>NC_138774.1:197351844-197904243 GCF_965119305.1 Pelophylax lessonae | reverse complement strand
ACCTTCATTTATTCTATGCAGTAGGGTTAAAAAACCTTCAGTATGTAGCTCCCCCATTCTGTGAGTCTTAAAGACGCACGTGGCAGAGCTCAGGAGCATGCATGCGTACAGCCATAGGAAGCGGCTTACAATGGGGGTACTTGAATCAAAGGAGGAGCCAAGAGCCCCAGCAGGTGACCCAAAAAGAGGAGGATTGGGGCTGCTCTGGTTTTCACAGAGCAGGTAAGTATAACATGTTCATTTTTATTTATTTTTTATTTACCTTCAATATAACTTTAAATTATTGAAGTCCATTGAGGGACACAGCTCCCTTCCCTCATATTCTCTTGTTCTGTTTGGACTGCTTGCCAGGATTGGTGTTGGGAGGTATTATAGCCTCTTGGGAGCCGATCTTTATATGCCTATGTCTCCCGTAGGTTAGCAGTATAACCCAAGGTTTCTTATTATGAAGCTGTGTCCCTCAACTCAGAGAAGAGGTATTTTCTGTGAGTTTAATTATCCTAATTTTTGTTTTCTGAAAAACTGCAGTACAGATTTCAGAATGAGCTTAAGAACAAATGCAGTATGTAACAGTCAAATTTCACTGTTCCCTGTTGAAGAAGTCACTGAGCCTGGCTGCGATTGTTGGAGACTAGCTAGGAATTCTGCGCTCTCCACTTTCTACACCTGACCGCTTTCCAGCAACTGCTTTAATCGAGCGGCACTGGCATCGGTCATCCATTAAAGATCATTATAAACGTGCCCAGAAGGCAGCTCCAGCTCCTTTAATGCATCTTTCTGCTCGCGGCCCTGACAGGGCTGAAATTAGCAGTGATAATTAAAGTTGGCTTGTAGAGTTGAAGAAAGGAGCCCCCTCTCCTTCCCTCCCTCTCTGTTCTCCCTGTTCCCCGGGATATGAGGAAAACACACAGCTCCTCCTCATGGTGCTGGCCTCATTCTTGTCTCAGGTTTTTTCTATTCTATGATGATATATCTAAAGAAAAACCTTTATTTTGGCCTTTTTGGGAAGATTTTGCGTGATCTTCGAAACTCGGGTTCTTAACATCCTGTTTGTTTCACAGATTTATCCCACTTTTTATATGGTTTTACAGAGTTTGGTAAAAATCATTTGGTGTAATTTTAGTGTATATGACACAATTTCAGGTGTATTAAAGGAAACCACTGTCGAAACAACAAGCTTCTTTTTTTTTCCCCCCCCTCTGAACTTCTGAGTTAAGGAAATTTAACATCTTATGTTCTAGGTTAGTGACACAAAGTACTCAAGCCAGAGGCACGGCAGTCACCTATCATTTTCAGGAGGAGATCAGCAATGCCAACCTCCACATTTTTCATGACAAGTTTCCTTTAATAAACCTGTTGTGAGAGATGAGCAATACTTTCATAAGTCAGACTTTAAAGGTGGTATAATGTCTACCTTCAAGAAAAAACACATATCAAGACAGATATAAAATCACAAGTTTTATTACAAACTCCTATTATTAAAAGGTGGCTTGCTAACCCCCAAAATGATAAAAACCTAGTACATAGTCAGCAGACCCCATACACCTTCCCCAGTATATAACTACATTGATGAATGCTTTTCCAATGACATGTAGATGGAGAGACAATGTGGGGAGGTGTAATATCCCAACGCGTTTTGCAAGTTAAGCTTCTTCAGGCGTTTATGGGATGCAGAGCAATGTCTCATCCAAAATGTAAAATTTATTGCATGTATGGTTAAGGAACTACAGGAAACAGACACAGAAGGGAATGGTGACAAGCCAATTGTGTAACAATTGGGATGTGCGGTTGAGATTATCAGTTTTACCCATTCTTTACATTTGTACTTTCAGAAGTCATTAACACACATTCAATCAAATCTCCTTTATCCTTGCAGCTTTTTTCTGCACTGTCAAAGAATAAGTTCACCGTTTAACAAGAAATAATAAATGCACACAGGCCAAACATGTTTCACTCTGCCCCTTGGAGCTTAATCATAGGGATCAAAAATGTGCATTTACTTTGAATCCAGAAAAATCTCTGCCAGAGGTTCAAACCGCTTTAGATAATTTTGGAAGTGTTTTCTACTATTAAGTTAATAGTACAAAGTCTTTCGCATTAACAAAGAACATTCATCATACATCAATCATAAGTATAATTGGGATCAACCTTCCATTTCATACCTGGGAGTACAGCTTGCATATGTGACTAACAAATTATTTGAAGCTAACTTCCCCAATTTCTTAACCCAAATTCAAGAAGACTCTCAGTACAGACAAAAAAAAAAAAACTATTACAATGGATTGGTAGAATGGCAGCATTTAAAATGCTAACCTTACCAAAAATCCTTTACTATTTTCGAGCTCTACCTATCCCAATACCTTCTAAATTCTTTCAACAAATTACAACTCAACAATCTACTCTCCAAAAGAAAAAAAACAAGAATTGCACTAGCAATTCTAACCACTATCAAAAAGAAAGGAGGCATAGATCTACCTGATCTCCATCAATATTATATGGCTACACTCTTAGATCGATCAAGTATTGGCTCACCCATAATGCTGACCTATTCTGGGTGTCTATTGAAAAAGAAGCAATGAAAGGTTATGACCTATGCAATATTAGCTGCTTATACAATACTTCCTAAAGTAACAGAACCTCCCTACCTAACAATTAAATCCACATTGGTAGCGTGGAGAAACATGCTACAAAAAATGCAAACCTCAAGTGATCCAATCCAATTACCTATCCCCTTAAGAACTATAGATTACTGTAAAGCCTGTCAATTAATTCCTTAGTAAAGCAGGGTTTTAATATTTCCCTTACATTACCTATCAACCAAAACAAAACCTAATAGACAAAATCAGTAAGTTGGGAAAACTAAAAAATGTCAACCCTGATAGTAAAATAGTAATTCCCACTAAAATATGGAACTTCCTTTCCTTTTCTATTCCAAAGGTAAATCCTTTTTCCATAACCTAGTGACCTAATTTCCCAATGACTTGAAGAGCACTAATATGCTCAAATGGGAAAAGGAACTGTCTCAAACCTTTTCTTGGAAGTCCTGGCAATCAGCCATTAAAATAGATGGATCTGCTTAATCTAGCATCGAGCATTGGGAAAATTCCCCAAAAATCTCAAATCGATGATGAGACAACCTATAAACTCTCAAAATCTTTCTGTCCTCCTCCCTCCTGTGTTGGATTTGTGAGGAACAATCAGGCACATTATACCACTTTTTTTCTGGAAATGTAAAACTCTATCTAGTTTTTGGAATGCAGTATCAACCTTTTATAGCATCCCTTACAGGAAACCTATCACCCCTCACACCTGCAATGGCCCTACTGGGAATTCATCTTAATATAAAGCCACTTTGTCAAAGAATTATTGTAGCCAACATTCTAATAGCAGCCAGGCTCACCATAGCTAAATTGTGGAAATACAGTATAGCTCCCAACCTTTCTGTGGTCATTTTGAGACTAAATATACATGCTCAATATGAACTGATGCTGGCAAATAATAATCTTTCCACCACAAAGTATAATAAAGCATGGGGAACCTGGCTAGCTCACCCTAAAGCATCCAACTACCTGAAAACTTTCAACAAGAATTGCAATTTATCTAAATATTGTACAGAGAAAGATAGCTTCCCCCCTGTATCCCTAGCCCTTCCCCCTTCATTGTTGCTACCATTGGATCTTGCTTATTGACAGTATGATCCCATTGGGGTCATTGGGTATTGCTGTTCCTATATATGTTTAAATTGGCTCAACATCAAGCTGTATTTGTAGGAATACTTATAAAGCCTATGTTTCCATATGTAATTTTATGTATGACATTCTTGAAGTCATTGGAAACGCAATGAATAGTTTGTTTAACTTTTGATACTTTATTAAAAAATTTTAAAGTGAGAAAAATGTGCATTTACTGCCAGCAGATTGCTGGTTCCATGCACGAATCCTGCAGACCTGTCAGTGTATCCTTGTACAAGCAAGCAAATACTCACTGACCGGAAGAATGAATGAACTACCACAGAGCTCAACAGCGCCATGGTATTTCATTAAGAACTACAAGCCAACAGCCACAAAGGCTGTTGGGACTTGTAATTTGCCATTCATAGAGCACTGCGAATAAATGATGTGGCTGGACAGGCAGAGCCCCGTATAGTCACATTAGTTTCAAAGCGTGACAGTGGGCGTCCCAAAAAGATGCCCCACCCGCTGTCACTGGTGAGAGGGGGAATGGCTGCAGTTGCTGGAACATGTTACATGTTCCACCCTAAGCACGGGTGGAAGGACATATAACATGTTCCAGAAGTGGTACTTATTCTTTAAACAGAATGGGCAAAAAACAAATGAAAAAGAAGGATCTGAACATTTTCATTTGAGACTTTGCATTATCTGTGACAGTCATGTTGAAACTGAATTTACTGGCCTTATATGAAAGGTTTGTACCTGTTCCAAAAAAAAATTAAAATAATGTACTCATCTCTATTTTATAAGTGTTTTGATTTCTTCAGCTGCTTTACAATATAAATTGTCTCGGATATTGGGGTGTTAACAGTGAATCATTCAGGCCTGGCGTCTGGCATTAGCAAAGCATTCTGGGTTAAGAGCAGCAGCCAGCGTTACCAGCACCACTAAAGTAATTTAAAACCATGTGATTTCCAGCACTGCTCCTTCCTGTTACTGATAATGTGATTAATCTTGTAAGGCCTATAAAGAAAGTTTCTACCACTTGCACTGTCAAGAGCCCATTCCTGGAGTGCTACATAACTTGGAAGATGTTTATTCCCTGTTTCTACTTCCCTCACAAGAATAGGGAGATCTTTTATAAAATAAAAGTATGATGCTCTGTTTGGATTAAAACTGAAAAAAATATGAGCTTTATCTCAGAAGTTCAAAAAAAAAAAAAAACCTCGGGGGATTCTCCTTCCCCTGAAGGGCGAGTGTACAGGGAGATTTGAGATCATTCGGGTTCATTCAGAGGCCAGTGTACTTTGTAATGTCAGTGCATGGCAAACGCATCACAGATGTGTCAAATTGCTTTTCCCATTAGGTTCCCCCATTAACCCTAAATTTCATATACATGTGAAAGAATTAAAAATGTTACGATTTGTGTGCGGTTAACCCTCCTCCTCAACATGTTATCTATGTCAATAGTGAGGGCAGGCACAGCACACCTCCCACTGATTAGGAATATGACAGTTGTCACTACTGACTTTGTGGGTCTAAGCTCAAGAGCGGTCTTCCCCAGTCTGGCTTCACTGATTTGATTGGCTGCAAGCTTGTTGCAGGCCAGAGGTTTCCTCGGTAGAGTAGCAAGGATTAGGATGACAGGCCCAGGGGCTGCACAATAAAATAAACAAAGAAATCTCCTAATTTCTGAGAATTACTTTGTAGTGTAGGACAGACACAAAGAACCTAGGCGTCTGGTTTTAGGAGCAACTTTGACTTTACAGTCCCAAGGTCCCTTTTTCACATTTACTGCTTTTAACTTAGGCTGAAAACACACAAATCAAAGTTCATCAGGAACCAGCTGAATTTTGATGTGTGTGTAGCCCTCCCTATTAGACAGAAGCGGATCACTAGATCCGCTTCTATCGTACAGGACTGCTGGAAACACCCCCCCCCCCCCTTTAATCATCAGCTTACAACCAATCAGCTGCAGCCCTGAGCAGTGTATTCTGACGGCAGAGTGTTCCCCGCTGTCAAATTACAATGTCCTTGCAGAGAGATTCCTTCATCCTCTTTGTGGGAATGCTTGTTTTTTTTTTTGTTCAGCCAGCTAAATAGAAAAAAAAATGTTTACACAGCTTTAATTGCACCCTAATACTTTACTTTCTAATTGATAGTTTAGGTCACAGTAGCCTCTGAAGAGCCTATGCATGCATGGGTAATGTGTTTTTTTTTCCTCAGCCCTGCCCTCATATTACCAAAAGAATGTTGATCTCTAAATTAAATGTATGGGTACATGGCTAGTAGCTATCAGTTGAGTCTTATCTCTGCTTCCAGACAGATACCTAAATTCTATATCCCTTCAAAAACATTTCCCTCAGTGCTTGAAATACTAGACAGTCAGATGTGGTCTTGTATTTTTTTTATCCCTAGCAGAATCATGCAGCATTTGTCACTTAGTAAATGTGGCCTTACACTTGGAATTCTTTTTTTATTAATATTTTATTACAGGACGGTGAGGTATACTGTATTGATGCTCGATTTTATGGAAATATCAGTCGCTTCATCAACCATCTCTGTGAACCCAACCTTCTTCCTGTCCGTGTTTTCATGTCCCACCAAGACCTGCGTTTTCCACGGATCGCCTTGTTCAGCAGTCGACAGATCTGTTCTGGAGAGGAGATTGGGTGAGTACCTTGTGAGACCTGGCGAGACCTGGCCTCATAAAATCAAGATACTGCATAAGCCGGCAACATGTCTCGCTCTACGTCGTCAAATGGGGCTATTTATATTGCAAAGAGCTGGATGCCAGTTGTCTGTCAGACTTAATTCTCCCTCTGCCATGGCAATCGGAAAACATAACCGAGTCAGTAGAATTAACTGGCCATACACTGTTAGGTTTCTCTTTAATCAATAGAATCTGTGCTGCCAGCTACTCGGCTTCATGCAGCTGCAGCATCCACAGCTGATTGAATACCCAAACAGTAACTGCATCTGATAGGATGCAGTGACGGTTTCTACCCGACTCAGTCTGTTTTTAAAATGATACTGTTGAGCCGTGTGGTGCTGACAGGGCCACCTATGGCTTGAAACTCACCCAATAGAGCAGGAATCAGCCAAAATTCAAGATGTATGACTAGCTTAGGCCTGAAATGAGATTTCCAGTGTGTAATAAAAATGTTCATCAATGCAAGAACAAATACTTAATATACTTCCCTGGCCTGTTCTCACCAGCATTTTGTTTGCTTTTTTTTTTCCTCTTACCTTATCAAGCAGTGCTTCTTTTGGTGACTAAAAACAGCAGCAATGACTGCTTGTCTGTCCTCTAGACAGACTTCTCCTTATTTCCTGCCCTGGTCACAGTGGTTGCTGGTAGGAAACAAATTAGGGAAAAACCTCTGCATCCAGGACACAAAGTGCATAAAAAATATCAGCAACTCGTATTTGATTGAAAACATGAGAGGGAAAAAAAGGTTTTGTCATGGCATTTCACCTTTACATGATAAAGAACAGCAGGTTAATGAAGTACATTATACTCTCCCCTTGTCACAAGAGATCTCTAGATGTTAAGTTTATGAGCTAACTTGCTTCCTATCCCTTGTCAGCAGCCAGAAGTAGTTATTAGCCCCAAATACCAGCCAGTTAAAGAACAATTCTGGATTGCAAATTTTTTCCCCAAACATCTCTGGATTGTGGGCACAGTATTATGAATGACATTATACTTACTTTCAGCCTGGAGTCCTTTAAATTGTATTCATTAATAAGTACCAAAGCAGTCTATGTCCTTAGTCAATAAAAAAAAAAAAAAAAGCCAACGCCTATAATTTGCTAATGTGGATCTCTCACCGCACTAAAGTGAGCCCCATGCTACCACACCAATCCTCCGGCACACAAAAAGGAAAATGTAATTATAAATGCAAAAGTATGCTGCCACTGGTGACTTGATGAAACATCCAAGCTTTTATTAAATCTCATTAAAACAGAAAAGGCTCTGGCAGCAGTATTAAACACACTGGGATTCCGTTAGATGGCGATGTTGTAGATCTGTTACAATCCTTCCTCAAACTTAAAGAAGAACTTTTCTGTTCACAAAGCCAAGGCAATTGAAAAATGTAAAAGACTTATCTGCTTTACCAGCTAAGTCACCTACAGGGACTAAGTCCCTTTATACCCGCTAGCACCATTTTTTTTATTCTTCTTTCTGAGTGGGCTTAGCTCCAACACTTCAGGTAGTGACAGAGCTTGCCCACCTTTAGACATATACCTATTGGATTCAAGGCAGCCCTCCAGAGTGATGAAATAACAGGAATGTGAAGCTGGAAGAGGTTAGGCTTGCTTCCTCCAGGCCAGAGCAGTGAGAAATGAGAAAAATGGAAAAAAAAATAAACATAATTGAAATCTTTTTCCAAACCATCTATACTGGTTTCACTAAAAAAAAGAAAAAATTATTTTGATAGGGGGTTGATTTTTAAAATGAATAGAAATATTATGATCTATAAACTTCTAAATTTTTGTTGACTTTTTTTTTTGATTATTTTTTTTGTTCCCTTTTTCTGCAGGTTTGATTATGGTGACCGTTTCTGGGATATTAAAAGCAAACTGTTCAGCTGCCGCTGTGGCTCTCCCAAATGCAAACACCCTGTGCTGAAAACTGCCCCACCATGCCAGCCTGCCACCCCAGCGGAGGCACCACAAGAAAATGGGCTGCCTGACACAAGTTCCTCTGGCTTGCTCAGCCACTCTTGAGAAGAATTTGGACCTATTCCTTTTTTTTTTTTTTACTTTCTTTGCCAAGTTTAATATAGCGCTAAAAATCTGGATCCTGGGTTTCTGACAGGGAGGGGTTATTTAAAGTGTATGTCTGGCCAAGAGTGGAGAAGGATTAGAACCTCTCTTCAGTTTTTATTCACTCTGTGTGTTTGTTGCACAGGTACACCAGATAGCAGTTAAACATGACAGAAGTTCTAGCCCTTCTTTGCTTTATGTAAAATGGGAAAAAGAAAAAAGTTTTGGCTGGACACACACTTGAAATCATCTGCTCTTTTTACAGTCTTTTGTAACGGGGGCTTAACAACACTAACAAAGATGCTTCCTAGAATCCATTATATCTTTTCTTCAAAGCCGTTGCAAATTGTGGTGAATCTCTCTCCTGCCCCAGAGACCCAAAGCACAGCTTTGGAAGTGGAGTGAACAAGCAAAAGTATTTCTGCCCCTTCAGGGGAGCAACTGTATTAATTCGCTCAGTCACTCTCACACAGTTCAATGTTCCCTGTGTTCAGTGTCCTACCATCAAAGCAGAGACTGACCTGTAAGAGACATTTTGCATCCCAGACAGCTCTACTCTTATCCATAAAGGAATCTACTGTCAGGCTAAGTATACCTGGGCAACACACAGAGACACTTGGCTCGTTCCAGATCAAAAGTTATTTAAGCTGAGTGGCTCTATATATATATATATACACAGGGCTTCTTTTTGTGCTTGGGGTATACTACCTAAAGCATGTGATGGGATTTGACTCAGCATCTCTCCCTTCTGCTTTGAACACCACCACTGGAGATCTGCAGCTTATGTGTACCTAGCATAAGAGGTGTTAGAATAATCCATCTAGATGGTGTCTTAGTGTAGATGGGTCAAGAAAAGTGTTTTCTCGACCCTCATAAATTTGGAATTTTAAAATAATTATTTAATTTTTAACCAATGGTAGATGCCCAGGGACTCTTCCAGGCACAGTGAATTCTTGCACCACCAAAGTCATGAAATGGGAAGCCGAATTAAGAGCTTGTTTGTTTATTTCTGTTTGGAGGTGGAAAGCCTCTTCATAGCGCCAGTATCTTTTGGCACCTTGAAGAGCGCTCTGGAGACTGCTGATCATATTTTGCATGTTGTTATTGCAGGTTTGCATCAAAATGCAATCTTTAGATGTCAACTCAGAGTCTCAAAACCCTTGTGGCATGAATTGGCAGGTGCCACTTTTCGGAATGAGTAAGACTTCCCTATTCTATCCAAAGATTACATTTTGTTTGGCTGGAGTTGGGTATAAAGCACATTGTCAGCAACCCCAGAAGTTGCTCAGCTGGCAGCAAGAGTGGTTGGTTACCTTCTTAAGAGGACACCATGATGGCTCTTCCAGGCCTAAAGCCCTTTATTATTGAATAGTAACTAGGTAAGGGAAATTGTAAAATAAGTGGTAGATTTGATTCAAATTAGCAGATGGTAATAATGATTGTGTTTTATGAAGCTGGCCTCTTTGCTATGTATCCTGTTCACCTCATAACCAGTGAGATGGTCCCTGGGTGATGGAGCAGGAATGGCACTGTAAACACAGTTGCCTTTTATTTGCTTTGATTGGTTGACCACCAACAAAATGCCACTTTGACATGCCACAGGTCAGTCAAATTATACAGCAGAGGTTTCCCTGGCTTCATGTACCTGCAGTGTCTTGCTGAGGATAGGCTGCTCCAGCTAGTTGTTAGTTGGCAAGGCTTCTGATAACCAACCTGAATTCACAAACCATTAGTGAATAAAAGACCCCTGCCACCCTTCCCTGCAAACTATCTACGTTACATCAAACATACAACAACCTCTTTAAAACAATGTTTGTAAATTTCACAAGAAAACCAACAGTTTAATAATCATTTCAAGAAAAAGCTAAAAAAAATGGACTTGTCTGAGAATAGTTAGGGACACCTGTAATTAAAGCATCTTCAAACATAGTTGTCTGTGCAGATTTTTTTTTTTATCAATGGTCTCCTCATGAACACTTCGGTCACACCCTACTCTTTCTGTAAGGTGGTCCAGTATCATGATTTTGATTTTTTTTTTTTTAAGTAAACCACTTATGTGCAAAATGTTGACTTTTGAGGCCACCCTGCCAAGCAGGAACGTAACCAATTGCAGTTTCCATGGACCTGCCGCTTGCCCGTCAGTTGGAAAAAGACTTCTACCAATGGCTAACGGGACACGTGTTTTCAATGTTATCCATAGATGAATTCCTACAGAATCTTTTTACAGCAAAACGTTTTGGCCGTAACAGAGGGAAAAAAAGGTGCTGAAACAACTGATTTATATATTGGACAGATTATTGTACCATAAAATATCTGATTTTAGGTTGAACTACCAGAAGAAAAACCTTTTTTCTTTTTTTTTTTTTTTTTTCTTCTTTTTTTTTTTTTTTTAAAGAAAGACAAATTGTTATAGTACTATAGTGTGAATAATGTTTTTTTTTTGTATTTTATTTGTTTTATTTCCTCGTTTTCCGGTTATTTTAAAAATAAAAAGGCTGCCATTTTTCCAGTGGATTTTAATTTTGTCATTTTTTTTTTTTTATTTGTCTTTGGTGCAGCCACTGTTGTGGTCTATTTTTCTGTCCGTCTTTTTTTTTTTTTTTTTTTTTTTCCTCCCTCCACCTCCTATTTCTTCTTCCCCCAAAGCCCTTGGACCATTGCTAGTCTTCACCCTTGATTTTCTGTTTTTGTTTTTGGTAAAACAATAAAAAAAAATGCTTTGAACCTTTTGGTGTTGCTGTTTTATCTCTTTAAAGTTTGTTAAAGGGGATGTGTTACTTCTCATTCTACTAATGTGGTTTTAAAGGCAATCACACAGCCTTATTATACACATATATGGTACATAAAATTCAAGCATTCATTTCCGCAACCAGGAAAATGATCACGCTTTGTATAGAGGTGTGCTTTTCAATATCTTGTTTAACTGAATGGCTGTCACTCACTCTAAAGTGTGGGGTCTTTTTGTGTGTGTTTTTTTTTTTGGTAAAATTTAGTTTATCTTAAGATCCGTGTTCTGCTAAGGTTTACCCAGCCAGTTCTGTGATCTTGATGTATAGAAATCTTCTGGCCTTGCATTGTGGCCAAGGCGTGGGATGCACAAAACTAGCTGAACAAAATCACATTCAGTAGGTGCACAATAAACATGTACATGTCAAATGTCTGCATTCAGGGTCTAATAGATGTAATGTGATTTTAGGTCCACTTTACATGCAAGCACCTAGCATGAATACATTTATGTGAAAGTGTAACACTTTCCTGTTATTATTCACCTTGAACCTACAGTTCACCCTCCAACAATGCATTCATCTGCTCTTCTATCCAGAAGACTGGAGCCATCTTTAAGGTGTCATCCAGGGTCAGCATCTATTTCCTGGACGGAAATGCTGGCTCAGAGATGGACACAGCCATATATATCCTAGTGCAGGGGTCTCCAAACTTTCTTAACATAGGGCCAGTTTACTGTCCTTCAGACTTTAAGGGGCTGGACTGTGGCCATGGAAGTAGTAAAGATCCAGACAGTGGGGTAAAAACAATGCCCCATTGTGTTGGTGTCTTCGGAATGAATTGTGCCTCGTCATTGGTGTCATTGGCAGCGATTTTGTTCCAACATTGGTGTCATTGGGAGAAATTGTGCCTGTTCATTAGTGTCAGAAGGAGGGGGGGGTGGGATTTGTGTCCCTTCATTGTTTTCGGGGGGGGGGGGGGGGCTTAAGGCCCCATTATTGGCATTATTGGTATCACTGCGTGAAATAGTGCCTCAAGGGCTGGATTAAAAGCAAGCCCTTGCTCCAGCATTTATGGCTTGCTGCAAAGTTACGGTGTACAGTCTTCCAAATCATTTGGTGGCGGAGGAAGATTATGGCGTGGGGTTGTTTTTCAGGGGTTGGGCTTGGCCCCTTAGTTCCAGTGAAGGTAACTCTTTATTTCTCTTTCGTTCATTGTTGGACACGGCTCCAGAATCTTCTTGACCATTGGTTTATGCTGCCCCCTACAGGAGTAGGACACTAGGCAGGGGAAAAACTTTACCACGCCTATGGGGCAGTCCCAGGGGATATAATGCCACTTCCTGCTATAGGCTCTGTTTTTTGCCTAGTCAGGAGTAAGGACCTAGTTCCTTGCTGGCATCTCTGGGCATGGCATTTATACCTTTTTTAAATTTATTTATTTTTTATTATTATTATTTTCTGTTCCTTTAAGAACTACAATCAACTGCCGGCCTGGACGTCGGACTGGATATCCTAGAACCTTATGGTCTCCCAGTCCGGCCAGCGAGCGCGACCCAACCTCAGCTCTGCACTAGGTCGGCCGCGATATAGCCCCACGGGACAGGGGCTGGCCGGCGAGTTAAACATCTCACAAGGGCGCCTCTGGCCCGCAGCACCCCCATTCCGATGGTGCGGTGGTCTGCCTGAAGTGGTGCCCCCCCCAGTTTCCATGGTGTGGTAAGTAGTGTCCCCCGTTCCCCCTGGTGGACATGGGCTCCTCCCTGGCATAGTCAGACCCCCAGGTCCCCCACACATTTATCAGGTTCCCCCTGGGACCACCCACCATTTACCCACACCTAGCCCCCCCCTTCCAGGGGTGGCCATACATGTAATGTCTGGGGGTGATGAGCAGGTGATGGGGGTGTGGCGCTGGCTGCTAAACACGTATTATTTTGGGGGAGGTTGTCCTCGTGGGGGCTCCTGCCAGAGCCCCTTCTTACTGCCCATCTGTTTCTGGGAGCCGCGTGGGCCCACCATTTTGTCATGGATGGCTACTGTATTTGTTGATGGCCATGTTTGTGTAGTCAGGCCATTTTCTTGTATCCCATTGATATAAAGCGGCAGCCATGTTTTTGAAGCCTATGGAGCTGGGATTTGGCGGTGGGCCTCTAGTGTTTCTGCCTGGGTTTTCTCCCCTCTGATCGCTGAACGGCATGTGGCTGGTGCTCTGCTCTGTACCTGAGTCGGTGGTGGTGAGTCCCCGTGGGTAAAAAATGTCTCTCCCTCTTTCTGCTATAGCAGCAACTTGGTGTGCTGGGACTTGTGGTGCCCCTTGTACAGTGATTGGGGGTAGTTTAGCAGTGCTTTTTATATTTTTGCTAGTGTGGTCCCTGGGTTAACCATGAAGTCCCTGGAGCATGTTTCACCACCTGACCCCCTCTCAGAGGTTGCAGGGGCCCTCCGGGTGCCAGTTCGCTCCGTCTGTTATGACGGCGGTCCTAGAGTTGTTAGTGTCCAAGGTAGATTTGGCCCTGCAAAACATTAAGGGCAAAAAGTGTCCCCCATCTTCACCTGCATCCTCAGATTCTGAGGTTGATCTGGCTGCCGCGGACGCGAGTATCCCTACTGGGTCTGCATCCACGCACCGCGAGTGCTTTGATAGTGATGATGATTTCTCTTCCACTATTGTATCAGTGCAGGAAACTTTAAAACTGGAGGATGCAGCTACTGCGGCGTCGAAGACGCCGGTACATTTCGGTACCCGCAGATCCTCGAAGGCGATAAATTTATTCCCCTTTCCTGCCTATTTTGACAAAATTGTTGCGAGTCAGTAGAGTTTCCTTAAACACATGTCGGGGTGCCTAAGCGTTTCGCTTGGAGATATCCCTGTTGAAAAAGCTGACAGAACCACCTGTAGTGGATTTTCAGGTTTCCAGGTTAAATAAAGCCACCCTTCTCCCAGTGGAAGACTCTCCATCTTTTAAAGACCCTTTTGACATAAGAGCTGAATCTCTGGTCCGACATCTTTTTACCATGGGCGGTCGGTGTTTACCACAACTTTGGTTTCCCAGGCCTTAATGAAATGGGCAAAGCTTTTTCGACAGGATTTGGAAGGAGAACAGATTCCCCCTAACCTCGCGGAGCTGGCGGACCATTTGGTCTAGGGGTTGCAATTCATCTGTGATGCCTCTCAGAATGTAGCTCCCTTAGTCTGCAGGGTATCTGTAACAGCGGTGATCCTTCGGCGCATGATATGGCTCAAGTTCTGGTCTGCGGACCAAGCTTAAAAGAAGGTCCTGTCGGATCTCCCCTTTGTAGGAGGTTGCCTGTTCAAAGCTTCCATTGATGAGATCATTAAGGGTTTTACAGAGGAAGGAGTACTCTTCTCCTGCAGGCTACCAGGAGCAAGGAGCCTCATCGCAAATGTGGGCCTTTCTTCTAGGCTTACAAGCGGACTTTTCGTTTCTCAGGACAAGGAATCAAAATCTGTTTGAACCCCCTCCGGAGGTTCCAAGAGGCCCTGGTCTGGTAAGCCGAGAGCAGGTCTCTCCAGACCACAAGTCAAGCCCTCTTCTGCCTGAAGGGGCGCCCTCACCCGTATCTGGGGTGGGGGGGACGTCTTTTCTTCTTTCCTGGACCCGTGGACCTCCTCGATTCAAGACAGGTGGATCCACAAGCTGATTCGGTCCGGTTACAAGGTCAAGTTTCGGTCTTCGCCTCTGGCAAGGTTCTTTCCTTCCAACCTGCATTTGTCCCCAGATCGCCTGCAAATTCTCTTCAGGGCAGTGCGAAATGTTCTCTTTCAAGGGGTCATTGTACCGGTTCCAGAATCACAAAGCGTTCAGGGTTTTTATGCAAATCTATTTACTGTTCCCAGGAAGGAAGGCAAAGTTTGTCCAATCCTGGACCTCAAGGCCTTTGAACTGCTTTGTGCGGGTGCAAAAAATTCCAGATGGAGTCCATTTACACGGTAGTGGCATCCTTTTATCAAGGGTATCTTCTGGCCTCTATCGATATCAAGGACGCTTACATTCATATTCCAATATATGTCGGGCATCAGCGTTTTCTTTGCTTTGCCGTGGGCGAGGAGCATTATCAATTTGTGGCGTTACCCTTTGGTTTAGCCTCCGGTCCTCGGGTGTTCACAAAAGTTTTGGCCCTGGTGTTAGCATTGCCGTGGCAGCGGAGGATTGCGGTACTTGGGTACCTGGACGATCTCCTTCTTGAGAGCAGAGTCTCCAACTGCCCTGACAGACAACCTGGACATTACTGTGCGACCCTTGCAAGAGTTCGGATGGAAACTGAATCCCCAAAAATCTTCTCTAGTTCCATCCACCAAGCTGGACTACCTGGGCCTGACCCTGGGCTCGGCCTTATCCCAGCTGTTTCTTCTGGGGACAAAACTCCTGTTGTCCAACAGGCGGTCATCTCTCAGGACTTGTATGCAACTGCTGGGTCTGATAGTCTCCACCTTCGAGGCGGTTCCATTTGCACAGTTCCACACGAGACCTCTGCAAAGAGAGATTCTTGCCAAATGGAACAAGAATCTACAATGTCTAGACCAGTGTTTCTCAACTCCGGTCCTCAGGGCATACTAACAGGCCAGGTTTTCAAGAAAACTGAAATACATCACAGGTGATAAAAAACAAAGTGATAACCGCGCTAAAGGTGACAAAAAAGGTAGGAAGCAGCGACTTCAAGTGTGACCACACCCTTAAATGATAAATAGAAAAATAAGTTGCGCTGAGTGAAAGGAAAAAACAAATCAATGTCCAACAATCAAAATGTCCCAAATATAAACTTGAGTAGTGAGTGGTGTTGAAATAATATCGAGAATCTTGAACAGCCTCCAAGGTCTCTTAGGAAATGTGCTTACCAAACGAACAATAAAAATCTGCGAGATTCATATGCCGAGGTACATTCACAGGCCAAGGAGATTGACTGGAGTTCATGTGCCAGGATCCTCAATGTGTATTGCCATATATTAAACAAAAAAGAAAAAATGCTCCATAGCGTGATACCGTACAAAAACTAAATTGTAGTGATCAAATGTATAGATCAGAATAGATTCCACCACCTGCTGTGCGAAAATCCTTAACCAACTGTGAAGCAGCTTACCAAAGGAAATTTAGCCTGTGAATATCCCAGTGTTAGGAAAAGGAAGGGGAAACCAACACCAAATGTGAAGCCTCTTTACCAGCCCAAGTAGAAAGAAAAGCGCCAATAGTGTGATAACTTCTAACACATTTATTAAATAAAAGGAAGGCACTTACAAACATAAGATAAAAATCGCAAAGGATGAGAAGCCGCCGGCCGGACGGCACAGCGCATCCGCTCCTTCAATAGACTTCTGGGAATGACGTAAGCACGCCGTGACCTAACGGCGTTTCGTCCAAGAAGACGTTATCAAAGATTTTTATCTTATGTTTGGAAGTGCCTTCCTTTTATTTAATAAATGTGTTAGAAGTTATCACACTATTGGCGCTTTTCTTTCTACTTGGGCTGGTGTGTTGATGTACCCTGGTATTGAGAACCCTACAGCACCTATCCATAGATGTCATTGGGTCCCTGAGTTACCTACACCTATGATGGGGAAGTGCAGCAAGTGACTACATTGTGCATAATACCTATGATCTGGTAAGAGGCTTGAAGTGCTCTTGGGTGTCTTGTTGGCTTCTTGGTGCATCTGGAGATAACCATATTCTCCTCAATTATTTTTCCATCTGGTAAGAGGCTTCACATTTGGTGTTGGTTTCCTTTTCCTAACACTGGGATATTCACAGGCTAAATTTCCTTTGGTAAGCTGCTTCACAGTTGGTTAAGGATTTTCGCACACGGGGTGGTGGAATCTATTCTGATCTATACATTTGATCACTACAATTTAGTTTTTGTACGGTATCACGCTATGGTGCATTTTTTCTTTTTTGTTTAATATATGGCAATACACATTGAGGATCCTGGCACATGAACTCCAGTCAATCTCCTTGGCCTGTGAATGTACCTCGGCATATGAATCTCGCAGATTTTTATTGTTCGTTTGGTAAGCACATTTCCTAAGAGACCTTGGAGGCTGTTCAAGATTCTTGATATTTCAACACCACTCACTACTCAAGTTTATATTTGGGACATTTTGATTGTTGGACATTGATTTGTTTTTTCCTTTCACTCAGCGCGACTTATTTTTCTATTTATCGCAGGTGATATAATTTGCTGCTCAGTGATTGCAGTAGTCTAGTCTGCATCTCCCCAAGGTTATACTTAAAATCTGGCCTGTTAGTGTGCCCTGAGGACAGGAGTTGAGAAACACTGCTCTAGACAATGTGATCCTGTTAAGCCAGGGTGCAGGAGGGTCCCTGATCTGGTGGCTTTGTTCTCTGGCTCTTTGACAGGGAAAATCCTTTCTTCCCCTGTACTGGACGGTGGTCACCACAGGCGGCAGCCTGTCCGGGTGGGGAGGCGTCTTGGGCACAGATTGTGCTCAGGGGTTTTTTGACTCTGGAGGAGTCCAGACTGCCGATCAATAACCTGGAAATTTGGGCAATCAGGCTTTGCCTGACCCATTGGACGGATAGTCAGCAGGGCGCCCCGGTAAGGATTCAATCGAACAATGCCATGGCTGTGGCATATGTCGATCACCAAGGGGGCACAAAAAGTGTCCTAGCGGCTCAGGAAGTAGCTGGCATTCTAAGATGAGTAGATCATTTCATTCCAGCCCTCTCTGCTGTGCATTTCATGGGGTGAAAAATTGGCAGGCGGACTACCTCAGTCAGCAGGCGTTGGACCATGGAGAATGGTCTCTTCACCCGAATGTGTTTCATCAACTGTGTCTCTGGTGGGGAACTCCCAAAGTGGACCTGTTGTCCTCTCGTCTCAACAGGAAGGTACAGGTAGGTAGCAAGGTCTTCGCATCCTCTGGCCGACACCACAGACGCACTGGTGGCCCCTTGGGGCCAGTACTGTCTGATATACGCATTTCCCCGTCTAAAACTTCTGCCGAGACTTCTGCAAAGAATCGTCCTTGTGGCCCAAGACTGGCCTAGCCCCTTGGAGACTCCCTCTCAGAGAAGATTTTCTGGTTCAAGGGCCCATCTTCCATTCTGCTTTACAGTCGCTGGCTTTAACCGCTTGGCTATTGAAAGCCAGGCGCTGAAGGATAGAGGGGTGTCAGAATTGGTGATTCCCACGCTGTTAAAAGCTAGAAAATCTACTTCTAGGAAGATTTATCATTGAGTCTGAAAAGCGTACATTGTGTGGTGAGTCTTGGGGGGAAGGGGGTTTGGATGTGGTTCGGGCAATCAGGGTGTACCTTGGGGGGGGTCTGAGTTGTTTCGGAAATAGAACTTGCTGTTTGTCCTCATGGATGGATCTCGTAAAGCGCTGGCCGTGTCTGCTGCGACCATTTCCAGATGTATCAGGCAGACGGTGGTAAAGGCCAATTCCATTAGGGGTCAGGTTCCTCCTTTCCCTGCTAAGGCACATTCTACGAGGGTGCTTAGTGCCTTTTGGGCCTTCCGTCATAAGGCAGCTACTTGGTCGTCTGTACACACTTTTACAAGATGGATGTTTTTGCATCTATGGATGCTGCCATTGGCCGCAAGGTTTTGCAGGCTGCTGTTGAGAAGACTATTTCTCTTTTGAGGGTGTATTTTTCAGATGAGCTTCAGTTGTTCCTGGTGTAGCTCCATGTTACCTGGTTGGCTAGGTTTAGCCTTTTGGGAATCTTTTTTGCTGTGCTTTTCCCTCCCCTCATGTTTGAAATTGGTTTGGGACGTCCCAATGGTCAAGAAGATTCTGGAGCTGTGTCTGTCAATGAACAAAAGAGAAAATGGGATTTTTTTCTTACCCTAAAATCCTTTTCTCTGATGTTCACTGACAGACACAGCACCCACCCCTCTGAGTGAAGTTATATTTATTCTGACACTGGTAACGTTTTTTTCCTGCCTAGTGTCCTACTCCTGTAGGGGCAGCATAACCCAATGGTCAAGAATATTCTGGACAAAAATCCAATTTTTTTTTTTTTTTTTGGGGGGGGGGGGGAGGTCAGGCAGAACTCTACTTTAAACGTCCGCTTCAAATACTATAGCTGGTGACACTTATGTCACCGTGATGTCAGATCGGCTCTCGGGAGCTGCCGCCGCCATTCGTGGCAAGAAATTCATGGCTTCTCAGCCGGTTTCCTTCTGCGTATGCGCAAAGTGCTCTGTGCTTTCTAACTAGCCAGGCAGCAGAGGAGGGGGGCCAAGCTTCCAAGGGTCTTCACTGCTCTAACTGACCTGGTGGCAGAGGAGGGGGGGGGGACTTCTGAGGGACTGCGCCGAAGTGGAGACAGGTACCTGTAAAAAAGCTTCCACTTTTGGGTGGAACTCCGCTTTAAGGCGTCGGCATACAAAGACATTTTGGGCAATTTCATGCTCCCAACTTTGTGGGAACTGTTTGAGGATGGCTCTTCCTGTTCCAACATAACTGCGCACCAGTGCACAAAGCAAGGTCCATAAAGGCATGGATGAGCGAGTTTGGGGTGGAGGAACTTGACTGGCCTGTACAGAGTCTTGACCTCAACCCGATGGAACACCTTTGGGGTGAACTGGAGCGCAGACTGTGAGCTAGGGCTTCTCTCCAACATCGGAGCCTGACATCACAAATGCACTTCTAAAAGAATGGTCAAACTTTCCCATATGTCATGTCCATTCTAGACCTTGTGGACAGCCTTCCCAGAAGAGTTGACGCTGTTATAGATACAAAGGGTGGGCCAACTCCATATTGAACCCTGCTGACTAAGACTGGGATGCCATTAATGTTCATGTAAAGCATGGGTGTCCAACCTTTTGGCTTCTCTGGGCCACATTGAGTGTAGAGAAACTTTCTCGGGCCGCATTTAAAATATATATTATAGTTGAGGTATATAAGTAATAAAAGGCAGCCGCGCCCTTCCCGCTCTGCCGCAAACCCACCCGGCACTAATTTAACACAACTAGAGGATGATCAAATGAAATGGAATCCGTGTAATCTGGCGGAGCTCGCCCCCCCCCCCCTTTACCTCCAAAACAGCCCAATGGGCCCAGCGTGACCAATGGTAGGGTTGGCCCTGGGGCCCCCCGCTGCCCCAGCTTTGCGGTGCACCTGCCCAGGATCAGCCCTGCAAAGTGGGACAAAACTAGGGACATCTGTTCACCCTAGGCTAGTGGCCAACAGGTCCCACAGGCCATGGTCAGCTTCCAGAAGAAACAGGGCATGGCCAGCAAGACCCACAAGTCAGTTGCCAGCAGGACTCAAAAGTCCGCGGCCAGCTCCCAGCTGGACCCACAGCCTGTGGGTCCAGCTGGCCGCTAGCCACGGCCTGTGAGTTCTGCTGCCCACTGACCTGTGGGTCTTGCTGGTCACCGTCCTGCTGGCCGCTGGCCATGGCCTGTGGGTAGTGCTGGCCACTGATGCGTGGGTCTTGCTGGTCACGGATCAGATGGTCCTGCTACCCGCTGGCCTGTAGGTCCTGCTGGGAGCTGGCCATGGCCTGTGGGTCACAAGCCATGGCTAGCGGCCAGCAGGAACTGTACGGCATGGCCTACTGTGGGTCCTGCTGGCCATGGCCTGTGGCCTACAGACCATGGCCAGCAGGATCCACAGGCCAGTGACTAGCAAGACCCACAGGCTGTGGCTAGTGGGCAGCTGGACCCACAGGCCATGGCCAGCTCCCAGCAGGACCCACAGTATTAAGGGCTACTTTGAGGTAACTGGGTGGGCATGGGGGGGGGGGGATAGCTAGGATGATCATGTAGGGGTCAGCTGGGGATGTCAGGGTCTCTCACATCAGTGATGGCAGCTGCCTGCTCAGTTCCAGGTACTTGCATGGCCTCCTCCAGTCCTGGGGGGGTTGATGCTCCTGTCCTGGGGTCAGGTACAGTTGCAGCCAGCATCCAGCCAAGCAGCCCGAGCCAGTCACATGCGTTCCGACTCCTTGGCATGCCCTTCCTCTGCCTGCCTCCGAGATACAGGAGTTGTAATTTGCTAGCTGCGCTGCTCTAAGTTCTCCACTTACTGGGAGCTCTAGCCCGCATGGATTTCAACTCCCAGAATGCAATAGTCAGCCGCCGTGGCCGTGCCCCTGGCCCGACTTCCTCTGAATAAAAAAAAAAAAAACAGCAATGGGTGGCCACCGGCCATTTTGAATATAAATTAGGGTGGCCCGAGGGACAATTGCCACCCTGCCCAGCCGCCCCTGTTCTGGAGTTAAGCGGCCGGTGGGCCGCATTACCTGTGGTTCCGGGCCGCAGGTTGGACATGCCTGATGTAAAGGCAGGTGTGCAATACTTTTGACCAAAAAAAAAAAAACGTTTATACACACACTGCTGCAAAAAAAAAATAAAAAAAAACTTTTTCACAGAGTATAGCATCAAGTCACTTAAATTCCTGGGATGTTTATCTGGTCAGTTAAAAAGCAGAGAAGCAGGGGGGGTTGTTAATCCGTTTCAGCTGCTTTGGGGGTTAATGAAATGAACAACAGGTGCACTAGATGGGCAACAATGAGACAACTTCCAAAACAGGAATGGTTTTACAGGTGGAGGCCACTGACATTGTTTCCCTACTTGTCCTTTCTGACTGTTTTTCACTTGGTTAGGGTTAGTGTTACTTCTGGTAGCATGAGGCGATACCTGGATCCTATAGAGGTTGCACTGGTAGTCCAACTTCTCCAGGATGGCACATAAATATGTGCTATTGCCAGAAGGTTTGCCCGTGTCTCCCAGCACAGTCTCAAGAACATGGAGGAGACAGACAGTTACTCTAGGAAAGCTGGGTAGGACCGTAAATTGTCCTTAACTCATTAGCAGTGCCGTTATCTGCTCCTTTGTGCAAGGATGAGCATTGCCAGACCCCTGCAAAAGCACCTCCATCAGACCACTGGTGTGAATGTCTCTGACCAAACAGACATCATTAGGGTGGCCTGAGGGCCTGATGTCCTCAGGTGGACCCTGTGCTCACTGCCCAGCACTGTGGAGCTCGATTTGCATTTGCCACTGCACACCAGAACTGGCAGGCCCGCCACTGGCACTCTGTGTTTTTTACAGATGAGAGCAGGTTCATCCTGAGCACATGTGACAGACGTGAAAGGGTCTGGAGAAGCCATGGAGAACATTATGCTGCCTGTAAAATCGTTCAGCATGACCGGTTTGGTTGGTCTGTGATGGTCTGGGGAGGCATATCCATGGAGGGCTCGCAGACCTCTACAGGCTAGACAATGGCACCCTGACTACCATTTAGGTTTCAGGATGAAATCCTTGGACCCCTTGTCAGGCCCTGTGCGGGTGCAGTGGGTCCTGGGTTCCTCCTGGTGCACGACAATGCCAGGCCTCATGTGGCGAGAGTATGCAGCCAGATCCTGGAGGATGAAGGAATTGATACCATTGAATGGCTCCCACGCTCGCCTGACCTAAATCCTATAGAACAGTGGTCCTCAACTCGGGGCCCACTAACAGGCCAGGTTTTAAGTATTACCTTGGGGAGATGGCAGACTAGAATACTGCAATCACTGAGCAGCAAATGAGATCACCTGTGATGTAATTTAGTTATCTTGCAAACCTGGCCTGTTAGTGGGCCCTGAGGACCACTGCATAGAACACCTCTGGGACATTATGTTTTGGTCCATCCGACGCCACCAGGTTTCACCTCAATCTGTTCAGGAGCTCAGTGATGTCCTCATCCAGATCTGGGAGGAAATACCCCAGGACACCATCCGTCGTCTCATAAGGAGCATGCCCCGATGTTGTTAGGCATGCATACAAGCACGTGGGGGCCATAAAAACTACCGAGTACCATTTTGAGTTTCTGCAATTAAATTTCAGCAAAATGGACTAGCCTGCTGCATCATTTTTTCCAATTTTCGAAGTGTCTTTGAATTCAGCCCTCTGTAGGTTGATGGTTTTCATTTCCATCAAACCATGTGGCATCCTTTCCTTCCTAACACATTACCCAATCCATGTCAGTATAGATATCCAGCATGATATTTTTCCCCATTGAGACCTGATGTGTTTTCAAAGTGTTCCTTTCATTTATTTGAGCAGTGTATATGCATTATACATGTACATTTTTTTTCTTTTTAACCACTTGCCGACCGCCGCCCGACAATATACGGTGGTGGTCAGCCCCTCCCAGGCAAAGTGACGTACCGGTACGTCACTAGCCTGGGAGTGAATATGGGGCAAGCACGCGCCGCCGGAGGCGCGCTCCCGCCCCCGCTCGTACCCGACGAAGCCGGCGAGTGTGACCGGCGGACCCGATGTCCACCGGTCACTCACGATCGTCGGGCAGAGAGGGAGAAAGGCAGGCGGCTAATGTAAACAAAGCCGCCTGTCACTCTCCCCTGTGTAAAAACACAGATCACTCGGTCCTGCTATGTAGGACCGTTGATCTGTGCTATTACACCACTAGCCACATCCAATGACAGTTAGAAACACGCCCCTAGGGACACACTTAACCCCTCCCCCTCCAATAAAGTTAACCCCTTCCCTCCCAGTGTCATTTTTACAGTAACAGTGCATGTGTATAGCACTGATTATTGTATTAATGTCACTGGTACCCCCAAAAGTGTCAAAAATGTCAGTCAAGGGTCCGATCTGTCCGCCGCAATGTCGCAGTACCGCAAAAAAATCGCAGATCGCCGCCATTACGCGTTTAAAAAAAAACAACAAAAATGACAAAAATCTTTCCCTTAGTAAACGCAATAACTTTTGCGCAAACCAATCAAAATATGTTTATTGTGATTTTTTTTACCAAACATAGGTAGCAGAAAACAAATTGGCCAAAAATTTAAAAAAAATTTTGATTTTTACATTTTTTTGGGGGGGAATTTCATATAAAAAAATTTGAAAAATATTGTTATTTTTGCAAAATTGTCGCTCTTTTTTGTTTATAGCGCATGATCAAAAAATCGCACAGGTGATCAAATACCACCAAAAGAAAGCTCTGTTTGTGGAAAAAAAAAAAGGACGTCAAATTCGTCGCACGACCGCGCAATTGTCCGTTAAAGTCACGCAGTGCCAAAACGCAAAATACCCCCTGGTCAGGAAGGGGGTAAAATCTTCCGGGGCTTAAGTGATTAATAAAATAAGAGTGAAGTTCCTCTTTAAGATGAATGATCAGCATGACAGCCAGGTGACTAGCATTGTCACAAAATCTGCAATGGTAGCTTCTGTGTTTCCCTTAGTTCAGATTTCCATTAGGTTTTCTTCAATTATTCTGTCTGCATTATGCAAACAGCAACAGCAGAAAGTTTATTTTATTTACACCGATACATGTAACATTTGTAACAATTTATTGGTTTAATTGTAAGGTGTATTGCAGCATTTTGGTAACATTAAGTATCATATTACTGTGCTGGCAGCTTTCCATCTAGATATGTTGGATTATACCCTAAGCGCGTAGCTATCTACTTTTTATTTTTACAGCATTACACGACAACATATAAGACTCCATGGTACTGGAGGGGATCCTCCTTTCTTCTGTTAATTTTTGTGTCTTTTCCAGCTCAGAAAATCAAATCTGATTCTTCTGTTGCTGGGAATCTGAGGTGTAAAGGGAGAGCGGTGTATTCCTGGCGAGGACTGAGTCACGGCGGATTCACTGTGGCAGAGAACCAGCTTATGTTCCTTCCACTCACTGTGACCCATTAAAAGGTTTCAGTAGCTGCACCGCTAAAAGCTTTTCCAAAGTCTTTGCAGGAACGTTTCCCCAGGGCGCTGTTCCTGCCGTCTGCGCCGCGTCCATCATTGTCTGTAGGTATTCGGGGGGGGGGGGGGGGGGTTATGCTGAATAAACACTATACAATTATCTTTAGATTTTTTTCCTTTGGGTTTGACCTATTATATGGTTTTGGTAAATCTAAACACTTTCAATTTGTATGCAATCAGGCAGTCCCTTGCATTACAAAGTTGAAGGTAAATCTGAAGGAAATCAAACAAAATTTGTATAGTGTGTATCCAGCCTTAACCTCTTCTGGACCGCCCGCCGCAGTTTTACTGCAGCAGGCAGCCCCTCCTGCGCGAACCGACGTAGGTCTACGTCGGTCGCGCGCCTGCAGCTAGGGGGCGAGCGCACCTGCCCCCATTCGTCAGAGAGAGAAAAACGTTCAGCTGTTGTAAACACAGCTGACCGTACTTCTCTCTGGAATGATCACAGGTCTCTGTGATAATTTCACGCCCGCCCCCATACAGTTAGAAACACGCCGCCTAGGTACACATTTAACCCCTTGATCACTTACTGTGTTAACCCCTTACCTGCCAGTGCCATTATTACAGTAAAAGTGCATATTTTTAGCACTGATTACTGTAGTAATGCCACTGGTTCCCCCAAAAATGTCAGGGGTCCGATCTGTCCGCTGCAATGTCGCAGTCCCGCAAAAAAACGCAGATCGCCGCCATTACTAGTAAAAAAAAAAAAAACCAATAAAAATGACAAATCTTTCCCGTATTTAGTAGACACGATAACTTTTGCGCAAACCAACCATAATACGCTTATTGCGATTTTGTTTTTCTTTTTTTTTACCAAAAAATATGTAGCAGAAAATAAATTGGCCTAAAATGTTATATTTTTATTTTTTTGGGGAATGTTATATAGCAGAAAGTGAAAATGATTGTTTTTTTTTTTTTTTTTTTCAGAATTGTCACTCTTTTTTTTGTTTATAGCGCAAAAAATAAAAATTGCACAGAGGATCAAATAGCACCAAAAGAAAGCTATATTTGTGGGGAAAAAAATGTATTTAGGTACAGCGTCGCATGACCGCGCAATTGTCCGTTAAAATAATGCAGTGCCGAATCGCAAAAAATGGCCTGGTCATTAAGGGGGCAAATCCTTCTGGGCCAAAAGTGTGTAAAGAGGACTATTGTATATGGAAGAGATGGTGCTTGTAAAGTCAAGGGAAAAATCGTCTAACCCAGAATAAAGTTGGGGGGGGGGGGGTCATGAAAATGACCAACCATTCAAAACTTTAGTCCACTCAAAGCTGTTATGTCAGTTAACCACTTGCTGACCGCCCGCTGCAGTTTTACTGCGCAAAACGACGTAGGGGTACGTTAGTCACATGCGTGGAGCTGGGGGGCGAACGCGCGGCACCAGCGGCATGCTGCCACCCCCACTAGGCAGCGGGGATGCTGATCCATGGGACCGAAGGCCGCGATCGCCGCCAGGCACCCGTGATCGCTCCCCGCTGAGAGAGAAGGACAGTCCGCTATTGTAAACACAGCCAACCATTGTTCTCTCTGGAATGATCACAGAGCGTCTGTGATCCTTCTATATAGGATTACAGGTCTCTGTGGTCATTTCATAAGCCCATACAGTTAGAAAACACTCCCCTAGGCTCACACTTAACCCTTTGATCACCACTGTGTTAATCCCTTCCCTGCCAATGTCATTATTACAGTAACAGTGCATATTTTTCCTCCCGAAATTGTCAAAAATGTCAGTTAGGGGTCTGATCTGTTTGCCGCAATGTCGCAGTCCCGCTAAAAATCGCAGATCGCCACCATTACTATTAAAATAAAAATGACAAATCTTTCTCCGAGTTTGTAGACGCGATAACTTTTGTGTAAACCAATCAAAATACGCTTATTGCGATTTTTTTTACCAAAAATATGTATCAGAATACAAATTGGTCTAGAAGGATGAAAAAAATGTGGTTTTTAAATTATTTTTGGGGGGGAATGTTATATAGCAGAATGTGAAAAATATCGTGGGTTTTTTTTTTCAGAATTGTCGCTTTTTTTAATTTATTTTTTTATTTATAGCGCAAAAAAATAAAAAAAATTGCAGAGGTGATCAAATACCACCGAAAGAAAGCTCTATTTGTGGGGAAAAAAAACAATATTTTTTCGGTACAGTGTCGCAAGACCGCGCAATTTTCAGTTAAAATAATGCAGTGCCGAATCGCAAAAAATTGCCTGGTCATAAAGGGGGCAAATCCTTCTGGTCAAGAACTGGTTAAGCTGCTCACGTACATTACAATCCAATTGTTTTACCAACAACGATGTTGTACAGAGACACAGCCAATTGAATAGAAAATAAAAGGATTGTTTAGGTAGGCCCACAATAGCTGCGGATTCAATTATTTTTTTGCAGATTTGGACAATGTAATTGAATCTATGATTAATCAAAAAGACACAGAGGGGTTAATTTACTAAAACTGGAGAGTGCAGCTCTGCATAGAAACAAATCTGCTTCCAGGTTTTATGGTCAAAGCATAATTAAACAACTGAAGTCAGAAGCTGATTGGCTACCATGCACAGCTGCGCCCGATTTTGCACTCTCCAGTTTTACTAAATCAACCCCATACTGTGTAATCGGGAGGGTAGGAACAATGGTTTTCATTTAAATTATTCTGATCAGTCTGGGCATAAAATCTAATTGTAGGGCAAATAGATAGATCTAAATGATCGGTTCTGGGGCATCAAAGGTCTTTTCAATCTTTCAGTGTGTTTTCTTTTCCTCTCAGACAGTAGGGGCCTTTCACACGGGTGTTCCGCCCGACTGACAGACTCCGTTTTGCTTAGCAGGGGATCCACGCTGAGCAGGTGGATGACAGTCCCGTCTCTCCTTAATGTGCACTGTCAGATCCCCGCTCTCCTCTATGGGAGATTGGATGAAAACGGACCGCCTGCCCGTTTTCATCCGATCTGATCCTCTATACGGATGAAAAATGGGGTTTCCATCCATCTGGATTTCACAGATAGGATTGGATCAGATGTCAGCAGAGATGTTACCGCTGACATCCGCCACTCCATAGGGGTGCATAGAGCATCTGATCAGGTAAGCCTGAAAAACTGACAGGCGGACCTGATTGGAAAGCAGGCCCCTTTCACACGGGCACGTTACGTTTTGATCAGCAGGGGATCTGTGTGCTGAGCAGAGCAGACGAATGACATGCCAATGTCTGCTTAGTTTATGCAAAGCAGACATGGACAGAGAGCAGAGAAGGGATCCCCGATGCTGCACATCCATGCGAGTGGTTCGATAGTAGAAGAGACTACCTCAGCCTGGGATCCAGCCAGGCCACGCCCCCAATGCATTTCATTTAGACATGGACAGAGCCCGCTCTTCTCTATGGGTGGCTGGCTGTAAACTGACTCTGCTGTCCATTTACACTGAACTACCTGTGATCTGATTCGCCTACACTGAGCAAGATGGATCATCTTCCATTTGTTTTTATTCTGACCAGAGGTACACAGGGTAAACAGACACAAGTCCGTTTATACCCTCCGGTCAATAGGGGTGAATGGACTGTCTGATAAGATTCGCCTGAAAATCTGACAGGTAGATTTGATCGGAAAGTTTGTGCGAAAGGGGCAAGAATCAAAAATACAGTCGTTTATAAAATCACTCCATGTATGGCCACAGTATAGGAAATCAAAGACATTATCACTTCAAGGGCACAATCAGTTATATGCATTGCAGTTACACATGGAAAAAACATTCATTATAAAAGACACCCAAAAAATGCCTGTGCTGCAGCGCACCACAACGCACATATTTGCATTGAAAACAATGCTGTGTTGCATTAACCCAAGTTGTGATAACACAGCTCATTCATTGAGCTGCCAACAGGCGTCAATGCAACCAAAAACAGTGAGAATGGCCTTCCTTTAAGGGCTCTTTCACACGGGCGATCCGATCAGATTGGCCTGTCAGTTTTTTAGGCGGATCTGATCGGATCCTCCATACAGCTCTATGGGGCAGCGGATGTCAGCGGAGACACCTCCGCTGACACCCGCTGCCATCCGTATTCGATCATGTCCGTGAAATCTGGACGGATGGAAACCCTATTTTTCCATCCGTTCAGGGATCGGATCGGATTGGATAAGAGTGGACAGACGGTCCGCTCTCATCCGATCCCCCATAGAGAGCAGCGGGGGCTGTGACACCTCCCTCTCCGCACTGCAAGCGGAGACAGAGCTGTCATCCACCAGCTTAGCGGGGACTGGCGGATCGATCCCCGCTGAGCAGCACGGATCCGCCTATGGAGGTGAACTGTGTGAAAGAGCCCTAAGTGTAACTTTTGTTGAGAAAACAAATTCCCCTCTGGGTGATCTCTGTACATTACAAGGATTTTAACAAGCTTTGTTGCAGATTCCTATCTTTTTTTAATCTAAAGAAATGATTGTTTGTTCCTCTGTGCTGAGTTGGTCAAACGGGAGTGGTTTCATAGTTATCTGTCAGCTGCAGGGCTCTAATGAGGAAAGGTGCTGGGCCTGCATCCCTTTTAGACGTGTTCCTATTGGGACTATCTCACCAAAAATGACAATTTTGCTGCAGGGGATGCCAGAAATCTGACTTGTATCTTGGTGCAGACTTCTGGGAAAATTGGTGAGCCAATCACACAAGCAGGAAATTATGTTTCTGGGGTGTGGTCAATATACATTCTGTGTACAGAACAGCTCCAGATAGCCATATTGCATTGCAATTTCAGAAAATACAACAGCTGCAGATTGAAAAGGAAAGGTAATTTTTAATAACATTCAATTACAATATGATTTGTGTCGCAATTGTATACGCTATATATATATATATATATATATATATTTTTTTTTTTATTTGCTATTTTTTTTCTCCAATGAAAGTGGAGTTACCCTTCAAAGTGTAAGTCCAGGCAAAAACTAACGCTAAACCTGCTCTAAGCCTAATGTATCTAACCCTGTAAAGCTTAAAGCACTGTACTTAACTATTCCTCTGCCGATCCTATCCGGTCACCAGCGGCAGAAGGTATTTACAGGAGATGACCGACACTGGCTGGGAAGTGACGTCACCCATACTTACTATGGGGCTTCCATTATTGGCGGCCTCTCCTGCACCCTCCTCCACACTGAAACCCCAGTGTGATGCTGGGACCGGCCCAGATTGGCTGCAAACTAGGTAAGTACAGCAATTTTTGCTTTACAGGGTTAGATAGATTAGGTTTAGAATGTGGCACAGAGCAGGTTTAGTGTTAGTTAGGTTTTGCCTGAACTTCTACTTTAAGGGCAGGGACTGATGTGAATGGAGAATATATATGTATAAAGTGCTGCGTAAATTGATGGTGCTGTTAACCACTTGCCGACAGCCCGCCGCATATTTACTGCGGCAGGCTGGCTCCGCTGCGCTAAACAAAGTAGCCCTACCTCAGGTGCACGAGTGGTGCTGGTGGCGCCCTCCCGCCCCCACTAGGCAGTGGGAATGCCGATCCACGGAACTGGTGATGCCAGGCCCCCCGCAATGGCTCCCCGCTGAGAGAAGAATGGTCAGCTGTTGTAAACACAGCTGACCGTTCTTCTCCCTGAAATGATCACAGAGCGTCTGTGATCCTTCTATATAGGAACACAGGTCTCTGTGTTAATTTCAAAAGGCCATCTCCCCCCCAGTTAGAAAACAATCCCCAAGGCTCATATTTAACCCTTTGATTAACCACTAGGTTAACCCCTTTCCTGCCAATGTCATTATTACAGTACCAGTGCATATTTTAGGCACTGATTACTGTAGTCTGTAGTAATGTCACTGGTCCCCCCCCCCCAAAGTGTCATAAATGTCAGTCAGGGGTCTGATCTGTCCGCCGCAATGTCGCAGTCCCGCTAAAAATGGCAGATCAAAAAAAATCGCAGAGGTGATCAAATTCCACCAAAAGAAAGCTCTGAAAAAAAGGACATCAATTTTATTTCGGTACAGCGTTGCACGGCCGCGCAATTTTCCGTTAAAGTAACGCAGTGCCTAAGCGCAAAACATGGCCTGATCATTAAGGGGGCAAATCCTTCCGGTTCAGAGCTGATTAAAGTACCTGCAATAAATAAAATGGCCCCTCAGAGATCCCAGTGGTGCACTCTCCCCTCCAGTGGGTCCAGCTGTACCCCCACCTTCCCCCTTAAAGACATTGTCCTCATTCTGCTGCACAAGTTTCTTATTTTCCGATGTACTAATAATCAGATCCTTGTCACTGAAAATCCATTTGCCCCTAATGGACAGTTGAGTGACTGTAAGAAGGCATGCCCACTTGGGTGAAAGAAAAGGGTTAATTGTCTTCCTTTTCCTCCTGGGAACAGGATCTAGGCTGTGACACATCCTCTGTTGATGGGCACAATTCTTTTACTAGAAAGCTTGAAACACCATGCTGAAGAGGCTGGTCCGCCCGTCCCAGTGGAGAGAGACCAAGAGTTCTGTGGAATATGGTGAGAATTTCTGAAACTTTTCACTCCGGTCCATTTAACACCGATAGGTCACCCATGTGGAAGGACATTGTCGCATGGTAGGGTAGAATGTTGTGAAGTAACGCAGGCACCATTTTTATAATGCATCGAGTACTAGATTATGAGTGGCTCTGTTTTGTATTTCCATTCTGAAGAATGCAGCGGGGGGAGCTGGAACACACAAAGGTGGGCAAAGCATACTGAACTCTCCCAGGCAGACTGGAAGAGCATTGTGACTTGTAGCAGGGAGATCTCATTTCTGGAGCATCTGAGACAAAGAAGCCCATCAGGCTTCACCTGGAACTTGAAGCGTAATTCCACTTTTGTTAAGAAAAAAACATTCCCCTCTGGGTGATCTCTGTATATTCCAAGGATTATAAAAAACTTTGTTGCAGATTCCAAACCTTTTGTTATTCCGAAGAAATCATTGTTTGTTCCTCTGTGCTGAGTGGGTCTAATGGGAGTGGTTTCATAATTATCTATCAGCTGTGGCAGCTGCAGGGTTATAATGAGGAATTCTGCTGGGCCTGCATCCCTTTAGACGTGTTTCTATCAGTGGCGGCTGGTGCCTAATTTACTTTGGGGGCCCCCCCCAGCCAGCCAACCACATACCCCCCCCCCCCCATCGCTCGATCGATTGATCGCCTGTCAGGCCCCCTGCCAGCCCCTGTACTTACCCCATGCAGGTGGCATCTTCACCCCTACTTCTCCTCCAGAGTCCTGGCAGTCGATTCTCTTCCCAGGCAAACAGGAGTTAAGACTTGCGGCTAATCGGGTCTTAGGACTCCCGGCCAATCGGGATTCAGGACCCACTTCCTGATTGGACATGGGGAGAAACAGAGAGACATTAGGGAATATGAATTTGCCAATGTGACACAACTAGGTGGGCTCTGGGCGCAGTGCTTATGTTTCTGGGGTGTGGTCAGTACACATGGGACCGTAGGTGTCAGGCCAAAAAACCTGCCAACATGCACAAATAAACAGACTACACACAGCCATTTGAATCAAAATAGGCCGCGGCTTTGTTTATTGGTTTAATTAACCACTTACCGCAAAGTGACGTAGGGGTAAGTCGGCAGACTTTGCGGGGTTTATTCCCGGGATGATGCCTCTAGCTAGAGGCACCATCCCGGTACTGTGGTTTAGAGCTGACGGTCGGCTTTCCGTCGGTAACGACCGATGCTGCTTGGGTCGTCCCCTCCCGCCACCTTGCGTGACTTTGCCCGGGCCTCCCGTCCCACCGGGAGACCCGAGCACCCAGCCGGCGCCATGACGTCACTTCTGGGTTACTCTGCTGCAAAAGGCGGCAGATTTAAAAAACGGCTGTATGCAAAAATGCAGTTTTCGGTATTTTGCATACATGAAAGTGTAGTGGAGGGGTCGAGGGTCTTTTAGACCCTCGATCCCTCCATAAAGAGTACCTGTCACTGCATATTGCTGTCACAAGGGATGTTTACATTGCTTGTGACAGCAATAAAAGCGATCAGATTTTTTTTTTTTTTAAAAACCTGTAATAAAGTTAAAAAATAAAATAAATAGGAAAAAAAAAAATTTTAGCCGCCCCCCTCACCGTTAGCTCGCGCACGAAAGAAAATGTATACGGAAGTCGAGCCGCAAATTAAATCACTGTTCAAACCTCACATGTGAGGTATCGCCGCGATCGCCAGAGCGTGAGTAATAATTTAATAAAAAGAGCTACACTCTAACTCTAAACTGGTAACCGTTAAAAAATTTTAAAGCGTCGCCTATTGAGATTTCTATTGACCGTAGTTTGTCGCAATTCCACAGGTGTGCTCAATTTTAAACCGTAACATGTTGGGTATCTATTTACTCGGCGTGACATCATCTTTCAAAATATACAAAAAAAATGGGCTAATTTTACTGTTTAGTATTTTTTAAATGCAGTGAAATTTGATTTTTCGTAATTTTTCCAAACAAATTGCGTTTTAAAGACCGCTGCGCAAATACCGCGTGACAAAAAATATTGCAATGACCGACATTTTATTCTCCAGAGTCTTTGCTAAAAAAATATATATAATGTTTGGGGGTTCTAAGTAGTTTTCTAGGAAAAAATACTGGTTTTAACATGTGAACAAAAAGTGTCCGAAATAGGGCTGGGGCTTAAGTGGTTAAAAAATGTTTATTATCATCAAACTTTATTAAACTTAAATATCTTCAACATCAAACTTATCCATAAATCACCAACACTCAACAAAGCCACTAAGACTTGGGCTGATCCAGCATTTAGTTTAAACATATTCTCACATGTCCTCTTTGATTATGTTTTCAAAACCAAAGGGACCGACCACATAAACCGGCCACAACAAGGGGGGGGGGGGGGGGGGGTTGGGAGGGGAATTTCCAGCGACCCAATCCTCTGAGGTAACTGGCAAAAATCCTGTCAGGGAGGCTGCCTAAATAAGCTATTCCAGAAGGTTCTGAGGTCAAGTGACCCTAACTGACCAATCCACACTTGACCCTTCTAACCTTCCAGGACCTTTGAGGTCATGTGACCCCAATCGGCCTATGGGAATAAGCCCTATTCAAATCACCTCAGAAAATAGATAAAGCGCAGACGCCACGGCCCCATGAGGTAAAGGGGGGCCTAATAAGGCTCCTCCCTTTCCCCCCACATTCTGTGTACAGAAAGCCTCTAGGTAGCCATATTGAATTACATTTTCAGAACTTTACAACAGCTGCAGATTGAAAAGGAAAGGTAATTTTTAATAACATTCAATTATAATTTGATTTGTGTCACAATTGTATACGCTATATTATTTTTTCTTTATTTGCTGATTTTTTTTTTCCCCCACAAAAGTGGAGTTACCCTTTAAACAAGTCGACAAGCCTTTTAATTCATATTGTCAGAAACAAATTGTCAATTCATTTCCCATACATATTGTATAGATTGTCAGCTTTCATGTTCCTGACGCATTGTTTATGCAGGCGCTGGTGTATTGCTGGTGTTCTCATCTACTTGAAGCATTTCTTGAAAGAATGCAGTGTTTGAATTATGAATTGGATTGTATGAAGCAATGTTGCCTTTGCCATGCATCATGTTGAGCTTCCGTTAATGTGGCATGTCTTATTCTGCTCTGGATGAACTGCTTTCTATCCTCTGAATAAGTCAGCATGAATGGGGGGGGGGGGGGGGATCTGAAAAGCACTCCTTTTTTCCCCTGAAATTAAAAAGCGTGCTTTCTCCTGGCTGCATTTAATTCACTTCCTAGTGTGAAGCCTGTAAATACAAGTCCCTAAGCGGAGCGGAGGAAGAAAATTAGAAAGCGGATTGGTTGCCATCACTGAGGGGTAAACATAAAATCTCTTTTGTATTGGCTGTTATGAAATCTGCTCATAGCTTTTTAAGTGTAACCTAATCAGCCCAGCTACCACATAAAAATGTCTGCAGTTGGTAAATGCCCATGTTTCCAAGGACAATTCCCAGTGCTGGATATCAGTCCCTACCAATATCCCTTTTTGCACTATTGACGTGTCCTTGGGGTTTGTTTTTAGTTCTCTCCCATGAGCCTGGTGCTAAGGATTTTGGTGGGCCTTTATGGAAAGCAATGGCGGCAATTGAGATTTAGGAGTGGCAGGGATATAATGTAAGTAACGTCCTATCCCAGCTCTCCTCCTCTTTTTTTTGCCGCCTTCCTGTATTCACAGGAGCCTAAATGATTCATCTCATTGGCAAGAATAATAAACGCCCAAGCTCTTTATCTCTGTAGAGCTGCCTAAATGCTTGTAAAAGCTTTAAACACCTAAACAAGCATCAGTTGTTTTTTTTTGTTTTTGTTTTTGTTTTTTCTGCCAAAAAGCTGCTCCTGGGAGAAAAGGCTTCTAGGAGAGTTTGCAAAACGCCCTGTGTGCATGAGGCCTTACTGTTCTGGGCAGGGGAGGACTGGGCCAGGGGGCAGGAGGGGGGGGGAAATTGCCCTCTGGGCCACTCTAATGCCCCATAAAAAGGCTGCACTGCTTCTGTCACAGACATGCCTAAAGTCCGCTCCTCCCCCCCGCTCCATTCACAGAGCTTTCTGTGTGTGTCCAGGCAGGCGGCGACAGTCAGTGTCGGAGCTCTGTGTGATAGGCGGCTCTCCTTGTCACAGAGCTCTGCCTCCGCCCATATGACATCATTCAGCGGATGAATGTACTGCAGCAACAGAGGGCCTGGTTGGCCTCTCAGGTACCAGAAGAATTAGAAGAAATCTTTTCAAATTAAATTCTCCCTATCACCCCCCCCCCACACTCCCTGTCACCCCCTCTCACTCCCTGTCACCCCCCCCCTCTCTCCCTGCCACCGCCTCTCACTCCCTGTCACCCCCTCTCACCTCCCTCTCTCTCCCTGTCACCCCCCCTCACTGCCTGTCACCCCCTCTCACTCCCTGTCACCCCCCTCTCTCCCTGCCACCCCCTTCTCACTCCCTGTCACCCCCTTCTCACTCCCTGTCACCCGCCTCTCACTCCCTGTTGCCACCCCTCTCTCTCCCTGCCACCCCCTCTCTCTCCCTGTCACCCCCTCTCTCTCCCTGTCACCCCTTCTCACTCCCTGTCACCCGCCTCTCACTCCCTGTCACCACCCCTCTCTCTCCCTGCCACCCCCTCTCTCTCCCTGCCACCCCCTCTCTCTCCCTATCACCTCCTCTCTCTCTCTGTCACCCCCCCTCTCTCTCTCTCTCTGTCACCCCCTCTCTCCCTGCCACCCCCCTCTCTCCCCGTCACACTCCCCCTCTCTCCCCTTCACCCCCCCCCTCTCTCCCCGTCACCCCCCTCTCTCCCCATCACCCCCCTCTCTCCCCCTGCCACCCCCTCTCTCTCCCTGCCACCCCCCCTCTCTCCCTGTCACCCCCTCTCTCTCCCTGTCACCCCCTCTCTCTTCCTGTCACCCCCTGTCTCTCTGTCACCACCCATCTCTCTCTCTCTCTGTCACCCCCATCTCTCTCTCTGTCACCCCCCTCTCTCACTCTGTCAAACCCCTCTCTCTCTCTGTCACCCCCCCTCTCTCTCTGTCACCCCCCCTCTCTCTCCCGATCACCCCTCTCTCTCCCAGTCATCCTCCCCCTCTCTCCCCGTCACCCCCTCCCCCCCCCGTCACCCCCTCTCTCCCTGCCACCCCCCCTCCCTGTCACCTCCTCTCTCTCTCCGTCACCCCTCTCTCTCCCTGCCATCCCCCCTCTCTCCCTGTCACCCTCCCCCTGTCTCCCCCTTCTCTCCCTGCCACCCCCTCTCTCCCTGCCACCCCCCCCCCTCTCCCTGTCACCCCCCTCTCTCCCTGTCACCCCCTCTCTCTCCCCCTGTCACCCGCTCTCTCTCCCTGTCATCGGTCCCCTCTCTCTCTCCCTGTCACCTGCCCTCTCTCTCTCTCTCCCTCTCTGTCGCCTGCCCTCTCTCTCTCTCTCTCCCTCTCTGTCGCCTGCCCTCTCTCTCTGTCACCCGCCCTCTCTCTCTCTCTGTCACCCGCCCTCTCTCTCTCTGTCACCCGCCCTCTCTCTCTCTCTGTCACCCGCCCTCTCTCTCTCTCTGTCACCCGCCCTGTCTCTCTCTGTCACCCGCCCTCTCTCTCTCTCTGTCACCCGCCCTCTCTCTCTCTGTCACCCACCCTCTCTCTCTCTGTCACCCGCTCTCTCTCTCTCTCATCCGCCCTCTCTCTCTCTGTCACCCGCCCTCTCTCTCTGTCACCCGCCCTCTCTCTCTCTGTCACCTGCCCTCACTCTCTCTCTCTGTCACCCGCCCTCTCTCTCTCTCTGTCACCCGCCCTCTCTCTCTCTCTCCCTGTCACCCGCTCTCTCTCTCCCTGTCACCTGCTCTTTCTCTCTCTCTCTGTCACCTGCCCTCTCTCTCTCTATGTCACCTGCCCTCTCTGTCATCCGCCCTCCCTCTCTCTCTCTGTCACCCGCCCTCTCTCTCTCTGTCACCCGCCCTCTCTCTCTCTGTCACCCGCTCTCTCTCTCTCTCTCACCCGCTCTCTCTCTGTCACCCACCCTCTCTCTCTCTGTCACCCGCTCTCTCTCTCTCTGTCACCCGCCCTCTCTCTCTCTGTCACCCGCCCTCTCTCTCTCTCTGTCACCCGCCCTCTCTCTCTCTGTCACCCACCCTCTCTCTTTCTGTCACCCGCTCTCTCTCTCTCTCTCTCTCTGTCACCCGCTCTCTCTCTCTCTGTCACCCGCCCTCTCTTTCTCTCTGTCACCCGCCCTCTCTCTCTCTCTGTCACCCGCCCTGTCTCTCTCTGTCACCCGCCCTCTCTCTCTCTCTGTCACCCGCCCTCTCTCTCTCTGTCACCCACCCTCTCTCTCTCTGTCACCCGCTCTCTCTCTCTCTCTCTCTCATCCGCCCTCTCTCTCTGTCATCCGCCCTCTCTCTCTCTGTCACCCGCCCTCTCTCTCTGTCACCCGCCCTCTCTCTCTCTGTCACCTGCCCTCACTCTCTCTCTCTGTCACCCGCCCTCTCTCTTTCTCTGTCACCCGCTCTCTCTCTCTCTCTCCCTGTCACCCGCTCTCTCTCTCCCTGTCACCTGCTCTCTCTCTCTCTCTGTCACCTGCCCTCTCTCTCTCTGTCACCTGCCCTCACTCTCTCTGTCACCCGCCCTCTCTCTCTCTCTCTCTGTCACCCGCCCTCTCTCTCTCTCCCTGTCACCCGCTCTCTCTCTCTCTCTCCCTGTCACCTGCTCTCTCTCTCTCTCTCTGTCACCCGCCCTCTTTCTCTCTCTGTCACCCGCCCTCTCTGTCATCTGCCCTCCCTCTCTCTCTCTGTCACCCGCCCTCTCTCTCTCTGTCACCCGCCCTCTCTCTCTCTGTCACCCGCTCTCTCTCTCTCTCACCCGCTCTCTCTCTGTCACCCACCCTCTCTCTCTCTGTCACCCGCTCTCTCTCTCTCTGTCACCCGCTCTCTCTCTCTGTCACCCGCCCTCTCTCTCTCTCTGTCACCCGCCCTCTCTCTCTCTGTCACCCACCCTCTCTCTTTCTGTCACCCGCTCTCTCTCTCTCTCTCTCTCTCTCTGTCACCCGCTCTCTCTCTCTCTGTCACCCGCTCTCTCTCTCTCTGTCACCCGCCCTCTCTCTCTCTCTCTGTCACCCGCCCTCTCTCTCTCTCTGTCACCCGCCCTCTCTCTCTCTGTCACCCGCCCTCTCTCTCTCTGTCACCTGCCCTCACTCTCTCTGTCACCCGCCCTCTCTCTCTCTCTCTCTGTCACCCGCCCTCTCTCTCTCTCCCTGTCACCCGCTCTCTCTCTCTCTCTCCCTGTCACCTGCTCTCTCTCTCTCTCTCTGTCACCCGCCCTCTTTCTCTCTCTGTCACCCGCCCTCTCTCTCTCTGTCATCCGCCCTCCCTCTCTCTCTCTGTCACCCGCTCTCTCTCTCTGTCACCCGCTCTCTCTCTCTGTCACCCACCCTCTCTCTCTCTGTCACCCGCTCTCTCTCTCTCTGTCACCCGCTCTCTCTCTCTCTGTCAACCGCTCTCTCTCTCTCTCTCTCTGTCACCCACCCTCTCTCTCTCTCTGTCACGCTCTCTCTCTCTGTCACCCGCTCTCTCTCTGTCACCCACCCTCTCTCTCTCTCTCTCTGTCACCCGCCCTCTCTCTCTCTCTGTCACCCACCCTCTCTGTCACCTGCCCTCTCTCTCCCCCCTCTCTCTCTGTCACCCCCCCTCTCTCATCCCCCCCTCTCTCTCTGTCACCCCTTCTCTCTGTCACCCCCTCTCTCTGTAAACCCCCTGTCTTTCTCTGTTGTACTCTCTCTTCCTGGGGGGGGGGGGTGCTGATACAGTTCCTCGCCAAGGGCGCTGGAGACCCTAGGTATGCCTCTAATTTAATACTATAAAAAGCTCTAGCTGTCTCAAAAAAAGATTACAAAAATAATTCCAAGTGTGACAGCACTGAAAGCTGAAAATTGGCCCGAGCTGGAAGGGGGTGAAGTGGTTAAGGGGGACACAGACAGCAATACAAACCTAATATGGGTTCTAATCCCTCTCCAAAACTCCTGATCTGCGATGGCAGAATACATTTATAAGGGAGAAGCGATTTGGGCAATTTCTTCATTTGCAGCCCGGGGATCCAGGCCCCATACGATCCGCTGGACTGTTATTGATTTGTTTTGGGTGAGTTTGGAGAACTTCCTTCAGCTTTACCCAGCACTGACCTTATCAACCAGAATATAAATCTTCATTTCCCTGCATTGAGGTTAATGTGACTCAATAAGGTCAATGGTGGCGCGGATACACAGATCCTTATATACCCCCTGAGTCATGTACACATACACAACGCACAGGAGATGCCCGCCTCCAGATGTGGCTAATACAGAAGACGCCCCCAGGTGACTAATCTTGGGCCATTCAGGTTTATGTTAGAACCTGAACTGCAGTTCATGCTACATTCAGTACTTTGCCTGTTCTGTGCCAGTGACTTAAACAGGTGTTCTGACTTCACTTGCTGCATGCTTGTTCTAGGACTGTGAGTCAAAGTAATGAAGCCATTGGATCAGCATGACAGCCAGGCAACTGGCATTTTTAAAGAAAGAGGTCAGAACTGGCAGGGGTTTTAGTCTTCTGGTGGTTTAGCCATGTTGGCTTTCTTGAATTCATATCAGTGCTACTTCTCCCCTCTGGCCTCAAACACAGCATTATCAGTGCTTTGCAGCCATGTGTTAGCATTATCAGTGCTTCGCAGTCATGTGTTAGGATTACAGTGCTTCGCAGCCATGTGTTAGCATTATCAGTGCTTCGCAGTCATGTGTTAGGATTATCAGTGCTTCGCAGTCATGTGTTTGCATTATCAGTGCTTCGCAGCCATGTGTTAGCATTATCAGTGCTTCGCAGTCATGTGTTAGCATTATCAGTGCTTCGCAGTCATGTGTTTGCATTATCAGTGCTTCGCAGTCATGTGTTTGCATTATCAGTGCTTCGCAGTCATGTGTTAGGATTATCAGTGCTTCGCAGCCATCTGTTAGCATTATCAGTGCTTTGCAGCCATGTGTTAGCATTATCAGTGCTTCGCAGTCATGTGTTAGGATTATCAGTGCTTTGCAGCCATGTGTTAGCATTATCAGTGCTTCGCAGTCATGTGTTAGGATTATGAGTGCTTCGCAGTCATGTGTTAGGATTATCAGTGCTTCGCAGTCATGTGTTAGGATTATCAGTGCTTCGCAGTCATGTGTTAGGATTATCAGTGCTTCGCAGCCATGTGTTAGCATTATCAGTGCTTCGCAGTCATGTGTTAGGATTATCAGTGCTTCGCAGCCATGTGTTAGCATCATCAGTGCTTTGCAGCCACGTGTTAGCATTATCAGTGCTTCGCAGCCATGTGTTTGCATAATCAGTGCTTCGCAGCCATGTGTTAGCATTATCAGTGCTTCACAGCTATGTGTTAGCATAATCAGTGCTTCGCAGCCATGTGTTAGCATTATCAGTGCTTTGCAGCCATGTGTTAGCATTATCAGTGCTTTGCAGCCATGTGTTAGCATTATCAGTGCTTTGCAGCCATGTGTTAACATTATCAGTGCTTTGCAGCCATGTGTTAGCATTATCAGTGCTTTGCAGCCATGTGTTAACATTATCAGTGCTTTGCAGCCATGTGTTAACATTATCAGTGCTTTGCAGCCATGTGTTCACATAATCAGTGCTTTGCAGCCATGTGTTGACATAATCCAGCATTTTATAAGGGCTATGGCGTGCTTTGTGCGCTGGCCATAGCTGTATGCATTGGACACATTTTAGATGTGCTTCCTGATAATTTGATCCTTTTTAGCCCATGTTTTCATTGGTCCGATTTAACATACAATTTGACATGCCAAATCACATGTCAAATCGGAGCCAGCCAATTGCTGGAAATGGTACCATCCGAATTGGTGCGACGCCGACTTTGCCGCGCTGCACTGATTCCCAAAAGTAGTGTCTGTACTACTTTTGGTGGTTTGGGGGGGATTTCCATAGAACCCGCACAGATGTCTGTGAAATCGCCCCCCCCCCCCCCCGAGGTCAGACTGAAATGCCAGCTTGAAATCATGTGAGTTCAGCTGAACTCGCACGCAGTGTGAACCTGGACTTAGTCCTGCCTTGCTGTGTGTGTTGGGGGTAACCTGCTATCCAGCAAAACCATTTCCTGAGAGGGAACAACTAATACATGTTCCAGTGTCTGAGCCATAGAATGGAGGCTTCCATCTCACACTTCTCACACAGGCATTTGTCTGTAATGGATTCAGTAGGAAAACTGCAAGTGTGAACTTAAACAGTCGAAGTCATAAAAGGGTGGAAACCATTAGCGAGTAAGACAGCCCTGGAGATGGGCCCTTCTGCAGTGGCGGGGGCCCTCAGAGAGCCATTACCCCTAATTACACTCCATCCATACCATGACTTGATTTGCTTTTCATTCTACAAATCACCCAATTTAACAGCAGATTGGTGAAATGAAGCCTGAGGACACAGTAATCCAATATTAGTAATATCCCTTTAATATTATAGTGGGTAGAAGTTATTATATACCGGTTCACGAGAGACCCGTGTAGGAGAACAATCGACGACGGCTGGATATTATCAATGTGTATGTTCATAATTACAGCCCCAGAAATAGATTATTGATGGAAAACTTCCCTACAAGGCTGCCTGTCTTTTATCCCAGAGCTCGGATCATTCCCAAATGGCCCTCTGCACTTTAACCCTTCTGGTGCCAGACAAAAGGTACCTTGAATCGGAGATATTTTTTCATGTTCTGTGCATGCATGCTAAAGAAACCATCTGTGTACAACTTACACGTATGTATTAGCCATCACAGGTCTCCCCCCTGACATTGCCTTCATTGGCTTCTCTCTTCAGAAACACAGTGCCATCTTTGTTCGGACATCACCCAAGGTCTACTTCCTGAAATACTGCCTCAAAGACGTGACCACTTGCCTACAGGGCACTTCTACCCCTCTCCTGCCCACGGCAATACTCATCTTTCAGCGCTTCCACACTTTGAATGACAATTAAGCGGTCAGGCAACACTGTACCCATATAAAACTTTTATCACTTTTTTTTTTTTTCCACACAAACAGAGCTTCCTTTTGGTGGTATTTAATCATAATCATCACTTCGCTAAACGAACAAAAAAAGCCCCAAAACAAACTATTTTTTATAGTTTGTTTTAAAGTTTTGTAACAGGTCATTTTTCTCCATCACTGATGAGCGCTGAGGAGGCTGCACTGATGGGCACTGATAGGTGGCACTGATCAGGCGGCACTAATCGGGAGGCACTGAAGGGTCTGCCCTTATGGGCACTGATCAGGAGTCACTGATGAGGTGGTACTGATAGGCAGAACTGATAAGTGACACTGATTGGCAGCACTGATGGACACTGATAGGCGGCACTGGTGGGCAATGATCAAGAGGCACTGATCAGGAGGCACTTAAGGGGCTGCACTGATAGGCGGAACTGATAGGTGACACTGATGATGGGAACTGATTGGCAGCACTCATGGACACTGATAAAGCTGCACTGATCAGGCAGCACTGATCGGGAGGCAATAATGAGGCTGCCCTTATGGGCACTGATCAGGAGACACTGATGAGGGTGCATTGATGGGCACTGATGAGGTGGCACTGATAGGCAGAACTGATAAGTGACACTGATGATTGGCACTGATTGGCAGCACTGACGAACACTGATAGGTGGCACTGGTGGGCAATGATTAGCGGCACTGAGGGGACCGATGTCCTTGTAACATAAGATGGATAACAGTTTTCTTCTTTTTTCCACATGCTGACAGCGTGAGGAAAAAAAAAAAAAAAACGCAGATAACCAGCTTCTGTTTACTTCCGTGATCAGCTGTCATTGGCCCTTTACCCCAATCTGTGATTAGCCAAGGCTGAAGCGCATGAACAGGAGGACATCCATGGAGGTTGTCTTACAGGTATAGCGTGAGTGGAAATTGGTTAAAGATGTAAATCCTGGTGGCTTTGCAGTTCTTGGTTGTGTTCTCAAATGTGTGACACAGATCAGCCCCTGGTGAAGCTTCTCACTATGTGACTTGCTGCAAAGTTATATTGAGTTTCCGTTCTAAAGCCCCGTACACACGTACCGATTGTCGGCCGAACGATCGGCCGTCTTTTGTCCGGTGCTGTCCTGTCGGTTGAAAAGTGATAAAGACTGCACACGAATTTTGTCGGCCAACAACAGCCGACTGCAGAAGTGATGTCATGTGATGGTTTACTTTCCCTGTGTTTTTTCTTCTCTGAGCATGCCCAGTCTTGCTCATCTGCTGTTTGTCGGCCGAATTCTGTACTGACTGAGGAACAATCGGCCGTTCTGGTGTTGGCCAACAAAAATTTTAAAGTCTGCACGCCAGATTCTGTTTGGCCGAAAAGTCGCAGTCGGTTGTCGGAAGCATCATACTAACAAGCCGACAATCGGCCGATCGGTCGGTGGCCGAATATTTACGTCCGACAATCGCTACGTGTGTACGGGGCTTTACTAAATCTGACTTTTCAATTGTGCAACTTCACACGGTTGCAACTCCACTTGTCAGAGCGACTTGCATAGAAATCCGTGCATGAAATTGCCGAGATGTCAGCCAAGTCACACCTGAAATCCCAAAAAATAATGCAGTAACCTTTTCCTAAAATGAGTGTGGTACTGCAAAGTTGGAGTCGCACAGAGTTGAACAGTTCCATTGCTGACAATAGGGTGCAACTTGTCATGTGATTTGGACCTGTTAAATTGCATGAGAGGTCGCACCGGGGGCTTAGAGAGTCTCCTTTCACAAAGTATCTAGAGACTGAGATGATGTTTCTCCCTGCCTGCAACAGACTGAGGAGGACATTGTTCATTCACAAAGGCAGCAGGTACACGGTGCTTCATATTTTTACAGCTGGTTTAGAGCCATTCAGGAGGTGATACTGCCACCTTCTGCTTGCCTATTTTTGGATCCTCTGGGAGATTAATAAATTGCCATTAGGAATGAAATAGACTACCATGCCTCATTTCAAATGTGGGCACAGCGCAGGCCTATTGAACTTCACCAATCGACTCTGAAAGGAAGGGTAAAATTTCCATGAAGCATTGTGATGGTGGATCTGTAAAGAGACCTAAGTGACTGTCATATCACATTGTGGAGGGGCAGTCACAGGCAATACAAACATAGATCAACCATCTGGTTTTACCACCCCCTCAGCCGCTGCTCTGAAATTAGCCTTAACCACTTAAGCCTCGGAGGATTTGGCTGCTAAACGACCAGGGGGTATTTTGCGATTCGGCACTGCGTGACTTTAACGGACAATTGCGCGGTCGTGCGACGCTGTACCTAAACGAATTTGACGTCCTTTTTTTTCCCACAAACAGAGCTTTCTTTTGGCGGTATTTGATCACCTGTGCGATTTTTTGATCACGCGCTATAAACAAAAAAAGAACGTCAATTTTGCAAAAATAGCAGTATTTTTCCCTTTTTTTTATATGAAATTCCCCCCCAAAAAAATGTAAAAATCAAAATTTTTTAACATTTTCGGCCAATTTGTTTTATGCTACCTATGTTTGGTAAAAAAAAATCGCAAAAAGCGTATTTTGATTGGTTTGCGCAAAAGTTATTGCGTTTACTGACTAAGGGAAAGATTTTTGTCATTTTTGTTGGTTTTTTTTTTTAACGCGTAATGGCGGCGATCTGCGATTTTTTTTGCGGTACTGCGACATTGGGGCGGACAGATCGGACCCTTGACTGACATTTTTGACACTTTTGGGGTTACCAGTGACATTTCTACAGTAATCAGTGCTATATATATATGCACTGTTACTGTAAAAATACACTGGTAGTGAAGGGGTTAAAGCGGAGTTCTGGGCAGAGAAACGTTTTTTTTTTTGAACATACCCCCGGGACAGTCAGGGCTAGCACATTCCACAATGGCTAGCCTCTGATCTGTCCCGGTTCGCACTTACCTTTTAAAAGAAATACTTACTTAGAAGTTTTCTTCCACAGCGTTTCCATCTCTCTCGTGGGCAGCTGAAGCCGGCGCGGTCCTCTTCTCTGTCTTCTTCCGCGTCTTCGTGTCCCAGAATGCGCTGCACCGGCCCCTCTCGTCACTTCCGGTGCGGCGCCGCATTCCTAAACAGCTTCTGGGCATGCCCAGAAGCTGTTTAGCAGGGGAATGCGGCGTCGCCCGGAAATGACGAGCGGGGCCGGTGCGGCGCATTGATTCCTGGGAGCTATGACGTTTAGCTCCCAGGAATCATTGCGAGGCAGGAAGTGACGGGGAGAGCCTCGGCGCTGGAGGAGGAAGCTGTCATAGGTGAGTATTTACGATCGTCAATTACAAGGTGAGTTTTAAAAAAAAAAAAATCTAACTATCCAATTCCTTTTCAGGTTAGGCTGAACTAGCGGACGGGCACAAAAATAAAATATAGTTTTTGTGCCCGGAACTCCGCTTTAACTTTATTTGAGAGGGAGGGGCTGTGTGTGTCCCTAGGGGCGTGATTCTTACTGTGATTGGCTGTGGCTTCAGCTGTATGCAGAGTGATCAACGGATCTACATAGTAGATCCATATGATCAGCTCTCATACAGAGGGGAGAATGACAGGCAGCTTGTTTACACAAGCTGCCTGACTTTCTCCCTCTCCCCCGCCGATCGCAGAGTGGCCGGCGGACATCGGGACCGCCGGTCACACGCGCGGGGGGGTCCGTGACCACGCGGGAGCGAGAGCGCGCCTCCGGCGGCGCGCGCTCGCTCCCTAGACCCTCACAAGCTAGTGACGTAGCCCTACGTCACTTTGCCTGTGAGGGGCTGACCGCCGACGTCGGTCGGCAAGTGGTTAATGACTAGAGTTCTGCTAGAGATCTGCTTATCATTATTAACCACTTGCCTACAGGGCACTTTTACCCCCTTCTTGCCCAGGCCAATTTTCAGCTTCCAGTGCTCTCACGCTTTGAATGACAATTGCGCGGTCATGCTACACTGTACCCATATGAAATTTTTATCATTTTTCACACAAATAGAGCTTTCTTTTGGTGGTATTTAATCACCTCTGGGTTTTTATTTCTTACAAAAAAAAAAAAAACAGAAATTTTTTTTTTTTTTAAGTTTTTCTTATTTTCTGTGAGTAAATTTTAAAAATAAATACATTTTTCTCCTTTACTGATGTGCGCTGATGAGGCGGCACTGATAGGCTGCACTGATGGGCACTGATGAGGTGGCACTAATGAGGAGGTACTAATATGTGCACTGATGAGCACTGATAGGTGGCACTGAAAGGTGGCACTGCTGGGCACTGAAAGGTGGCACTGCTGGGCACTGAGAGGCGGCACTGACGGGTGGCACTGAGAGGTGGCACTGATGGGTGGCACTGATGGACACTGACAGGTGGCACTGATGAGCACTGTTGGGAGACACTGATTAGCACTGATGGGCAGCACCATCAGTGCCCACACTCAGTGCCCATAGTGCTGCTAGTCAGTGCCCATCAGTGCCTAGATGAGCAGGCACTGACTGGCAGCACTATGGGCACTGAGTGGAGGACACTGATGGCGGGCACTGTGAGCAAAGATGGCATTTTATTTACCTCTTGTGTAATCAGTGCACTAGTGACCAGTGCCCTGATTACATTTCTCTGTGTCTGATCGGCTCTCCTCTTCCTCACACTGCAGTCTCTGTGTGAGGAAGAGAGCTGGCAATGAGAGATGATCTCATATGTTTACATTTGAGATCATCTCTCATTGGATGTTCCGATCACGTGGTAAATGGCCGCTGTGATTGGCCATTCACCACGATCTGTGATTGGCTGTGTCCAAGGGACACGGCCAACACAGATTTTCCCCGATGCGCGCTCGCGGGAGCGCGCGGGGAGCCTGTTACTGGGAGGCCGTTTAAGGACGGCCTCCCGGAAATTAGAGCCCGCGCTGTAGCCGTCTTTCGGCTATAGCGTGGGCGGGAGGTGGTTAAAAGATATAGCTTTTAAGAAAATCACACTGTTCCTGTATATTGTGACATGTCAGCAATATATTCATGCAGACTTGTTAGTCTACATTCACGCCTCAGCATAGCGGAAATACAGGAAAGGTGCGCTTGCATTGCTATGATTTCCTAAAGTAGAACTAAAGGCAAAACTTTGTTTTTATTTTGGATACAGTAATGGAGGGTTATAGTCCTTGTCAGGTTTGTTTTTTGCTATCTCTCTCCTATGGGGGGCATTTCCCTTCACTCCCTGTCCAATAACTAAAACAAGAAGTGGGCAGAGGGTAAATCTTTCTAATAATGACACATAGAGAGGGTGAATCTCTCTAATAATGACACATAGAGAGGGTGAATCTCTCTAATAATGACACATAGAGAGGGTGAATCTCTCTAATACTGACACATAGAGAGGGTGAATCTCTCTAATAATGACACATAGGGTGAATCTCTCTAATAATGACACATAGAGAGGGTGAATCTCTCTAATAGGGACACATAGAGAGGGTGAATCTCTCTAATACTGACACATAGAGAGGGTGAATCTCTCTAATACTGACACATAGAGAGGGTGAATCTCTCTAATAATGACACATAGAGAGGGTGAATCTCTCTAATAGGGACACATAGAGAGGGTGAATCTCTCTAATACTGACACATAGGGTGAATCTCTGTAATAATGACACATAGAGAGGGTGAATCTCTCTAATAATGACACATAGAGAGGGCGAATCTCTCTAATAATGACACATAGAGAGGGTGAATCTTTCTAATAATGACACATAGAGAGGGTGAATCTCTCTAATACTGACACATAGAGAGGGTGAATCTCTCTAATAATGACACATAGAGAGGGTGAATCTCTCTAATAATGACACATAGAGAGGGTGAATCTCTCTAATAGGGACACATAGAGAGGGTGAATCTCTCTAATACTGACACATAGAGAGGGTGAATCTCTCTAATAATGACACATAGAGAGGGTGAATCTCTCTAATAATGACACAAAGAGAGGGTGAATCTCTCTAATAGGGACACATAGAGAGGGTGAATCTCTCTAATAATGACACATAGAGAGGGTGAATCTCTCTAATAATGACACATAGAGAGGGTGAATCTCTCTAATAATGACACATAGAGAGGGTGAATCTCTCTAATAATGACACAAAGAGAGGGTGAATCTCTCTAATAGGGACACACAGAGAGGGTGAATCTCTCTAATACTGACACATAGAGAGGGTAAATCTATCTAATAATGACACATAGAGAGGGTGAATCTCTCTAATAATGACACATAGAGAGGGTGAATCTCTCTAATAATGACACATAGAGAGGGTGAATCTCTCTAATAATGACACATAGAGAGGGTGAATCTTTCTAATAATGACACATGGAGAGGACGAATCTCTCTAATAATGACAAATAGAGAGGGTGGATCTCTCTAATAATGACACATAGGGTGAATCCTTGTAATAATGACACATAGAGGGGGTGAATCTCTCTAATGATGACACATAGAGAGGGTGAATCTCTCTAATAATGACACATAGAGAGGACGAATCTCTCTAATAATGACACAAAGAGAGGGTGAATCTCTCTTATAATGACACATAGAGAGGGTGAATCTCTCTAATACTGACACATAGAGAGGGCGAATCTCTCTAATACTGACACATAGAGAGGGTGAATCTCTCTAATAATGACACATAGAGAGGGTGAATCTCTCTAATAATGACACATAGAGAGGGTGAATCTCTCTAATAATGACACATAGAGAGGGTGAATCTTTCTAATAATGACACATAGAGAGGACGAATCTCTCTAATAATGACAAATAGAGAGGGTGGATCTCTCTAATAATGACACATAGGGTGAATCTCTGTAATAATGACACATAGAGAGGGTGGATCTCTCTAATAATGACACATAGGGTGAATCCTTGTAATAATGACACATAGAGAGGGTGAATCTCTCTAATGATGACAAATAGAGAGGGTGAATCTCTCTAATAATGACACATAGAGAGGGTGAATCTCTCTAATATTGACACATAGGGAGGGTGAATATCTCTAATAATGACAAATAGAGAGGGTGGATCTCTCTAATGATGACAAATAGAGAGGGTGAATCTCTCTAATAATGACACATAGAGTGGGTGAATCTCTCTAATATTGACACATAGGGAGGGTAAATCTCTCTAATAATGACACATAGAGAGGAATAATCTCTCTAATAATGACACATAGAGAGGGTGAATCTCACTAATATTGACACATAGAGAGGGTGAATCTCTCTAATAATGACACATAGAGAGGGTGAATCTCTCTAATAATGACACATAGGGTGAATCCTTGTAATAATGACACATAGAGAGGGTGAATCTCTCTAATGATGACAAATAGAGAGGGTGAATCTCTCTAATAATGACACATAGAGTGGGTGAATCTCTCTAATATTGACACATAGGGAGGGTAAATCTCTCTAATAATGACACATAGAGAGGGTGGATCTCTCTAATAATGACGCATAGGGTGAATCCTTGTAATAATGACACATAAAGAGGGTGAATCTCTCTAATATTGACACATAGGGAGGGTGAATCTCTCTAATAATGACACATAGAGAGGGTGAATCTCTGTAATAATGACACATAGAGAGGATGAATCTCTCTAAGGCCCCTTTCACACTACATCAGTTGTCATCCGTTTTTCGTCAGTTGTTATCCGTTTTTCTTCAGTTGTTATCCGTCTTTCATCCGTTGTCATCCGTTTTTACATAGAGATGCATTGATGTCCGTTTTTCATCCGTCAACGGATGGATGAAAAACGGACAAACGGACAGCGTGTGTGAAAGGGGCCTAACAGGGGTACTAAAAACTGACAGGTGTTATAAACCCAACAGCCATGGAGCGAGGGATGCAAATTCAGATTTTTTGAGCTGACCTGTAAGTAATGAGGTTATATGCCAAACCCAATCACCATTTTTTTTTTATTACTCCCTCCCCTCTTTATAGGAGTTACCTATTTACTATGTGACATTATTATTCTGGCATTCTCTTATACTTTTTTTTCGATAATCTCTATCATCTGCTCCTGATGAATGTATAAAAAAATGTTGATGAGTGGGGTTAACAGATAAACTATTACTCTACAATACCATCACTATTTTGTGTAAACCAACATAACCTAAGCATATAGACAAAAGGTATTCTATATAGATCAAGGGAAAAAAGTGGTTATAAAGTTAGCTATAAAGTGGCAGAGAGAAATAATTTTAAATAATGTTGCTTTGAATTGCTTTTATTTCTTGAAAAATAGACACTTATTCCTGAACACAAAACATTGTATCGAATTGCTGCAACAATAAACAGAAGACAATAAACAGAAGACAAGACAAAACATATACAGTCAGTACCACAAAAATGACAACCGGTAACCAAATACTTCTTGCCTATAGGGATATAGGCAGCTTCTTCCATATGATTCACTATTGATTTTGAAAAATTCCCCCTAAATACAAGTCCCCTAGAAGCTCCTGATGAGTGGACTAGATCCACAAAACGCATAGAGTTTTAGGATGTCAAGAATCTTTTTGGTCATCATACACTATGCCATCGTGAATTCTTACATATCCGAGAACATCCTGGATGCCAGTATTGGGACAATCATGAATTTATACTTTTATATCTTATTTATTATGGATCAGCTTATCATTTTGTGTATGTTTGGAATTTGATTGAATTATTGTTTTCTGTAACTAGTCATCATGTAATATATATATACAGTTATGTTTACTTTGTGAGTTGCCTCATGTAAAGTCCCACGACCAATGTATCCTCTATTGTATTATATTTAGGGATGGAGGCATCTCGCTCATGATGCATTGGATCACTACTATCTTGTGTTCTAATCCCTCTCCATTCTGTCCAAAACTAAAAGAAAAAAAAAAAGTTTTGGCTTTAGTCCCCCCCCCCCCCCCCCCATCTTCGCAATTAGCTATCACACTTGTTCTTTTTCTTCATTGATGGACACCGCTCTCCATCTTAAGTACAAAAATCCAATTTTTTCTGCCCAACAAAATATGCAAAAACATGCATCACCAAACATGCTTGACTCAGTGCCAAAAATTTGAATGGGCTGCCTGTTGCACAACAACTGTACCAAAGAAGCTCAATTACCAGTCAATGGGCTGAAAACACAATGCGTCTCTACACTCAGATGTAAACATAGTCTAAAGGCCCAGCTGAACACTATCTAAAAATTATGAGGTACCAGCAGATACTGCTAGCTAAGCCCCTGTTCACATTGGCGCTATTTGACATGTCAAATTGCAGCCTATTGCTGGCAACGGCACCATCCCAATCAGTGCAACGCCAACTTTGCAGCACCGCAGCAATTTCCAAAAGTAATTCCTGCACTACTTTTGGCGACTTATGAGGCGATTTCAATGGACATTTGTGCATGAACCAGCACACAGATGTCATTCAAATCACCCCCAAACTCGCACTAAAATGAGGGTTTTAACTCGCACGATTTCAAACCCGCATTTCAGTGTGAACGTACCCTAAGGCTCAGTACACACTGCTGCAACTTTGGATCCGACTTGCAGGACCCCAAGTCACGACATGTGAAATCCCTTGTTAGTCAATGAGAGCTGTCTTAATTAGCACTACTGACGTCAATATGGCTTTAGAAAAGGTTACTGTACTACTTTAAGGTGACTTCTATCCAACTTGTGCCCATAGACTTTAATGAAAGTCGTCTCCAAGTCAGATCCTCATCTTAATTGATGTGATTTGGATCAGACATTACAGGAAGATTATCCAGGCATTCTCTGAAGTTACTTCAAAGTCACATCAAGTCGCACAGAAGTCATATGGCAAAGTCGCACTGCAGGTTAAAGCAGTGTGAACCAATCCTAATGCAGGCCATGCACGTACAGAATTTTGACCGTTTGCAGACTGAACGATGCGAATTGTCCACTAACTGATAGAATAAACCGTTTATATGATCCTTTCTATGTTTGTAGTGATCGTTCGATAACAATAAAAACATATATATTCTTTTTGTTTCGATTAAAACATACACCAATACTCTTCAGATCCATTGACATTAGCCGGGCCCATGGTCGAAACCGTTGGTAAAGTTGGGTTCACTAACGGCACGAATTTCGAACAATCTTTCTGAAAACAACCAGTTTCAGCCGAAATTCTGTACGTGTATGGCCAGCATTGGGCTTGTTGGGAAAACAACCAGTAGGTTATGGTGGAAAACCTTGTCCAATGGCTTTTGTTTGCTTGTCCTCTGTATAGACTAAACATAAAAGCCCCGTACACACGTACCGATTGTCGGCCGTAAATATTCGGCCAACGACCGATCGGCCGATTGTAGGCTTGTTAGTATGATGCTTCCGACAGCCGACAGCGCACTTTTGGCCGAACAGAATCTGTCGTGCAGGCATTAAAATTTTTGTTGGCCAACACCAGAACGGCCGATTGTTCGCCAGTCAGTACAGAATTCGGCCGACAATCAGCAGATTAGCAAGACTGGGCATGCTCAGAAAAGAAAAAACACACGGAAAGTTAACCATCACATGACATCACTTCTGCAGTCGGCTGTTGTTGGCCGACAAAATTCGTGTGCAGTCTTTTGCAGTTTTCAGCAGACACGACAGCCCAGGACAAAAGACGGCCGATCGTTCGGCCGACGATCGCTACGTGTGTACGGGGCTAAAGTTTACCTCACTCTGACTTAGTGTATGACAAATAGTTAAGTGTGCTTAAAACTCTTTGGGAGAGTGAAGTTCCACTTTAATGTTCTTAAGATTTACAATCAAAATTGATTATTTTGAATCCTTATGCTGCTAGCAATAGCAACTAGATAGGGAAGTACGTCATATTTACTTGTTTCAAACTTTTTTTTTTTACATTTCTTCAGTTACTTTCTGTTTTTTTGCCTAGGCAAATGATGTCATACATCCCAGGAGTCTTCAGGAGGGGAGGAAAAGAGGAGGGGTTTTCTCAGCTAAGCACACCCTCCTACATGCTCTGAGCTATGGGCAGATGGATTCAAGGAAGTAAATGCTATATGAATCATGTGCCCTTTTTTCAAGATGGCCAGGGCCAGAAATGCTAGGGGGTTGTTTTTAGGGCCGGACTGGGAATAAAATTCAGCCCTGAAAATAATTTCATACCAGCCCCATAGCATTATTATACCGACCCAACAGCATAATGCCATTATTTTCTTGTTCATAAAAGGGAAAGTCATGCATTTTAAAGCACATTTGAAGAGTGTAATATACAGTGCCTTGCGAAAGTATTAGGCCCCCTTGAACTTTTCGACCTTTTGCCACATTTCAGGCTTCAAACATAAAGATATAAAATTGTATTTTTTTGTGCAGAATCAACACGTGGGACACAATCATGAAGTGGAACAAAATTTAGGCTGGCCATACACTATACAATTTTCTTGTTCAACTTTCCTTTAGATTTACCAAAACCATGTAATATAGGGTCAAACCTAAACACTTTCAATTTGTATGCAATCAGGCAGGCCCTTGCACTACATAGTTAAAGGTAAATCTAAAGGAAATTGAATAAGAAAATTGTATAGTGTATGGCCAGCCTTATTGGATATTTCAAACTTTCTTAACAAATAAAAAACTAAAAAATTGGGCGTGCAAAATTATTCAGCCCCCTTAAGTTAATACTTTGTAGCGCCGCCTTTTGCTGCGATTACAGCTGTAAGTCACTTGGGATATGTCTCTATCAGTTTTGCACATCGAGAGACTGAAATTTTTGCCCATTCCTCCTTGCAAAACCGCTTGAGCTCAGTTAGGTTGGATGGAGAGCGTTTGTGAACAGCAGTTTTCAGTTCTTTCCACAGATTCTCGATTGGATTCAGGTCTGGACTTTGACTTGGCCATTCTAACACCTAGATATGTTTATTTGTGAACCATTCCATTGTAGATTTTGCTTTGTTTTGCATCATTGTCTTGTTGGAAGACAAATCTCCGTCCTAGTCTCAGGTCTTTTGTAGACTCCATCAGGTTTTCTTCCAGAATGGTCCTGTATTTGGCTCCATTCATCTTCCCATCAATTTTAACCATCTTCCCTGTCCCTGCTGAAGAAAAGCAGGCCCAAACCATGATGCTGCCACCACCATGTTTGACAGTGGGGATGGTGTGTTCAGGGTGATGAGCTGTGTTGCTTTTACCCCAAACATAACCTTTTGCATTGTTGCCAAAAAGTTTGATTTTGGTTTCATCTGACCAGAGCACCTTCTTCCACATGTTTGGTGTGTCTCCCAGGTGGCTTGTGGCAAACTTTAAACGACACTTTTTATGGATATCTTTAAGAAATGGCTTTCTTCTTGCCACTCTTCCATAAAGGCCAGATTTGTGCAGTATATGACTGATTGTTGTCCTATGGACAGAGTCTCCCACCTCAGCTGTAGATCTCTGCAGTTCATCCAGAGTGATCATGGGCCTCTTGGCTGCATCTCTCTGATCAGTCTTCTCCTTGTATGAGCTGAAAGTTTAGAGGGACGGCCAGGTCTTCATAGATTTGCAGTGGTCTGATACTCCTTACATTTCAATATTATCGCTTCTACAGTGCTCCTTGGGATGTTTAAAGCTTGGGAAATCTTTTTGTATCCAAATCCGGCTTTAAACTTCTCCACAACAGTTTCTCGGACCTGACAGGTGTGTTCCTTGTTCTTCATGATGCTCTCTGCGCTTTAAACGGACCTCTGAGACTATCACAGTGCAGGTGCATTAATACGGAGACTTGATTACACACAGGTGGATTCTATTTATCATCATTAGTCATTTAGGTCAACATTGGATCATTCAGAGATCCTCACTGAACTTCAGGAGAGAGTTTGCTGCACTGAAAGTAAAGGGGCTGAATAATTTTGCACGCCCAATTTTTCAGTTTTTTATTTGTTAACAAAGTTTGAAATATCCAATAAATTTTGTTCCACTTCATGATTGTGTCCCACTTGTTGTTGATTCTTCACAAAAAATTACAGTTTTATATCTTTATGTTTGAAGCCTGAAATGTGGCAAAAGGTTGAAAAGTTCAAGGGGGCCGAATACTTTCGCAAGGCACTGTATATAAATAAGACAGATATGAAAGCATATAGAGCTTTATATATATATATATATATATATATATATATCAGCCAATTCCGGGTAAAAGTGGTAAAAGTGCGGCCATGGTACAAGAGGTGGTCATAAGCTGTGTGGGCATGGTACAGGACATGTCAGAGGCTGCGGGCATGGTGCAGGAGATGCAGGGGCTGCAGACATGGTACAGGAGATGAAGGAGCTGCTGACATGGTACAGGAGATGCAGGTGCTCTGGACATGATACAGGAGATGAAGGGGCTGCGGGCATGATGCAGAAGATGCAGAGGCTGCAGACATGGTACAGGATATGACAGAGGCTGTGGACATGGTACAGGAGGACATGTCAGAGGCTGCAGGAATGGTGCAGGAGATGCAGGGGCTCTGGACATGGTGCAGGAGATGCAGGGGCTGCGTACATGGTGCAGGAGATGCAGGGGCTGCAGACACGGTGCAGGAGATGCAGGGGCTGCAGACATGGTGCAGGAGATCAAGAGGCTGAGGGCATGGTGCAGGAGATGCAGGGGCTGCAGACATGGAGCAGGAGATGCAGGGGCTGCAGACATGGTGCAGGAGATGCAGGGGCTGCACGCATGGTACAGGAGATGTCAGAGGCTGTGGACATGGTACAGGAGGACATGTCAGAGGCTGCGGGAGTGGTGCAGGAGATGCAGAGGCTGCGGGAATGGTACAAGAGATGCAGGGGCTGCGGACATGGTGCAGGAGATGCAGGGGCTGCGGACATGGTGCAGAAGATGCAGGGGCTCTGGACATGGTGCAGAAGATGCAGGGGCTCTGGACATGGTGCAAGAGAGGCAGGGGCTGCGTACATGGTGCAGGAGATGCAGGGGCTGCAGACACGGTGCAGGAGATGCAGGGGCTGTGGACATGGTGCAGGAGATCAAGAGGCTGAGGGCATGGTGCAGGAGATGCAGGGACTGCGGACATGGTGCAGCAGATGTAGGGGCTGCAGACATGGTGCAGCAGATGCAGGGGCTGCAGACATGGTGCAGGAAATGCAGGGGCTGTGGACATGGTGCAGGAGATGCAGGGGCTGCAGGCATGGTGCAGGAGATGCAGGGGCTGCACGCATGGTGCAGGAGATGCAGGGGTTGCATGCATGGTGCAGGAGATGCAGGGGCTGCGGACATGGTGCAGGAGATGCAGGGGCTGCGGACATGGTGCAGGAGATGCAGGGGTTTCGGGCATAGTGCAGGAGATGCAGGGGCTGCGGGCATGGTGCAAGGGCTGCGGACATGGTACAGGAGATGCAGGGGCTGCGGGCATGGTGCAGGAGATGCAGGGGCTGCGGGCATGGTGCAGGAGATTCAGGGACTGCGGGCAAGGTGCAGGGGCTGCGGACATGGTGCAGGAGATGCAGGGGTTGCGGGCATGATGCACGGGTTGCGGGCATGGTGCAGGGGCTGTGGGTATGGTGCAGGAGATGCAGGGGTTGCTGGCATGTTGCAGGAGATGCAGGGGCTGCGGGCATGTTGCAGGAGATGCAGGGGTTGCTGGCATGTTGCAGGAGATGCAGGGTTGCGGACATGGTACAGGAGATGCAGGGGTTGCGGGCATGGTGCCGGAGATGCAGGGCTGTGGACATGGTGCCGGAGATGCAGGGCTGTGGGTATAGTTCAGGTGATGTGGGGCTGCGGGCATGGTGCAGGAGATGCTGTGCTGCAGGCATGGTACAGGAGAATCTCCTGTACCATGCCCGCAGCACTGCATCTCCTAAGAAGATGCAGGGGCTACGGAGGAGTCTCACTTACCATTTGATGAGGCGCCGTACATTTAAAAATGGGCCGCCTGCCCGGGAATAGCTGAACATGTACGGGCTTTCCCGGGTGGCGGCAGCGCATGTCGGGCCGGCCGCAGCCATTTTTTTTTACAGATTTTTTGTATCCTCAGGGCAGGGGGACTTGCCAGCCCTTCTCAACAAAATAGAGAAGACATGGATAGATTGGGGGGGGGGTTGCTTTGAATTTTAAAAATGAATTAAACTGTGTTTTTGATTTGTGGTGCTCGGTAAAGATCCGCTTTATTGGTTTTTGATCGAGAGAATGAATCTCCTTAATGGGGGGCGCAGACAGCGATAAAAACTGACACATGCTCGAATCCACCTCCACTCTATTTGTCCTATTTACCATTATCATTAAAAGTGAAAGAAATAGAAAATCCCAGATTTCGGGTTGTCCCCAGAACAGTAACAGAAGGTAAATCTTCCAATGGGGACACTTGTTCTGGTGATCCTGGTGACAACCAGGGATTTCCTCATGTTTGACCAATTTCTTCTCACTTCCTGTTTTAGCTATAGGACAGGAAGTGAAAGGAAAGCTCTCTAGTGGGACACAAATGACAAAAAACTTGACAGGAGTTATCACCCTCCTGATGCTATCCAAAAAAGAAAAACATTTTGCCTTTAGTTCTTACTTCTTGCAGTGAGGTTTGACTTGTCGAAAACAAATGGACTCCTTGTGTGAGCCCTCCCCATTCCTGTGCAAATCGCATGCCATTTCTATGTGTTGCGATTTGAGTCATTAGTTTTGTATGGCTCAAATTGCATCGCAACTGCACTAAAATGATGCAGGACCCCCTTTTTTTTGCCACACCTGAATTGCATCGCATGGGTGGCCACATCCATGTATGGTCTGCTTCTTTTTGCGAGCTGTTTCGAGATGTCGTTAATTTAACTTTGACACCCGCAGCAGATCGCATGGGTGCCGTGCGATTTTAATGCGGTGCTGAAAATGCATAGGATTGGCTGCATTTCCCGCATGATATCAGTGTGAACCAGGGCTCAGTGAGATTTGTCTCAGCAACTGTTGAGCAGGGGGCTTAGTGATTGCACTAAAATACAGATAGCCACTAGAGGGAGAATGTCTTGAATTGCACATTATATACTTTTCAGAGCAAAAAAATCTTGAAAGGTTTTAGATATTCATATTAATTATAATTGCAAACAGAGAGAGATTACTTTTAACCACTTGACCTCCAGAAGATTTACCCCCCCCCCCCCCTCCCTTCATAACCAGGCCTTTTTTTTTTGCGATACAGCACTGCCTTACTTTAACCGACAAATTTTCTTTCGAGTACAGTGTCGCACAACCGGACAATTACGTCCTTTTTTTCCCCCCACAAATGGAGCTTTCTTTTGGTGGTATTTGATCAGCTCTGCGGTTTTTATTTCTTTGTGCTATAAACAAAAAAAGAGCGACAATTTTTGAAAAAAAAAAACCCAATATTTTTTACTTTCTGCTATAAAACATATCGAATAGAAAAAATTTAATAAATCAATTTCTTCATCAATTTAGGCCAATATGTCTTCTGCTACATATTTTTGGTAAAATAAAATACCAATAAGCATATATTGATTGTTTTGCGCAAAAGTTATCATGTCTACAAACTAGGGGAAATTATTATTTTTTAATTTTTTCCTGGTAATGGGGACAATTAGCGACTTATAGCGGGAGTGCGATATTGCGGTGGACAAATCGGACACTAACTGACACTTTTTGGGGACCAGTGACATTATTACAGTGATCAGTGCTAGAAATATGCATTGTCACTGTACAAATGACATTGGCTGGGAAGGGGTTAAACTACAGGGTCGATCAAAGGGTTAAATGTGTCCCTAGGGGTGTTTTCTAACTGTGTGGGGGATGGGCTTGCTGCATCAAAACAGAGACTTGTAAATGGGAGGAACACAGGATCCCTGTGTTCATTACTGACAGAACAGCGGTCTGCCGTGTTTTTAACAGCAGATTGCCGTTCTGTCTCCACGTGGAGTGATTGCGGGTGCCTGTCGGACATCGCAAGCCGCCGGACCCGCTGATTGGCTCCCCTGTGGCCACTAGCGGTCCCGCTAAGCGACGTACAGTTACGTCGTTTCGCAGGACAGAGCTGACCTGCCGCAGTAAAACTACTGCGGCTGGTCAGCAAGCCGTTAATGAGACCCTTGATGTCTTGTCTGTCCTCCAACTAACCACTTCTGGGTCAGTAACAGCGAGGCCCGGTTCACATTTATGCGTGCGTGCGTTCTGCGTTTGCTTGGACTTGCTCATTTGAATAGGCTGCTGTATCTGTGTTTCTCGTAGAAAAGGGGCATGCAATTTCCCTGCAGTTCCTGCACACACAAACGCTGATGGCTTCCCGCTGCAATTCCCACACCTGCATAGATGTGTACCAGGCCCAAGAGGAGATCATCGAATGGAGTTTCACCGCTCTCCCTCCCCTCTATTCGGCGGCACGCGCCATGTGTGTCCGAGGCCCACAGATGGGTGTGTGCATCCTAGGAAACATGGCAGGGGCCAGCAGTATTTGTTTTTTTGCAAAACCCAGGTCATTATCAGAAAGGGAAAATCAGCAAATAGATTTTGTCTGATCTCCCTCCACTCTACCCAGTGGAGCCTCCTCCATGCCGGCCCCGGGTCCGCTAATGGGCGTGCAGATCCCAGGAAACATGACAAGGGCTGACTGTAACGGGGGTGTGGGTAAAACCCCTCAATGCCCGGTACTGGGTCCGCTGATGGGCGTGCAGATCCCAGGAAACATGACCAGGGCTGACTGTAACAGCAGTGTGGGTAAAACCCCTCTATGCCCGGTCTTGGGTCTGCTGATGGGCGTGCAGATCCTAGGAAACATGACCAGGGCTGACTGTAACAGGGGTGTGGGTAAAACCCCTCTAAGCCCGGTCTTGCGTCCGCTGATGGGCGTGCAGATCCTAGGAAACATGACCAGGGCTGACTGTAACAGGGGTGTGGGTAAAACCCCTCTATGCCCGGTCCTGGGTCCGCTGATGGGCGTGCAGATCCCAGGAAACATGACCAGGGCTGACTGTAACAGGGGTGTGGGTAAAACCCCTCAATGCCCGGTCCTGGGTCCGCTGATGGGCGTGCAGATCGTAGGAAACATGACCAGGGCTGACTGTAACAGGGGTGTGGGTAAAACCCCTCTATGCCCAGTCTTGGGTCCGCTGTTGGGCGTGCAGATCGTAGGAAACATGACCAGGGCTGACTGTAACAGGGATGTGGGTAAAACCCCTCTATGCCCGGTCCTGGGTCTGCTGATGGGCGTGCAGATCCCAGGAAACATGACCAGGGCTGACTGTAACAGGGGTGTGGGTAAAACCCCTCTATGCCCGGTCTTGGGTCCGCTGGTGGGCGTGCAGATCGTAGGAAACATGACCAGGGCTGACTGTAACAGGGGTGTGGGTAAAACCCCTTTATGCCCGGTCTTGGGTCCGCTGTTGGGCGTACCGATCCCAGGAAACATGACAAGGGCTGACTGTAGCGGGGGTGTGGGTAAAACCCTTCTATGCCCGGTCTTGGGTCCGCTGATGGGCGTGCAGATCCTAGGAAACATGACCAGGGCTGACTGTAACAGGGGTGTGGGTAAAACCCCTCTATGCCCGGTCCTGGGTCCGCTGATGGGCGTGCAGATCCCAGGAAACATGACCAGGGCTGACTGTAACAGGGGTGTGGGTAAAACCCCTCAATGCCCGGTCCTGGGTCCGCTGATGGGCGTGCAGATCGTAGGAAACATGACCAGGGCTGACTGTAACAGGGGTGTGGGTAAAACCCCTCTATGCCCAGTCTTGGGTCCGCTGTTGGGCGTGCAGATCGTAGGAAACATGACCAGGGCTGACTGTAACAGGGATGTGGGTAAAACCCCTCTATGCCCGGTCCTGGGTCCGCTGATGGGCGTGCAGATCCCAGGAAACATGACCAGGGCTGACTGTAACAGGGGTGTGGGTAAAACCCCTCTATGCCCGGTCTTGGGTCCGCTGGTGGGCGTGCAGATCGTAGGAAACATGACCAGGGCTGACTGTAACAGGGGTGTGGGTAAAACCCCTTTATGCCCGGTCTTGGGTCCGCTGTTGGGCGTACCGATCCCAGGAAACATGACAAGGGCTGACTGTAACGGGGGTGTGGGTAAAACCCTTCTATGCCCGGTCTTGGGTCCGCTGATGGGCGTGCAGATCCTAGGAAACATGACCAGGGCTGACTGTAACAGGGGTGTGGGTAAAACCCCTCTATGCCCGGTCCTGGGTCCGCTGATGGGCGTGCAGATCCCAGGAAACATGACCAGGGCTGACTGTAACGGGGGTGTGGGTAAAACCCCTCAATGCCCGGTCGTGGGTCCGCTGATGGGCGTGCAGATCGTAGGAAACATGACCAGGGCTGACTGTAACAGGGGTGTGGGTAAAACCCCTCTATGCCCAGTCTTGGGTCCGCTGTTGGGCGTGCAGATCGTAGGAAACATGACCAGGGCTGACTGTAACAGGGATGTGGGTAAAACCCCTCTATGCCCGGTCCTAGGTCCGCTGATGGGCGTGCAGATCCCAGGAAACATGACCAGGGCTGACTGTAACAGGGGTGTGGGTAAAACCCCTCTATGCCCGGTCTTGGGTCCGCTGGTGGGCGTGCAGATCGTAGGAAACATGACCAGGGCTGACTGTAACAGGGGTGTGGGTAAAACCCCTTTATGCCCGGTCTTGGGTCCGCTGTTGGGCGTGCCGATCCCAGGAAACATGACAAGGGCTGACTGTAACGGGGGTGTGGGTAAAACCCTTCTATGCCCGGTCTTGGGTCCGCTGATGGGCGTGCAGATCGTAGGAAACATGACCAGGGCTGACTGTAACAGGGGTGTGGGTAAAACCCCTCTATGCCCGGTCTTGGGTCCGCTGATGGGCGTGCCGATCCCAGGAAACATGACCAGGGCTGACTGTAACAGGGGTGTGGGTAAAACCCCTCTATGCCCGGTCTTGGGTCCGCTGGTGGGCGTGCAGATCGTAGGAAACATGACCAGGGCTGACTGTAACAGGGGTGTGGGTAAAACCCCTTTATGCCCGGTCTTGGGTCCGCTGTTGGGCGTGCCGATCCCAGGAAACATGACAAGGGCTGACTGTAACGGGGGTGTGGGTAAAACCCTTCTATGCCCGGTCTTGGGTCCGCTGATGGGCGTGCAGATCGTAGGAAACATGACCAGGGCTGACTGTAACAGGGGTGTGGGTAAAACCCCTCTATGCCCGGTCTTGGGTCCGCTGATGGGCGTGCCGATCCCAGGAAACATGACAAGGGCTGACTGTAACAGGGGTGTGGGTAAAACCCCTCTATGCCCGGTCTTGGGTCCGCTGATGGGCGTGCCGATCCCAGGAAACATGATAAGGGCTGACTGTAACGGGGGTGTGTAGTTAAAACCCCCCAATGCCTGGAAAAGGGTTAAAAGGCAATATTTCTTTTAAGCTGTGTCGCCTAACGAGTTAACCTATGCAACAAGTATGGAGCTGGGATATAGAATATTAATGAGCCTGGATGTGAGTTTCTAATGCGGGGAAATATCTGCATTCATCATACAGGGGATACTTTCAATTTATAGTTTAATTACTTCAGCTATGTGAGAGGGTTTCATAATGTAGAAGAGTAATTCAGAAAAGCATAGAGATATACTGGGCTTCTAGGATTGTTTGTCCAAAAATGTTTCTCTTATTTGATAACTTTTGTGTAACTCTAAGTATGACTCTCTTCTTGTAAATAAATATAAAGTAGAACTAGGGGAAAAACTTTTTTTTTAAATTTTGGATAGAGCAAGGGAGAAATAGAACCCCTGTGAGATTTTTTATTTGTCATCTCTGTCCCATTGAGGAGATTTCCCTTCACTTCCTGTCCCATAGCCAAACAGGAGTGAGAGGAAATCCTTGCAAATAAAGGGAATTCCTTGACCCCCTCCCCCCCCCTCCCCCAGGTCACCAGAACTAGTGTCCCCTATGGGAGGTTTTCCCCTCCGTTACTTTTCTGGAGACAACCCAAATTTGGGATTTTCTTTTACTTTCACTCTTAATGATAAACCGTAAACAGGACAAATAGAGAGGTGGAATCTCCCTAGCGGGGACACAGACAACCATAAAAAACCCAGCAGGGGTTCTAATCCCTCTTCAGTCTATCCAAAACTAAAATAAAAGTTTTGCCCTGAGGCCCCTTTCACTCTTATGCGACTTGTCCTGCAACTTAGGACTGCAAAGCTGCATGACAAGTCGTACTCCATGATTTCCAATGACTACTGTTCATATCTGTGCGACTTCAAGTCACAACGACTTCAAAGTAGTCCCTGCACCACTTTGGTCCGACTTTGATGTGTTTTGAAGTCCATATACCACAAGATTATGCAGGCATTGCTTCAAGTCCAGTCAAAATTGAGCGACTTTCAGATTGCACAAGTGTGAAAGAAGCCTTAGTGATACACAGAGAGAGGAGGAATCTCCCTAACGGAGACACAGACAGCAATAAAAACCCAACAGGAGTTCTAATCCCGCTCCAGTGTATCCAAAACTAAAATAAAAGTTTTGCCTTGAGGTCCCTTTCACACTTGTGCGACGTGTCCTGCGACTTAGGACTGCAAAGTCGCATAACAAATCGTACTCCACGATTTCCAATGAGTACTGTTCATATCTGTGCGACTTCAATTCACAACGACTTCAAAGTAGTCCCTGCACTACTTAAAGCCCCGTACACACGTACCGATGGTCGGCATACAATCGTCCGTTCTGGTGTCGGCATACAAAAATTTTCATGTTTGCAAGAAAGACTTTTGTCCGCGGATTGTGCGCAGACATCTGTCGGAGGCACCATACTAACACGCGTACAATCGGCAGATCCTTCGTCCACCGACGTTTGTATGCCGACGATCGGTACGTGTGTACGGGCCTTTAGTCCAACTTTGATGCATTTTGGGGTCCATAGACCTCAAGATTACACAGGCATTGCTTCATATCCAGTCAAAATTGTGCGACTTTTAGGTCGCACAAGTGTGAAAAGGGGCCTTAGTGATCCTTTAAGGCCCAACTCCGAGCAAAAATGAATGTGTACCGCCTGTTCTCTGCAATGTGTGCCATGTGTGCTCTGCACTATGTACCATATGTGCTCTGCACTGTGTACCATGTGTTCTCTGCACTGTGTACCATATGTGCTCTGCACTATGTACCATATGTGCTCTGCACTGTGTACCATGTGTTCTCTGCACTGTGTACCATGTGTGATCTGCACTATGTACCATGTGTACTCTGCACTATGTACCATGTGTACTCTGCACTGTGTACCATGTGTACTCTGCACTGTGTACCATGTGTGCTCTGCACTATGTACCATGTGTTCTCTGCACTGTGTACCATGTGTGATCTGCACTATGTACCATGTGTGCTCTGCACTATGTACCATGTGTACTCTGCACTGTGTACCATGTGTACTCTGCACTGTGTACCATGTGTGCTCTGCACTGTGTACCATGTGTACTCTGCACCGTGTACCATGTGTGCTCTGCACTATGTACCATATGTGCTCTGCACTGTGTACCATGTGTTCTCTGCACTGTGTACCATGTGTGCTCTGCACTATGTACCATGTGTGCTCTGCACTATGTACCATGTGTACTCTGCACTATGTACCATGTGTGCTCTGCACTATGTACCATGTGTACTCTGCACTGTGTACCATGTGTACTCTGCACTGTGTACCATGTGTACTCTGCACTGTGTACCATGTGTGCTCTGCACTATGTACCATGTGTACTCTGCACTGTGTACCATGTGTGCTCTGCACTATGTACCATGTGTGCTCTACACTATGTACCATGTGTACTCTGCACTGTGTACCATGTGTGCTCTGCATTGTGTGTGCTCTGACTGTGTACTGTTTACATTCTGCACTGTGTACCATGTGTGCTCTGCACTATGTACCACCTGTTCTCTGCACTGTGTACCATGTGTGCTTTGCACTATGTACCATATGTGCTCTGCACTGTGTACCATGTGTTCTCTGCACTATGTACCATATGTGCTCTGCACTGTGTACCATGTGTTCTCTGCACTGTGTACCGCGTGTGCTCTGCATTGTGTGCCCTCTGATTGTGTACTGTGTACATTCTGCACTGTGTACTGTGTGTGCTCTGCACTGTGTACCATGTGTGCTCTGACTGGGTACCACGTTTGCTCTGCACTGTGTACTGTATGTGCTCTGACTGTGTGTGCTCTCCACTGTGTACTGTATTTATTCTGTAATGTGTACCGTGTGTGTGGGCTCTGCACTGTGTACTGTGTGGGCTCTGCACTGTGTACTGTGTATATTCTGAAATGTGTGTACCATGTGTGTGTGCTCTGCACTGTGTACTGTGTTTATTCTGTAATGTGTACCGTGTGTGTGTGCTCTGCACTGTGTACTGTGTGGGCTCTGCACTGTGTACGGTATGTGCTCTGCACTGTGTACTGTGTATATTCTGAAATGTGTGTACTGTGTGTGTGTGTGCTCTGCACTGTGTACTGTGTGGGCTCTGCACTGTGTACGGTATGTGCTCTGCACTGTGTACTGTGTATATTCTGAAATGTGTGTACTGTGTGTGTGTGTGCTCTGCACTGTGTACTGTGTGTGCTCTGCACTGTGTACTGTGTGTGCTCTGCACTGTGTACTGTGTTTATTCTGCAATGTGTGTACCGTGTGTGTGGGCTCTGCACTGTGTACTGTGTTTATTCTGCACTGTGTACCGTGTGTGCGGGCTCTGCACTGTGTACCGTGCGGGCTCTGCACTGTGTACCGTGCGGGCTCTGCACTGTGTACCGTGTGGGCTCTGCACTGTGTTTTGTGTCTGTTTGTGAGTGTTTGTCTGCCTTTACACTGTGTTTACCTGCCAATACATTGAGTGTGTGTTTGTGTCTGTCATATTATAACTGAAAAAGTATGGTGCACCTAAATAGGAGTATACACCAATCAGCCATAACATTTTGGCCACCTACCTAATATTGAGTAGGTCCCCTTTTCCTAGCAGAACAGTCCCTTTTACCACCAAAACAGCCCTGACCCATCGTGACATGGACGCCACTGCTGGATGCTATGGTATCTGGCACCAAGCTGTCAATATCAGATCCTTTAAAGAATATGTTACCCCAACCTTTCATAGAATGTGTCGGCAGATAAGAACCATTTGGCCCATCTAGTCTGCCCAATATTATATTATATCATATTCCTGATATGTGTCTGCTGTACTATGTACTTGTGTTAAAACATATTTTGTTCTCTTTGTATTGCTTTCTTTGTGTGAATTACCTGGAGATCCCGCCGGTCCCCTGCTTTTATATCTCAAACTAACCACACTAGGCATGAGAGCACATCCATCCCAGCCTGGTCAGAATTCTGGCTTTGCTAGGAGCACAGCCTGTCTGTCCTCCACTGATCAGACTTGTGCTGACACACCCCCTACACAGCCATTTGCAGGAAAGGTTGGTGTCCTGCTGTTTCTCCTCCCCAGCTCTCTAAGCCCCTTATGAAGTAGAGAACAGAGGTCACATGGTCACTTATACATTATAAACACTTTTTTTCCCCCCTTTTTTCATTTTTCATATATATATATATATATATATATACACAGAAACTCCCTGGCCTCTTTAATGGGCACACCTTGGTTTGCCTTTAGAACTGTCTTAATTATTTGTGGGGTAGATTCAACAAGGTGTTGGAAACATTCCTCAGAGATGTTGGTCCATGTTGAAATGATCGCATCACACAGTTGCTGCAGATTTGTCGGCTGCAAATCCATGATGTGAATCTCCTGTTTCACCACATCCCAAAGGTGCTCTATTGGAATAAGATCTGGTGACTGTGGAGGCCATTGGAGTTCTGGGAACTCATTGTCATGTTCAAGAAACCAGTGGTGAGATGATTTGGGATTTGTGACATGGTGCATTACTCTTCTGCAAGGAGCCATCAGAAGATGGAAACAATGTAGTCATGAAGGGATGGACATGGTCAGCAACAATACTCAGGTAGGCTGTTGCATTTTAAACAATGATCATTGGGTACTAAGGGCCCAAAATGTGTTAAGAAAATATCTCCCACACCATTACACCACCACCAGCCTGAACCGTTGATACAAGGCAGGATGGATCCATGCTTTCATGTTATTTCCACCAAATTCTGACCACACCATCTAAATGTAACAGCTGAAATCTAGACTCATCAGACCAGGCAAAGTTTTTCCAATCTGCTATTGTCCAATTTTGGTGAGCCTGTGCCAATTGTAGCTAACAGGAGTGGCATCCAGTTTGGTCCTCTCTTGCTGTAGCCCATCTGCTTCAAGGTTCGATGTGTTGTGCGTTCAGAGATGTAATTCTGCATACCTTAGTTGTAATGAAAGGTTCTATGATATACTGTTTCTATCATCTCGTACAGTATATCACATAATCATATAGTGTATATGGCCTTAACAGCAAGTGGGTATACTGGGATCATGGCTGCAGCCATATTCTTGGAATCATTTTTTTCAGCCTGTGATTGGCTTTACTCTGAAAATGATCTGAGTGGCTTTACAGCCGCTTTCCACTGCCTGCTGCTGTTCCCGGGCTCTCCTATTCCACAGGGGAGCCTGGGACTGCAGTAAACACAGAGAGAGTCTGTGCACAGATAGATGGAAAACATCCGATCTCCTGTCTGACTAATGAAGCTGGAAACAACATAGATTTTGGTAAGGGTGCTGTGTTTCCCCGGCTGTACATGTCATGTCATGTGTGTCTGATCATTTAGGTGTATTTTTTCTTGAAAATTTGCATTTCATAAATAGCTGCGCAAATATCATGTGATATAATACATTACAACAGCCACTATTTTATTCTCCAGGACCTCTACTTTCAGAAAATATATAATGCTTAGGGATTTCTATAAAAAAAAAAAATACAGATTTCTCTTACGTCCTCCGACAGTCGCCGCCCACTCACACAGTCTTCACCAATGGGTATTGACCTTTTCTCCGCAGGAGTAGCTAGGCACAAGACTTGTTAGTAACAAAGGCTTTAAGCATAGACACACCCCTAGGGGCTGTCCCACTAGTCAATACCTCCCTGCACCAGCATTCCCAACTCAGTTTGATTTTGCCTAGCTCAGGAGTAGTCAGGCTTTCCTGTGCTGGGGCTTCAGTCTCAGCCTTCTACCCTTTTTTGATTTTATTTCTAAGTGGTTTTCTTTGCTTTACTAGCTGTTATTTTACCAGCTCTTAGATAGGGATCTTCGGATGAAGAAACATCATGCGGAGCTGGGTATCGGACTGGCCGCCCTGGGTCTCCAGGGCTGAGGGTCAGATGGATCCCCAGCCTGCCATCGAGCGTTCGGCTATGGTTCACCCTGGCGCTATGAACGACCTATCCCTGCTCGCTGCAGGGATGCAGCCTGTGAGGTGGCTACCTCACTGGACGCCTTCTGCGGTTGTGTGCTGCGGTGTCCTGCGTCCCGGCTACGGCACTCCCTGTCATATGAGGACAGCGGTTTGTCGTTTGTGACGGCTCCCCACGCCATCCGGTTACGGTAAGCCCCTTTCTATGTGGGGACCTCTGTCTGGGGTGTCAGTCTATGGCTGTGTGTTCCCCTCATGTCTGTGTATGCGGGCTCCCTGATGTGATCCCTGTGGGGTAACAGTTTTTATTCACTACTATGTGGTGGGGACCCCTCTCTCTCTCCTGTGTCACCATAGGTGCTGTGAGTGCAGACATGTGTATGCGGCGACCGCTACGGCTGAGCGCCGCGCGGTCCGCCATTTTTGGTTACTGTGGGCTAATGTGGCTTCTTCCTGAGCCTTGTACAGGGTTGCAGTGCGGTGTGCTTTTGGCGCCAATCGGCGCCATTTTGCGTGTGGCATGCTCGCTCGATCCGAGCACATGTCGGCGGCCATTTTCTTGTAGCCTCCATGCACTTCTGCCGGGCAGCCATTTTCCCTGAGCCTACTATGTTATAAAGTTCAGCCTTCCTCGCCTCACTTCCTCTTTCTCTGGACAGCGATCGGTGGCAGCGGTCTGCAGTGCTCTCTCCAGGTTTTCTCTGTGCTATCCTTCCTAACTCAGTGTTTTTTTCTGTCCCTTTGGGGGTCGGTGCATACATTGAGTATTGCGGTGGGCTGCGCTCGCCGCGGTCTTTAAAGGGCCAGTGCCTTTTTTTCCCAAATCTTGTTTGGCATGGATTCCCAGGATAGCAAGTTCCCCCCAGCCCTGGTGGGGGACCAGGGGTCTGCTGCACCCCCCGCGGGGTCTGATTTGGCCGCTGTGGTGGCATCTTTGGTGTCACAGATGCAGGTGCTGATGGCTGAACATTCTTTAAAAAAGAGGGCCAGGTTATCTATCTCCTCTGATTCAGAGGGCGATGTGGCTGCCGTGGCTGACGTGCCCTTTTCAGGGTCTCGCTCATCTCTGGACCTTTTGGGGTCTGAAGGTAAGGCGGAGGTGGAAGGGGTCGATACTTCTCCCCCTGGCTCGCCTGAAGAGCTTGCGCTCATGGATGAGCTGATCTCTTCTATCAAGGACACGCTGCACCTGGAGGATGAGCCCACTCCTCCAGCTAGGGTGTCCTCCTTTGGGACACATAGAACCCGCAAATCGGCGCAGGTTTTTCCCTGCCCTGCTGAATTTCATCACACTGTGAATGAGCAATGGCGCACTTTAAAGAAGCCCTTTACGGTGCCCAGTCGGTTTAAACTGCTTTATCCGTTTGCGCCTTCCACTGAAAAGCGCTGGTGCGTGGCGCCCCAGGTGGATCACGCTGTGGCCGTTTTGAACAAGGCTACCCTGGTTCCCACTGAGGATACCCCGGTTTTCCGGGATCCTACGGACAGGAGGTTGGAGTCTCTTGCCCGCCACGCGTATATGGTGGCGGGCTCTATGCTCAAACCTATTTTCGCTTCTGTCATGGCAGCTCAGGCGGTGGCAGACTGGACTAAGGTGCTCAGATGCACCCTTGTGGCTGATTCTGCCCCACCAGCTACGCTGGATATGGTGGACCAGATTCATCAGGGGGTCATGTATTTGTGCAATGAGGCCCCTTTAGCTGCAGGCCTGTCTAGTGTCGCGGTGCTTAACCGTCGACTGATCTGGCTGAAGAGTTGGTCGGCTGACCAATCGTCTCGCAAAACGGTGGCGGATTTTCCCTATGCTGGGTCTCGCCTTTTTGGTGAGGCTTTGGATACTCTGGTAAAAGGAGTCACTGGGGGCAAGAGTACTCTGTTGCCCCAGAATCCGAAGAACAAGTCCTTTCGCGGCAAGAGGGGCTCCACTTTTAGGCCCTCTCAGGGGTCCTTTCGTGCCTTTAGGTCGCAGTCCAAGGGCAAGCCCTTCAAAGGACAAGGTGGCCAGAAGAAGCCCTGGGCGGGTAAGCAGAAGTCCGGACAAGTCGGCTCTGCGCCCCATTCCACGTCCGCCTGAAGGGACGCCCTCATCTGTATCTGGGGTGGGGGGACGTTTGCGCGGTTTCCTCCAGCCTTGGCTGATCCGCATTCAGGACAGATGGGTTCAGGAAATCGTTCGATCAGGTTACAAGATCTAATTCCTTTCTCGGCCCGGCGGGCAGATTTTTTCCCTCGAATCTTCAACTGCCTCCGGGGCGTTTGCGGGATCTGCATCTAGCGGTGCGGGATCTTCTGGCCCAGGGGGTGGTGGTTCTGGTGCCTCACCGGGACAGGTTTCGGGGGTTTTACTCCAATCTGTTCACGGTGCCCAGAAAGGAGGGCAAGGTACGTCCGATCCTGGACTTGAAAGCTCTGAACCGCTTCGTGCCTGTTCGGAAGTTCCGCATGAAATCCCTGCGCTCAGTGGTGGCTGCCCTGAGTCCGGGAGAATTCATGGCCTCCATCGACTTGAAGGATGCGTATCTACACATCCCCATTTTCAAAGGCCACCAGAGGTACCTTCGGTTCGCCATTGCGGAGGACCATTACCAGTTCGTGGCGTTACCTTTCGGTCTCGCTTCGGCTCCGCGGGTTTTTACCAAGGTTCTGGCGCCTGTTCTGGCCCTCTTGCGAGCCCAGGGCATTGCGATCTTGGGATATCTGGACGAACTCCTGTTAAGATCGAGTGCCAGTCAGAGCCTACTGAGCGACCTGTCCACTACGGTACGGACACTTCAGGAGTTCGGTTGGACCATCAACGTTTCGAAGTCGACACTGTCCCCTTTGGTTCGCCTTCCCTACCTGGGGATGGTTCTGGACTCTGCTCAGGCAAAGGTCTTCCTGCCGGAGGACAAGCTCCGGACGCTTCAGGACGAAGTCAGGTCCCTCAGGGACAACCGATCCTCGTCACTCAGGACCTGTATGAGGTGCCTGGGGTTAATGGTCTCGGCTTTTGAGGCGATCCCCTTTGCTCAGTTTCACACGCTGTGTCTCCAAGCGGAGATTCTTGCCAAGTGGGACGGGCGACCTCAGTCTCTGGATCTGTGGGTCTCGCTGAGCCGCCGCACCAGAAGGGACCTTCTGTGGTGGCGCCAGTCCCCGGAGGTGTCGGGGGGCAAGTCTTTCCGTCCGTTACTCTGGACGGTGGTCACCACAGATGCCAGTCTGTCGGGCTGGGGTGGTGTTCTGGGCAACCTGTCTGCCCTGGGAACTTGGTCGGAGGAGGAATCCTCCCTTCCGATCAACATCCTGGAATTGAGAGCGATAAAGCTTTGCCTTCTCCAGTGGTCAGTACGACTTCAGGGCCGTCCGGTTCGGGTTCAGACGGACAATGCCACCGCGGTGGCCTACATCAACCACCAAGGGGGCACCAGGAGTGCCTGAGCGGCCCGGGAAGTGACCGACATTCTGTCTTGGGCCAAAACTCACGTCCCGGCGATAATGGCAGTACACATACCGGGGGTGGAAAACTGGCAGGCAGATTATCTGAGCCGCCAGACCCTGGACCAGGAGGAATGGTCCTTACACCCGGATGTCTTCCAGATGTTGTGCGCGAGGTGGGGGTCACCAGATGTGGACCTGTTCGCGTCTCGACTAAACAACAAGGTGGAAAGGTTCGTGGCAAGGACGCGCGATCCTCGGGCAGACGCCTCGGACGCGTTGGTGGCGCCTTGGCATCAGTATCGTCTGATGTATGCCTTTCCTCCAATTCAGTTGCTGTCCAGGCTCCTTCGCAGGTTGGCCTCGGAACCGCACACGGTGATTCTGGTGGCACCGGACTGGCCTCGTTCATCTGGCAGTCGAGCCTCCATGGCGCCTGCCAATCCGGGAAGACCTTCTTCTGTCTCAAGGGCCGATCTTCCATCCTGCTTTACAGTCGCTGGCTTTAACGGCCTGGCTGTTGAAAGCCAGGTCCTGAGAGACAGGGGTCTCTCCCCAGAGGTCATTCCTACTCTGATCAAGGCTAGAAAAGCCTCGTCTGGGAAAATTTATTACCGTACTTGGAAAGCGTACTTTGCCTGGTGTGAGTCCAGGGGGTTCTCCCCTCGTTCATACTCGGTGTCGAGAGTGCTGGCTTTCCTCCAAACTGGGGTGGACCAGCGTTTGGCGCTGGCCACGATAAAAGGCCAGGTTTCTGCACTGGCTGTTCTTTTTCAGCACCCTGTGGCGTCTCATTCCTTAATTCGCACCTTTGTTCAAGGGGTGCGTCATTTGGCCCCTCCTCGGAGGGAGCCCTTGCCTCCGTGGGACTTGAACTTGGTTCTGTCCGTGTTACAGCGCGCTCCCTTTGAAAAGATCAGGGAGATCTCGTTACCTCTGCTGTCCAAAAAGGTTGCCTTTTTGGTGGCGATCACTTCGGCTCGCAGAGTGTCGGAGCTGGCGGCGTTGTCCTGCCGCTCTCCCTATTTGGTGCTTCACCAGGATAAGGTGGTCTTGCGACCTAACCCGTCCTTCCTTCTAAGGTGATCTTGGATTTTCACCTTAATGAGGACATTGTCTTGCCTTCGCTCTGAGCGCGTCTTGGGCCTACCGGCATCAGGCTTCCGTGGCCCAGGTGTGTAAGGCGGCGACTTGGTCGTCCGTGCACACCTTCTCCAAGTTTTATAAGGTGGATGTTCAGGCATCAGCCGATGCCTCCTTTGGCCGCAAAGTTCTCAGTGCGGCAGTGCCATAGGGACCCTTGTTTATGGGTCTTTGGCTGTTGGGGTGTTTTACCCCTGGGTTACTTGTTTTCCTGGGTTGTTGCTCCTGTTGAGCACGTTCCTGTTGCCCAGCTGGTTCTCTTACTGTGTGTAAGGTTCCTTTCTCTGATGTGGGTACTGCGTTGCTCTTCTGCGTCTGTGTCTCCCACCCCTCATGTCTACACTGCTTTGGGACATCCCATTGGTGAAGACTGTGTGAGTGGGCGGCGACTGTCGGAGGACGTAAGAGAAAACTGAATTTTTATAAAATCTTACCGTAAAATTCCTTTCTCTGTGTCCTCCGACAGTCGCCACCCCCGCCCCTCTTTTGGGGTCTTGTGTACTCTTACTGCTATGCTACCAAACTGAGTTGGGAATGCTGGTGCAGAGAGGTATTGACTAGTGGGACAGCCCCTAGGGGTGTGTCTATGCTAAAAGCCTTTGTTACTAACAAGTCTTGTGCCTAGCTACTCCTGCGGAGCAAAGGTCAATACCCATTGGTAAAGACTGTGTGAGTCGGCGGCGACTGTCGGAGGACTCAGAGAAAGGAATTTTACAGTAAGATTTTACAAAAATTCAGTTTTTACCATATATGTGAAATTTTTAAACCCGCTTCAGTAGGCAAGTGGTTAAATAATTCTTCTTTCCTGAAATACTCTGTGCTATTAAATGGCTTTTTTTCCCCATTTTATCCTCCCTTCCTAAAATACTCTGCCTTGCAGGAGGACTCTGCTCTATCTGCTATCTGGAGCTTCTCTCCTGAACTATTCTCTGCTAGTCAGGGACTCTGCTATCTAATTCTTCTAATTCTTTCTATTCTGAAATACTCTGCTCATTCCACTATGTAACTCTCCTTTTCTGAAATACTCTGCTCATTCCACTATGTAACTCTCCTTTTCTGAAATACTCTGCTCATTCCACTATGTAACTCTCCTTTTCTGAAATACTCTGCTCATTCCACTATGTAACTCTCCTTTTCTGAAATACTCTGCTCATTCCACTATGTAACTCTCCTTTTCTGAAATACTCTGCTCATTCCACTATGTAACTCTGCTTTTCTGAAATACTCTGCACTTTAGGAGGACTCTACTTCCTTCAAAATCTTATTCTCCTCTCCTAAAACACTTGCAGCTATGCACCAATAAACTCATTCCTCATTACTTTGTGTTTCAGCGCTTCGCTCAGTGGGATACAACAGCTGGAATCTCTTGGCTTTGGGCATCGAATATGGCGGATCCTGGTCTAAATCTAGTAAAGAGCGGGCAGCTGGCAACCTTGTGGAACAGGAGACCAGGGCCCAGGCACAAACCAAGTCCCTAAACAGTACAGATAACCAGACCTTTTACCACTCCATCCACCAGCTCTGTGGGGAGGACATAATTAAGGACAAACCCCAGGACCTGGAAACAGACATTGAAGAATTTTGTGGCTTGGTTGCATTCCACGAGAAGAACAAAGTCCACATTTCCAACCATGGAGAAGAAAGGTGAAGTTGGATCCTAAAGTATATAAAACACCACACAGTTCGTCTATGTATTGCTTTAGATTTCAGGAAGTCAAGCAAATCAGCCAATGTCATTCCCTGACACATGTCTTTATACTGAGTTGCCGCATACCAGCTGAAATCAGGCTTTCATTTTCAGTGGTTGCTCTTGTAGCGCTGCCCCCTGTCAGGAAATTTTAAGCATTCACTTAATAGTCAAAAACCAGTCCAGGGTGTTTTGTTTTTAGTTTAATGGAGTATAAATTTGCATAGGGTTGGGAAGATATGGGATGCCCAGAACTGTAGTTGAATGTAACTTGAGGACTTGAAACTGTCTCTGATATTAACAATCACATGGCTGTCCTCCCGTAGGATGTATAGATCAGTTTGACTGGTAAAGAAATTAGTTCAATAACATTGAATGGAGATGCTCTCATTCGGTGGAAACTGCCAAGGCACCTGGCTTCTCCTTGGAATTCCCAAGCAAGAGGTGTAGGGTAGCTTTACTGGCTCTGGATGGCTTTAAGCTGTCCCCCTGTAGATAGCTAGCTGGGTATTGTACCTGGCTGGTTCTCATCTATAGTCTCTGGGGTGCAGTACAGAACTTGAAGCTACTCACTGAATCCCTTTGAAAGCTCCTCTAGCTTGGTGACTGCTGGACAGGCCTCCAGCTGGACAGGTCCCAATGGCTCCAAGGGTGGCTCAGCTAAGCTTAGCTGAGGCTGAAAGGGTGCAAGTCCTCCTCTGCTGCTCTCTCTCTCTTCCTCTCTGGCTCCTTCCTTCTAGTGCCTTCTGCTGAAGGCATCAACTCCAGGCCACTGGACCCTGGACTCTGCTCCTACATGTCCAGCCTCCAGAATACTTACGGCCATCTTGCCACCTCCTGGGCCATCCTCACCCAGGGATTGAAGGAGACTATAAATATTCAGGCCTCATTTCTGCCCCTCCGCCCTCTAAGTTCTAGAACTTTCCAGTAGTTCTAGAAGCCAAGCGGAGGCGACAGAGGTTCAAACCTTGGGGCTCTGCCAACCAAATTCTAAACAAACGTACCCCAGGCTCCTCTGGCACAACAGGAGTCCAACTAAATTTACCTACTGTACATTTTGAAAGCGGATAGGCAAGTGGGGCAGGTACTTAAATAGGGCTTGCAGTAAGTGAACATCACCAGAATTTTCATACCTACTAGCTGACCCCCCAAAAAATAGGAAGAGGTTGGTGAAGTGAGATTGGGAGATATGCTAATCAAAAAATCCAGCACCCAATTTGCAGAGATTAGCGACTTCAGAAATAAACAGATGTCACTGAGTTGGATGCAAAAAACTGTGTTGTCACTTGGCTTTGAAGAATAATACAACTCGGACATACAAAAGATAAGACCTGTATGTAAAACACAGATGAATGTAAAAAAGAAATCCCTCTGTGTATTGACTCTTACAGATGCCATTTTGTGCAGCCATTTGTTAGAGCCTTTCCCTTTGTAATGGGTGTTAAATAGGTTTGGCTAAGTACAAGCAGCAATGCTAAGTGACAAAAATACATTTATACAAGTGCCAGCAGAGCAGGTGTGAGCAGGTCAATAATACTTAGTCAGCCCCCAAACTCGGCTAAGGGTAATGCCCCAGGTCCTCTGTAAATGTTGGGTCAGGAGACCTGAATTACAACTTGGCTTGATAATCAGAGGAACAAAGAAGATTTCCAGATATATCTGTAAGAGTTTTGGGGATTCAGAAGAATGGAAATAAAGTTCTGGCCCTAGAGGGAGATGTTTGTTTTCTTGCAGCTTAAAGTGTTACTAAACCCACAACAGCAAAATCAGTCTATATATGCAGTAAAGCATGCTTGTTATACGCACTGTAAAAGCTAAGGGATTAATCCTCTGCATTATGAAAAAAGGCTGTTGAAACCTGTCTTTTCTGATCCTCCCCTTCTTCTGCAGTCCCCAAACCATCTGCTGATAATACAGAGCCTTGGGGGGAAAGCTGCACATGCTCAGTTTGGTGTTTATTGCTAGAGAGTTTTTTTTTTTTTTTCCTTGGGAGAGTGGATGTGATCGGCACAGGGCCAATCAGCATTGTCCAGACAGAGGGTCAGGGGCCTCATAGGACAGTCAGAGTAGAATGAAAACTCCTCCTACAAGCTTTACTAGACACTCATAGAAGTCACAAGACTGCTATACTGCTGATAAGAAAAAGTATTTAGCAGTTTATATTTACTAAACTAATTGAATTTCCATGTTCTGTGTACTGTGGGAGACCACATATAATGAATGCAGGGTCCTGGGTTTAGTAACACTTAAAAGTGATTGAAGTCTCGTTTGTTTTTTGTTTTTTTTTTATAAATATACTTACCTGCTCTATGCAGTTGGGTTTGCATGCACAGAGCAGCCCAGATCCTCCTCTTCTCGGGTCCTCTTCAGCTCTCCTGGCCCCTTCCTCTTGTTGAGTGCCCCCACAGCAAGCAGCTTGTTACAGGGCACCAGAGACAGGTCACAGCTCCCTCTGTCCATTTAGACATGGAGCCATGACCCGGCCCCGCCCCCTCTCTCTCCTGATTGGCTTAATGATTTTGATTAACAGCAGTCTCAGCCAATTAGGAGGGGAGTCCCAGGCAGCTTAGACACTCCTGCAACATCGCTGGATAAAGACAGGCTCAGGTAAGTATTAGGGGGGCTGCTGCACACAGAAAGTTTTTTATCTTAATGCATTAGGATAAAAAACCCTTCTGCCTTTACAATCCATTTAAAGCGGAGTTCCGGGCACAAAAACGATATTTTTTATTTGTGCCCCTCCGCTAGGTAGACCTCACCTGAAAAGGAATTGGATAGTTATTTTTTTTTTTTGTTTACTTACCTTGTAATTGAAGATCGAAGATACTCACCTCAGAGTACTTCCTCCCTCGGAGCCGCGGCTCACCCCGTCACTTCCTGTCTCGCTATGATTCCTGGGAGCTGAACGTCATAGCTCCCAGGAATCAATGCGACGGCACCGGCCCCGCTCGTCATTTCCGGGCGACGCCGCATTCCCCTGCTAAACAGCTTCTGGGCATGCCCAGAAGCTGTGGAGGAATGCGGCGCAGCACCGGAAGTGACGAGAGGGGCCGGTGCAGGCGCATTCTGGGACAAGAAGACGCAGAAGAGGACCGCGCTGGCTTCAGCTGCCCACAAGAGAGATTGAAACGCTGTGGAAGAAATTTTATAAGTAAGTATTTCTTCTAAAAGGTAAGTGCGAACCGGGACAGATCAGAGGATAGCCATTGTGGAATGTACTAGCCCTGACTGTCCCGGGGGTATGTTTAGTAAAAAATGACTTCTGTGCCCGGAACTCCGCTTTAAGTCCTGTCTCATTAGGGGGGGGGGGGGAATGTGATTCAATGACTTTGGATAATGTCTACATAACTTACCGAACGAAAATAATGAATCCCTATTTTCAGAACAAACGCTTTTCCTGAAAGAAAAATGGTTGACCCAACATCTGTAGCTATAGGCCCTGAGGAACAGTGCGTCCTCAAAATTCACAGCAGAAACAATGAAGTAATTGAAGTGGCTCCCTTAGCAGCTTCGCTCCCTATAGCATAGCTCCTGTCTGAGGTTACATCAAAGATTTAGAAGGCTGGAAGGCTGCTGAGCCACTGCTGGAAAAGGTGTGTGTGTGGGGGGGGGGGCTGAGTTGCTGAGGCACTGTTAGCAAGGTGGAACTGATGTGCTAAGTCACTGCTGGTAGGGGAAGCAGAGTGAGCAGACCTGCTGAAGAACTGCTGGAGGTGGGCGCAGGGGGAACTGAGCTGCTAAAGCATGGCTGTGAGGAACTAGCAGGGGAGCTGAGTTCCCTCTGTAATTCACTGTGACTGGATTGCATTGTGTGCAGTGCTGGCACCAGCATATGGATCACCAAAGAGGGGTGGCAGCGGGCAGAGCACTCTAGATCTTGGGTACTCAGCCTTTCATCATCAGCCTGGTGCTGGCTGGAGCACCATGAGGACTAGAGGAGAGTGGATCACACATGAATGAGCTGCTGAGCGCCGGGAGACTATACTCCTGTTCTTCCTCAGTCCTCCTGCTGGTTGTCACCCGCAGCTGCCTAACTATCCACCACCATGGGGTAAGTGTGAGCTGGGAGTCCCCTCTGATCTATGTACATGTCTGAGTCCTCCCAGTGCCACCTGTCTGTAACTTTGTGTAGCAGATTTTTCAGGCATTGGGCCTCATGTGGGTTTGCCATGGTCACTGGTAACCCCTTCAGCCCATTTATGCTGAATACCCAAGTATGAGATTTGAGTCAAAGACCAGTCCAGCATCTTTTGTTTGTTTTGTTTATTTGATATTGGGATGGGAGAAGGGAATGAGTGGGATACTCCTCTGGCTCAACTAGGTACAAAATGGGACACTTGAAGAAAAATGCCTTTCAGTGCTGTCTTGACGCAGGCTGGGGGTCGACCAACTCTTGCTGGCGCTTCAATAACACTGACTTGCTGTATTGTACTTGAAACTTGACTTCTGACACTCTGGTTAGCTCAAAAGTCCTGGACTGTCCTGAGAACTGACTTCTGACACTCTAGGTAGCTCAAAAGTCCTGAACACTGCTCCCTCCAGTCCTCCCTGACTGAGGTAGCCTCTGTATACTGTTTCTGCTGCTGCAACTCTCAACGCTGTACACTGCACAATGTACACTGAACACTTCAGGGCCCAACTGCTGGCACTCCCTCTACAATTCAGGGTCCACACACTGGCACCCTCTTTACTCTTCAGGGTCCACACACTGGCACCCACTTGTACACTTCAGGGTCCACACTCTGGCACCCCCGTTACACTTCAGGGTCAACACTGGTACTCCCTTGTACACTTGCTTCCTGCACCGGCTAGCTAGCTCCCAGATTCCTCTGACCTTCTCCGGAGGGGTCCCTTCTCACTTGGCAGACCCCCAGGGGCAGTTTGCAGTTTTTATGAACTGGGAATGCTTTCCTGAAACTCGACCCCTCTCCGCTCTGCTGGTTTGAACCATTGACTGGGTTTCCTCCACTGCGAAATGAGAACCCTCCCATTAAGTACAGTGGGGAGACTCCCCAGTCCCAACAGCCACACCTGGGAGACATGACAGTCCAGCTGAAAATCATTGCCCTGCTGTTAAGCAGACAAGGCCCACTATACTTTACCTAGCACCTACCTTGTAGGGTGCTACATGTGTATTGAGGGTCACCCCTGGGTAGTAATGGGGGTCAACCCTGTGTATTAATGTGTAATAATAGGGGTCACGCACAGTCTAAGCTCTGGTTGTGTGCACCGATCTATGTACTCTGTATTACTGTACCTGATCATACGGGGGTGCCCCTCTGATCTCTATGTAGTAAGGGGGGGGGTCTCCAGGTAACTAGGGTGTAGGAGGATATGTTATGAAGGGGCGCTTTGGGAGGGGAGAGAACATGTGTTGGAGGGGAGATTGGATTTGAAATCCTCCCCACTCCACTGTCTAGCACAAGTCCTCTCCCCTCTCAAAGCACCCCCCCCCCCAGTATGTATCTCACACCCCCAGCACAAGTCCGCTCCCTTCCCAAAGCACCCCCCAGTACATATCTGACCCACCTCCCAAAGCACCCTCCAGTAGGTATCTGACCCACCCAGCACAAGTTCACTCCCCTCCCAAAGTACCTCCCCAAGCACATATCTGCCCCTCACCCCACCTTCTAGCACAAGTCCCCTCCGCTTCCAAAGCACCCCCTGCACAAGTCTACTTCCCTCTCAAAGCACCCCCCCAGTATACATCTGCCCCCCCAGCACAAGTCCACTCCCCTCCCAAAATACCCCCCAGTACGTATCGAACTCCTTGGCACAATTCCACACCCCTCTTAAAGCTCCCCCTAGTATGTATTTGACCCCCCCATCATGAGTTCACTCCCCAGCACATATATGCCCCGCCAGCACATATATGCCCCTCCTCACCCCACCTTCTAGCACAAACCCAGTCCCCTCCAAAAGCACCTTCCCAGTAAATATCTCGAAGTGCCCCCCAAGCACATATCTGCCCCCCACCTTCAAGTTCTCCCCCCTCCCAAAGCACCCCCCCAGTATGTACCTGACCCCCCATCCCCCAGCACAAGCCTACTCCCCTCCCAAAGCACCCCTTAGTACTCATCAGATCCAGTCCTCTGCTCCACCTTCTAGCACAAGTCCTCTCCCCTCCCAAAGTGCCCCCCCCCAGTACATATCTGACTCCCCTTCACCCCGCCTTTTGCAGGCTTCTACCTCCCCCAAGTGTCCCTCATTCTTAAGTTTGAAAGCTGGGAGATATGCTGACTGATAATTGTTATAGGGAGTTTCCACCCAAAGCTGATATTCCAGTGTTTGGTAGATGCTGGAGAGTTAAATTAGTTTCTTCCGTCCCTCTGGCATTCTATTGGTGAGATCTCTGAGCTGAGTTGCCAGATCTGCATGGCTGCTGTGGCCATTAGCCCCCGTTCACACTAAGGCGACCTGGTCGCCTCACAGGTCGCCGTAGGTCGCCTCCCATAGGGAAGCTGCGGACCCGTTCTAATAGGAACGACACAAGTCGCTCCGACTTAAAAAAAGGGTCCGGAGCTTCTTTGGGGCGACCAGGAGGCGACCGCCATAGACTTCAATGTTATGAAGTCCGTGGCGGCCGCTCCGAGGTCGCGGCGCGCTGCTCGCACCGTGACCTCGGAGGTCGCGGTGCGAAGTAGCGTCGCCCCTATGTGAACGGGGGCTTATGAGCGTCTCCCACCATGGATTTGTATTTATTTAGTATTATGGAGGATGTTCTATACAAGAGGTGGAGCACACAGTGGTGGGTAGGATGTGGTGGCAGGAAGTATCCAAAACATACCTAAGGTGCTAAATCCGTCCTGCAGGTTCCACCTATAACTATAATATCACATTTTGGTGGACTGAGCCTTTCAGTGTCAGTCTACACTGTCCCCTTTCCAGTTTCAGAGGCGGAATTGCTATGTTATAATAAGGGCCACATTTATACAGCATAAATTATCTATTTAATGGTCATTGGTTGATTTGCTATTGCATTTGTCTTCGCGTTCACCCAATCGAGTGTCTTATCCGATAATAGTTGAAATCTAACATGTACATGTTTGACTGGCCTTTGCCTCGAGGATGTGCTGTTCCTTTTCTGCAAGGCAGCTGCCAACACAAAATTTACATTTCTGCTGAAATTAGAGAATCTGAACCTTAGATAAGATTATAACAGTTATTATCAAATCCGCCTGGTGCGACCTTATTCTCGTACTCCATTTAATTACCTCAATTCAAACAGATTCTCACCAAACAGGGAAAAAGGGAGTGAGATACGATTTGACATTTTTTTTAAATATCCTGTCTGCATCCCCAGGGGATCCCATCCCTTCCCGAGCTGTGAGACGGCTTCAGAAATGAGCTAGGGGACTTAGGGAATCCTTAACCCCTTTATGACACAGCACCGATACCAGTATTTAAAGTTTAAGGGAAAACTCTAAATTTAAAGTGGAATCGCAAACTAAACCTAGCTTATGTTAAAACTGCCCCTCCTAACACCTATGCTAACTAACTCAAATCTAAGAAAGATGTATATACTTACCTATTTTCAGGCCTCTCTGGGCAGGGCTGGCTCCCCTGTGTCAGCCAGTGTGGCTTCAGGGGAGAAAAGAGAGGGCCGACAACAGATGGGGGTCATAGCAGCCTATGGGTGACGTCACCGCTGCAGACTTTATCAGCTGTTGTCAGAGTGCGCCCTCCTCCCTGCTGGCTGACACAGAGGAGATCACGTGACCGGACTGGAGCAGGCCGAATATAGGTAAGTATGTACTGTACATCTTTTTTTTAAACAGGTTAGTAAGCATAGGTGTTGGGAGGGGGAAGGAGACCACTTTAAGAGTAATTAGGTTTAAGCTGGAATTCCACTTGAATTCTCTATTTTCCAAAGCCACCTTTGTGGATTCCAAAAACCCCTTACAGAGTCTGTCCATTTTTAAAGCTTCTTTAATCTTCTCTTATGTGGCACAATACAGCCAGTCACTGCCCTCTTGTTATTCTAGAACAAATCAGATCTACTATTGGGATCAATTCTGTATCAACACCTGTCAGATATTCGCACTCTTGGTCACAAGTAAGCAATGTCATACAGGTGTCCACATGGTTAAGGCTGTAAAAAACAAGCACAAGAGGGTGCCTGCATTTAGGTATAGTGATTTATTAAAAAGAATAAAAGACAATAAAAATGCACTCACTAGTTAAAAGTGCATCTAGGCTTGTTATAAACCCATATAGATCACCCCGAGGCTGCAGAGCTCTGCAGGCATGTGGCTATCTGAAGCAGAGTTCTTGATGATGGAAGTCCAGCTGTCAGGCTTCAGACTGGAACATAAGAAACAGCAGCTTCCAGAAGTAGCAAGATGGCTGCAGCTACAAACAGCACCTCTCTTGGTTGGGTGATGATGACAGGAAGTGAAGGGGTGTGGCTACATGTATCAGGGCAGACAGGAGCGCCTCTTTATCAAACCATAGGTTTTCTATGTAGCCACACCCCCTCCACTTCCTGTCATCATCACCCAGCGGAGATTGGTGCTGTTTGGAGCCGCAGCCATCTTGCTACGTCTGGAAGCTGCTGTCCTTTATGTTCCAGCATGAATCCTGACAGCTGGACTTCCATCAAGAACTCTGCTTCAGCTAGCCACATGCCTGCAGAGCTCTGCAGCCTCGTGGTGATACTAGGGAGGTCTATACGGGTTTATGACAAGCCTTGATCCACTTGTAACTATTGAGTACATTTTTATTTTCTTTCATACTTTTTATTAAACCGTTACACCTAGATGTTCATTAGGATCTCAAGACCTAATCGGAGAGGAGCTGCATCAATTTTAACTGGTGTCCCTACAACTCTCCTGGGCCTCTAATGTGCCCAGTTTAATGATGGTTGGGTTCTAGTCAGCGCAAGAGCATATTCATTTTACATGGTTAAGGCTGGCCAGAAATGTTTGACAATCGCAAATGATGCTCTCAATATTCAAATATTATTTGCAATATTTAGGAGGGGGGAATCAGGGATTCAGGCAGTTGGAGGCCCTCAAAATCATGCAGGGGCATTTCCATCTCTGTTTCTGGCTGGGCCCAAATATTGACTTTTCTTTGTAGAGGAATAAAGGTGGAAATGCTATATATATGCCATGCTATCACTATGATATGAGCGTCATGGCACTTAATTGACTCACTGTATGATCAAGATCTACCTAGCTGTTTCTATTAGATAGATCTCTGCTGGTCGCCCTTACAAACTACTGTACAGTTGTTGGGTGGGCAAGTTTAAAGGTAATGTGTGCAGATAAAAATTCCCTTGAAAGTAAGAATTTTTCTACAGACAGGAGAAGGCAGGGTGAAAATCCCATGAGATATAGACACGCAGTTAAATATGTGAACATGACCTTTTAAATTACGCTTTGTTTCTGAAAATTTAAAATTGAAACTGTATGCTCATACAATTTAAAGGTAGATGGGGGCTTTAAAGACTGCATGCTCACAAAGGACTAATGAGGACAGACTATTAAATGATAATTCTACTCTTAACTTCTTGGGTAGCATGGGGCAGGATTTGGTTTGCCACCATGGAAACCACTCTACTCCTTTGTCATATCAGCTTTTGTTTGACTAAGGCTGGGTTCATGCTGGTGCGATGGCAGACATTGCATGTGCTTCACACCACATTGCTGGGCACATCAGATGTGAATTCAGTCATACACTTTGGCTAAAATTGCGTCACGTTCGCATCAAAATGGTGCAGCACCCTTTTTTGGTCCGCACTGGAATCGGATCGCATAAGTATTTAAACCCATGCAATCCGATTCCATCTGATTTCACAGTTCACACTGAATTCTGCAAACAGATTTGGGGGTGTCATTAACTTTATACTGACACCCACAGCGGTTTGTAGAGAACCTGCGAGTCAGATGCAATGCGGGAATCCACACAGGAATCGCTGTGGTTCCCGCGTCGCACCAGTGTGAACCCAGCCTAAGAGCTGTACTAGTGATTTTTAGGCACTGTACTAGTGATTTCTCATGCTAGAGTTCCACCTTATTAAACTGGTGACATCATTGCTATTAACATGAACTGTTGGTGGGACAGAATTAGTGTAATGAGAAAACACACCTAACGCCAAAATAACTGGACTGCAACACTGATTTAAATGCTTTGAAATGTTATTAGTAATGATGAATGGAATTCTTTGTGAGTGTTTTGATTTTTGATCTTAATCAGCATCATAAGAGGTAAGAAGATTTAATTCTGATTGGCAGCGGACAAATCTTCAGCTGATGGATGACGTGGGATGGAAATTGATAAATCAGTTGATGGGAAAGCAAGACTCAATAAATTCTTCTTGAGCCAAATGAGAAGGGAAATGCTGTTCTGTCTCCCTGACAGATAGATTACTTAATGAGAATAAGAGAATCTCTGTGCAGTGACCTCACATCCGCGAGCTTCTGGTAAAGAAGCAACACCCTTATTAGTTGGGCATAAAGGGAACCTGTCAAGCGAAAACTATGGGAACTGATCATGGTTTTGCTCAAGGGGCAAAATCCTTGTGATTTCTTCATGATTTATGATTTTCTGATTTATATTTGTTGCTATAATGGGTGTTCAGTGGCACATAGATGACTTGTGCAAACTTTATATAAAGATCAGCACAAGTATGTGATAAATAGCCACTAGTAATGGAGGAAAAATACACAACCTCAAAAATATATACAAAAGATTGCAGCACTCGTATATAACTCATAATACACACACATTATTGTAATGATACCCAAAATAAGTCCATAAAGTGTCAAATATGAATGTCCTTATTCAAAAATATATAGTCACTCACCAGAAATGCAAATGGCTCTATGTAACGATGAAGATACCTGGTGGGTCTCCAAAAAGGAGCCTGCTGCTGATGAGTGCTTGCGTCTTTTTCTCCACCATACAGTGAAAATATCAAAAGAAAAAATTCATAGTGCAATATATTATCCAAATGTTTTGAAAAGTATATAGAAGTAGAACATCCGTGATGATAGCAAACATGAAACCTCAGTGCTTCACTCCATCTTCCCCGCATGCAGTGCAAACTCAGCAGATGAATTAACACAATGAGCCTGTCACAATCCCATGAATGCCAGAGGAAGTAAACCGACTCCAACAACAGTGTCTCCAACCTCTATTAGTTTCAGGGATCTCAAACGGTGTGTTGTTAGGAGATCACCACATCATGATACCAAAACAGAATAGACCAGGTATCATATTGCAGTATACTTTATTAAAATCAACTTAATATACATGCATTTAGCATAATACAGTTAAGAGCACTCACATGTAAACACTGCCACGATCGGCAGCCATAGCGGCGAGACGTCGCCAAACGCGTTTCAAGTCAATGCTTGTCCTCAGGGGCCCCAGTCATCTTTATGACCGCATTGTGCAAATCCAAAGTTCTGGCTTTATTGGCTCCCATATTTCTATCGTGACATGTTCACGATAGATGGGCAAATAATGTTTACACAGTAAGAGAGGCATTCTATATACTAGGTTCTGTCCCTAGATATCCACTCCAGATTTTACCCCCCTTCATGACCAAGGCTATTTTTTGCTATTTAGCACTGCACTAATTCAACTGACAACTGTGCGGTCAAGCAACACTGTGCCCAAACAAAATTTATATAATTTTTTTTCACACAAATAGAGCTTTCTTTTGGTGATATTTGATCACCACTAGGTTTTTTTTTTTTTTTTTATCTATATAAATGAAAAAAGGCTGAACATTTTGAAAAAAATGTGTTTTCTATTTGCTTTAAAATATATCCAATAAAAAAGTATCAAATTTATTTATACATTTATTCTGCTACATGTCTTTGGTAAAATAAATCCAAATAAGTGTATTGATTGGCTTGCATGAAAGTTATAGCATCTACAAACTATGGTATATACACTGGAATTTTTAAATCCTTTTTGTATATATTACTAACGGCAGTGATCAGCGACTAATAGTGGGACTATTAGTGCAGCGGGCAATCTGACACTGAATGGAAACTAAATGCCACTGACATCACCAGTGACACTAAAACAGTAATCAGTGATAATGCCATACACTGTCACTGTACTAATGACATTGGCTGTGAAGGGGTTAACATCTCGGGTAATTAGGCATCAAATGTGTGCCTAACAAGTGTTAATTTGTGTAATGTGTGCTGATTTTTACTAAAGATCTCTTTGTTTCTTATCCCTGCTTTGCTTTGCAGGGATAAGAAACTGAGAGATTGTTCTCTTTGTACAGAGCCCTGTGTTTGGTTGTCAACACAGGGCTCTGGGCTGTGATTGGACACAGTCGATCAGCAGGTTCCATCCATGAATCATTGGCCGGGACCTGCTAACAATCTCATACTGTGCACAAATACAGTGGGTGATGGCAGGGAAGGCATGTGCACGCCCTGAACCCTGAAACAGGCAGTGAGGTACCAGTACGGTGCTTTGTCTGTAATAGATGCCTATACGCAGTATATTGTGGGTGGGCGGTCCGCAAGTAGATATATACTAGTTCCCTATCCTAGATGTATTCAACCCAACATTGATTTATGCAGTCCTCAGTACTATGTAATTACAACGTATAGTGCAAGGCTCCCAGTGCAAAGGGTGTAGGGAACGATTCTGAAATGCGTCCACACCGACAATTAATGGACTCCCAGAATCAGGAGACAACACTTGGTGGAAGCCTTAAGGTTGACCTAGCATATGTCTACCTATGAATCTTGAAGTTGACCTAGCATATTTCTACCTACCAACCTTGAGGTTGGCCTTGCATATATCTACCTACGGACCTTCCGGTGTACCTAACATATATCTACCCATAAAACTTGAGGTTGATCTAGCATATATCTAATGACAGATCCACTTTAAGCCAGCGAGATATAACAGGGAAAATTAGCAAAGTACAGCATTATTGAGTCCACTTATTGTGCTGATCCTTTAAAGAGGTTGTAACCCCCCAACCCCCCCAATAAAAAACCCTGTAAGACAAAGGCATAATGAGCTAGCTCACCGGTGACACAGCCGACATGTTCGGCCGTCCTGCTTTTTGGTTCGCATCCTCCAGCCACCTGATTGCATGCGGGAGCCGCCGTTCACGGCACAGGGCACAGGGCTCTGAAGGAATGGCACGGGTGGCCGTTCCTTCAGAGCGCATGCGCAATGACATTATCGGCTGCATGAAATGTAAATATCTCCTAAACGGCGCAAGTTTAGGAGATATTTACAGTACCTATAGGTAAACCTTATTAAAAGCTTACCTATAGGTTACAGGTATAAGAGTGGGTTTACAACCACTTTAAGAGAGTTGTAAAAGCAGAAGTTTTTTATCCTAATGCATTCTATTCATTAGGATAAAAAGCCTTCTGTGTGTAGCAGCCTCCCCAGCACCCCCAAATACTTACCTGAGCCCCATCGCTGTCCAGTGTTGTCTGGGACTCTCCCTCTTGATTGGCTTAGACACAGCAGCGGCGCCATTGACTCCTGTGGCTGTCAATCAAAATCAGTTAGCCAATCAGGATAGAGGGGGTGGGGCCTAATGGCAGCTCCATGTCTGAATTGACACACGGAGCTGCAGCTTGGCTCGGGTGCCCCCATAGCAAGCTGCTTGCTGTGGGAGCACTCGACAGCAGGGAGGGGGCAAGAGGAACCCCAGAAGAGGAGGATCCGGGCTGCTCTGTGCAAAACCAGCTGCACAGAGGAGGTAAATACGACATGTTTGTTATTAAAAAAAAAAAATAAAAACAGGACTTTACCTCGCCCTGAGTGGCAGATTCAACGGAAGAATAATACCCCATTAAAATAGCTGTGACAGGTGAGCGGAGCATAAAAATGATTGGCTAAAGTCCCTAGAGGACCAAAAAAAGTGGTGGGTAGCTGTGTTATGGGTGGACTGACCCTCAATTAGATCTTGCCCACTGAATTATTCATCATATAGATCTGCTGGCCAGCAATGTAAGGTCACACCCTTCAGCTAAACCACCTGCCTGACACCAAAACAGTGAAAGGGTATGTAACATGAAGGCAAAAAAGAACTACAACTGAATTAGAAAACCAACAAACTGTATCTGTGTGATACACATACATTTAATGTTGTCAATTTTCCAGAGATACACATGTGGAAATGTGAATTTTCTGCATGCGTCCTTTGTAACTGAGTTTTTTTGAAGCAGCCAAAATAGCATAGCTTTGACAATGCAGTGGGAGCGTTCCCTATACTGCTCCTGCTTGTGAATCAGCACACTGGAGATTAGGGGTTGTGTGCAGTCAATTGGTTTATGAAGGTGTCAGGTACAGGGCAGCATATTTGTTGCTTTCTCAAGGGGGTATCCATAGGAAATACTCTTTTTTTTTTTTTTTGTTTGGATAGAATGAACCCTCTATAATGTTTTTATTGCTGTGTCTCTATCAAAACCTAGGGGAAGATTTACTAAAACTTGAGCACTCTGAATCTGGTGCAGCTGTACATGGTAGCCAATCAGCTTCTAGCCAGCTTGTTCAATTAAGCTTTGACAATAAAACCTGAAAGCAGATTATTTTCTATGCAGAGCTGCAGCATATTTTGCACTCTCCAGTTTTAGTAAATAACCCCCCTAGTTTTGATTATACATACTCTTAAAGGGTAAATTTAGACATGCATCTAAATCTTTCTTTCCTCTGAATCCCGATCTGTGTTTGGATTGCGCTCCAGAGACTACTGACAGGCTGTGAGGAAGCAATACAATGCCTCCTCACTGCCTGTTTTAACACTATGTTTGCCGACAAATGTGGCGCAACCATGGGCATTTTTGGCTTTTCACCATTGACTCGAATGTGTAGCGGTTGCTGTTCACCAATCGCTACATGTTGGGTCAACTTTGCTGAGGGCGCATGACATGTAAACATTCCCATCCACTTCCCATTGCAGCTTAGGTGGGGCAGTTGACGGGTGGTAAAAATGTGTGGTCGAGCCACAAGTCTAAAGGAAGCCTAAAAATGTTGCTTGTTTATATTTAGTGCTTTAAAGGTTATAAAGAAAATTTAACAGCAATTACACATTTTACTGTTTTATTGTAACCTTCACAGTCCTTTATAAAGCAGCCTCCCCATAAGCTTGCTTGCTGTGCTATATTTTATTGTATTTTAAACATTAGTAACCAGCCCTTATAGGGGTCAGCTAAAAATGTTCTTGGCATCTATGTTTATTAGTGCTAGGATTAATTGCTGTAATAGTACAGCATCAAAATGCAGAGAGAAGACAGAATGTAATGGCTATATATGGTTGCCCCTGTGTGCATTTATAAGCCCATTAAGACTTACTGAGAAGGCTGTATAAATTTAGGTGGTCACATATTCAGCCAAAAAAGTCTCTAAAAAGATTATACATGTAAATCTCCAGCTGTTAGACCAGAGCCCTGCTTTAAAAGAAAGAATGGAGACACTCCTGGCTGGCAGGCCAGGATGTAGCTGGTTAATTTTGAATGCATGTCTTGCAGTCCCTCCTCTGCCTCTTGGGTGCTGCAGTCCCCGGGGGGTTCTGCCCCAGATTCACTCACATGCCTCTGAGCCACCGCAGCTGCCTCTGCCGCTCCGAGCCCCAGATATGAAGGAAAGTGCAGAGTCGGCAGAGGCTTCACAGCATCCTCGCGGCATCATTTTCCTGCCTGCACATAGATCTCTGTAGACTCCACATCCTACCGGGCCGTATGTCCTGGAGACAGTTTACAATTAGATGTGTTGAAGGGCAGAGGTATTCTGTCAACATGTAATGACCCACATTAACATGCCAGTGGTTTGGCTCCTCAAGGTCCAGACATAGCGGGTCTATGCCCAGTTAATACAGGCCAAGCAGTGGTTCTAAAGCCAAAACTTTGTCTTTTTGTTTAGTTTTTGATGGAGTATGGAAGAGAGAGAGCCCTGCAATGTTTTATTGATGCCTGTGAGGAGAGATATCTCTTCATTTCTTATCCCAGAGACACAACAGGATGTTACATCATCTATCCCATGTATCATCTAGCCCAGCCTTTCTCCACCTTTACAACACAGAGGAACCCTTAAAATTATTTTCTGGTCTAGGGGAACCCCTACTAATAACTACTATATTTATATATAATGATACATTAGTGTGATAGTCAGTGGGAAGAATGCTTCCTACTCTTTTTGACATTGGAATTACCCCTTGCTAATAGCTAAAAAGCTCAATGGTGTCAGTGGGAACTTATTTATTATATTAAAAACATATAGGCAGCGCTAACAGGTAAAAACTACATATAAGTGTTATATAAATAAAAAGTCCATATACTGTGACAAAATATTGAAATTCATATAAAAATTAAGTGCATACGAAATCACTGAATATAAATTAATAAAGTGCAACAATAGGTTAAATCAAGTGTCCAAAATATAACCATATATAAAGTGCAAGATATATGAAGGTGCAGTCCAAACAGATATTCTTCCAAAGAAGCTAAAGTGCCAGAAAGGTGCTCAAAATCCAAAAAGGTGCCCAAGTGATCTTCAGGAAAAATCCCCCTATGGGGATGCACTCACCAAATTTAGGATGTAAATGAGCCTTAAGCAAATATGATGTTCCTTGGTCAGATGGAAGGGTAAATGCAGCCTCACAGGTACATAAGATATCCCTTGACCGGATGGATGGATAACTGCAACCTCTTATGTATGGCTCCTTAATAGTTCCTCTCCTTTCTCTCCCCAATAACGTGTTTAGAGGAAAGGGAAGAAGCCGAACATTGTGAAGCCCATAAGGTTTTTATTGTAATCAAGATTAAAAAAGGGTACTCACAAAGGTAGCGTATTAATCGGCATTAGTCAGCATAACACAGCATGTCCCTTCACTTCCGTGTCCGCTGCCAGCGTGCGGTCCACGACAGTACATTATATTACTAAAAGTATTGGGATGACTGCCTTAACACGCACATGAACTTTAATGGCATCCCAGTCTTCGTCCATACGATTCAATATTGAGTTGGCCCACCCTTTGCAGCTTTAAAAGATTAAACTCTTCTGGGAAGGCTGTCCACAAGGTTTAGCAGTGTGTCTTTAGAAATGTTTGACTTGTCTTCTAGAAGCACATTTGTGAGGTCAGGCACTGATGTGGACGAGAAGGCCTGGCTCCATGTCTCCGCTCTAATTTATCCCAAAAGTGTTGTATCAGGTTGAGGTCAGGACTCTGTGCAGGCCAGGCAAGTTCCTCCACCCCAAACTTGCTCATCCATGTCTTTATGGACCTTGCATTGTGCACTGGTCCAAATCATTTGGTGGAGGGGGAATTATGGTGTGGGGTTGTTTTTTTAGAGGTTGGGCTTGGCCCCTTAGTTCCAGTGAAGGGAACTCCTAATGCATCAGCATACCAAGACATTTTGGACAATTTCATGCTCCTAAATTTGTAGGAACAGTTTGGAGTTGGTCCCTTCTGTTCCAAAATGACTGCACACCAGTGCACAAACAAGGTCCATAAAGACATGGAGGAGCGAGTTTGGGGTGGAGGAACGTGAATGGCCTGCACAGAGTCCTGACCTCAACCTGACAGAACACCTTTGGGATGAATTAGAATGGAGCCAGGCCTTCCTGTCCACATCATTGCCTGACCTCACCTATGCACTCCTGGAATAATGGTCAAACATTCACATAGACACACTCCTAAACCTTGTGGACAGCCTTCCTAGAATAATTGAAGCTGTTATAGCTGCAAAGGGTTGTTCAACTCAATATTGATCCCTACAGACTAAGACTGGAATGCCATTAAAGTTCATGTGCTTGTAAAGGCAGGTGTCCCAATACTTTTGGTAATATAGTGTAACTGAGATGTAGAAATTGCCCATTGCTCAAGAAACCCCTAGCAACCTCTGGAGAAACAATAAGGTTTCATAGAACCCTGGTTGAGAAAGCCTTTCCTTCCCAGTCTGACTGGCCCACCTCTTTCATTCGTTGGATTGCAGTCCCTTTCAATCATGGAGGCTCAACATCACATGTGGGCATTACCCAGAGTAGTCTATGTGTAAATGCACCATGTCTAGTAACACTCACTCCTCCAGACTGACATCCACCCATCAAGGCATTTTGATACTTGCAAAACCAAGACAGGTATTGTAATGTTTTGAGGAAGCTATGTACAGCATCCTGCTGGCCTGTCCCACCTGGCATGATCTGCCTGTATTGCATAAAGAAGCACAGATACCCTGGGTCTTAAAAAAAAAGTATGTCATGAAAAAAGAAATGGTTTTTTAAATATGACATCAGCATTTTGGTGAAAGGAACAAGGAGGAACCAGAGAAATCAAAATCTAATCAGATTAAACCTAAGCTTTAAAGTGGTCGTAAACCCTTACATATACCCAGTAAAATGACTGGCCTCAGGTGATAAACAGAGATGAAACAATTCCTCCTACATAAGTTGTACCTGTTTATCTGCAGTCTTCTCTTCTCTACAGCCACTCAAAGTGCAGAATTTATAGAGCTTGTCTGAGTTATTAGGAAAAAAAAAAGAGGGAGGGAGCTGAAATTACACTCTGCAGAGCTCAGTAAGGAAAGCTCTGAAAGATGATTGGAGGGAAGAGGCACACCCCCTTCATACAGCACAGAGGAACAGAGCTGAGGCTGTCAATCACAGGCTGTGTGCAAAAGCTCCCTCCCTGTCCTCTTTTTATCTTTTCGTATCAGAAAAACTTGTCCGAAGTGACACTCAGTGCTCTTGATTGAGACAACTGCACATTATAGAGGGGTGTGCTTTGTTCATAGTTCATGGTTTACAACCACTTTAAAGTGCAACTTAATGCTCCTGTACAAGAACCAAATCCAGTTAGTATGTGATGTACAAACTACATTTGTGTCTCTGATGCTTCCCATCCCAGACACTGCAGTGAAAATGCCAATAGCCACACCCCATGCAACTTTTTTCTTCCTAAAGGACAATCACTGTCCTGCACTACTAAGCAGTAAGTACAGTCCCTGGAAGTAACAACCAAATAAAGCTTTATGAACAATAAATTTATACGTTTACAATAAAACACATGAATAATGCTATACAAATTAAGAACTGAAATATACAGTATAAATAATGCATACAAATATACACAAATGCATTCACTGGCATATTCAAAGCAGAACTCCAAAAAAACACAGTCTTTCTATCTATCTATCTATCTGTAATATAGGTAGTGATTATCTGGGTAGGAGTACTATACAGTGGGGATCGAAAGTTTGGGCACCCCAGGTACAAATTTGTATTAATGTGCATAAAGAAGCCAAGGAAAGATGGAAAAATCTCCATAAGGCATCAAATTACAGATTAGACATTCTTATAATATGTCAACAAAAGTTAGATTTTATTTCCATCATTTACACTTTCAAAATAACAGAAAACAAAAAAAATGGCGTCTGCAAAGGTTTGGGCACCCTGCAGAGTTAATATCTTGTACTGCCCCCTTTGGCAAGTATCACAGCCTGTAAATGCTTTTTGTAGCCAGCCAAGAGTCTTTCAATTCTTGTTTGAGGTATCTTTGCCCATTCTTCCTTACAAAAGTCTTCCAGTTCTTTGAAATTTCTGGGCTGTCTGTCACGCACTGCTCTTTTAAGGTCTATCCATAGATTTTCAATTATGTTGAGGTCAGGAGATTGTGAAGGCCATGGCAAAACCTTCACTTTATGCCTCTTGATGTAATCCCCCATAGATTTCGAGGTGTGTTTAGGATCATTATCCATTTGTAGAAGCCATCCTCTCTTTAACTTCAGCTTTTTCACAGATGGCATCAAGTCCTTCTATCCAAAATTTGCTGAAATTTTATTGAATCCATTTTTCCTTCTACTCGTGAGATGTTCCCTGTGCCACTGGCTGCAATACAACCCCAAAGCATGATTGATCCACCCCCATGCTTAACAGTTGGACAGAGGTTCTTTTCATTAAATTCTGTGCCCCTTCTTCTCCAAACGTACCTTTGCTCATTCCGGCCAAAAAGTTCCATTTTAACCTCATCGGTCCACAGAACTTGTTTTCAAAATGCATCAGGCTTGTCTATATGTTCGTAAAGAAAGGTTGGTGCGCTAAACTTGAATTCCACAAATATATAAACAATACATACAAATGTAAATATAGTGAAAAAATCAAAAGAAAAAGTCCATTCTCTTGTGACAACGTGCAAATGAATAAACTTGGAAGTGACTTGAAACAAATTGTGAATCCTGTAACTCGATTAGATGTGTATGACCACCACGTGAAACGATCCCCACCACCGACAAGCTGTTCTTCTTACCAGATAGACAGATATATACGCGAGTTGATTGATAATACAGCTACTCACTCCCCATGCAGCTTCACCCAAGGTGTGTGTGTAAGCCGCTTACCAGATACCAATATGGTTGAGCATGGGAATGTAATCTCCTCTCTTCAGAATCAAGGCTGTCTGTTGGTGTGGCGATCCCAATACAAAGTATAGTGTCTCCTTGAGTTCACAAAGAGCACTGCTGTGAGAGCTGCCACAGTACTTTTGCCAAACCTAATCAGGACCCACTAATGAAACTCCCACACAAGGCTACGCAGTATGTATTGTTTATATATTTGTGGAATTCAAGTTTAGCGCACCAACCTTTCTTTACATTCATATCACATATACATCTTGGTAGCAGCTTTACGCACGTTTATCAGCGCACCTTTATTTTGTCTATATGTTCATTTGCAAAGTTTAAACGCTGATTTTTGTGGTGAGGATGTAGAAGAGGTTTTCTTCTGATGACTCTTCCATGAAGACCATATTTGTACAAGTATCTCTTTATAGTGGAATAGTGTACCACCAACTCCAGTGTCTGCCAGATCTTTCTGCAAGGATTGTGCAGTCAAACGTGGGTTTTGAATTGTTTTTCTCACAATCCTGCGAGCTGTTCTGTCTGATATTTTTCTTGGTCTTCCAGATCTTGCTTTAACTTCCACTGTTGCTGATGACTGCCATTTCTTAATTACGTTCCGAACAGAGGATATTGACATCTGAAAACGCTTTGCTGTCTTCTTATAGCCTTCTCCAGCTTTGTGAGCGTCAACTATTTTCAGTTTCAGTTTTCTAGACAACTGCTTAGAAGATCCCATGGTGCTGATTGTTGGGGCAAGGTCAGATGAGTCTGGGCATTTAAAACCTTTGAGATTGACATCACCTGGTCTTCCCAGACGATGATTGAGAACAATCCATGACACTGGCAGGTCTCAGCCTTGCAAAGGGGGCAGTGCATGCTATAAATCCTGCAGGGTGCCCAAACTTTTGCAGATGCCATTTTTTTGTTTTCTGTAATTTTGAAAGTGTTAATGATGGAAATAAAATCTAACTTTTGTTGACATATTATAAGAATGTCTAATCTGTAATTTGATGCCTTTTGGAGATTTTTCCAACTTTCCTTGGCTTCTTTATGCACATTAATACAAATTTTTACCTGAGGTGCCCAAACTTTCAATCCCCACTGTATGGGTGATATACGGTAATATGCTCTACAGTGCACACAGAATACTATATGGAGCACCCAACTTAGATCCTTAACGCTAAACTCCAGGTATAGTTTTTATTGCATAGTTACATTTGTCCAGCTTGAACCAATATAAGTTTACAAATACTTAAAGCGTAGCTCCACCTAAAAAGGGGAACCCCGCTTGTTTGCTTCCTTCTCCCCTCCACTGCCCCATTTGTCACCTTTCGGAAGGGGAGGAGGGAGCGGACACCTGTCAAAACCAAGTACCTGCTCTCACTTCCCGGTAAGATCACAGCTATCATTGTGGGGTAATCTACGTAATTTCCAGGCCCCTCCTCCCCCCAGACAAGTCCCACAGGACAGCTGGACCATTCAGAAATCACACGTGATGCATGGGCAGTAGGAAACAGGCTGTGAAGCCACAAGCCTTCAAAGGTTAAATGGCACTGGACATGACAAGGTACAAAAGATGTTTTTCCCAGACTGGCTGACCACCAATACACTGACCATATATTAATAGATTAACCAGACATGACACCGACTGGAGTTTTAATGGCCATAGCAGCCTTTTATTAACCAAATATAAATAACATAAGAACATACAGACAGTATTCCAGGGGCCCCAAGGTCCTCGTCATGGACATGCACTTCAAGTACCTACGTAAACCACCATTTGAGGCCTCCAGCCATAGAAAAATCAGCTCAGACAAAAACCAGTATTACAGGTATACCACCAGCCAGAATAATGGGAGTCATACCCTAGAGGGGTCCCTACAAATGTACCTTTTTTGCCCCTATTCATAACACATCCAAGGACCCCGTGCCCCGCCAGCTGCTATGACAAAAATACCAAAGATATTATTAAAAAACCTTTAACTCTAGGGGAGGGAGGGTGGAAAGGTTTCATGTCCAGGCTCTCTCCCCAATGACTCCTCCTAGCTCCTTCCCAGGTTCCCAACTCCTGAAGCCCCACCTGCTCCATCCTTTCTACCAATATGGCGAGTATCCCCTCTCTTAATTACTTTTGATCTCCCACAACTCCTCCTATGTCTAAACCCCTTTTAGCCCAGTCATGGCAGCCCTGCATCTAGGTTTCTTTCTTTTACTACAGGCCTAACTTTACCCCAAAAACACAATACCAACAGTGAAGTTTGGAGGTGGGAACATCATGGTGTGGGGATTTTTTTCAGCATACAGTACTGGCAAACTTCATATCATTGAAAGGATAAATCAAAAAATCTACCAAGACATTCTTGATACCAGGATGATGAAGATGGAAATGGTGGACATTTCAGCAAGACAGTGATCCTAAACACAAAGCAAAGGAAATTCTCAATTGGTTTCAAAGAAAGAAAATAAAGCTGCTAGAATGGCCCAGCCAATCACCTGACTTGAATCCAATAGAAAATCTATGGAAAGAACTAAAGATCAGATTTCATAGACGAGGCCCACGGAACCTTCAAGATTTGAAGACTCAAAATCACAAAATCACTCTTGAGCAATGCATGCGACTCGTTTCTCCATAGAGGAGGCATCTTGAAGTTGTCATTACCAACAAAGGATTTTGTACGAATTATTAAATACATTTCAGCTAGTGTGTTCAATACTTTTTCTCTGTGTCATTCCATTTTATTACACATAACCTCATTTCTGATTGTATTTGTTTTGGTTTTTGTATGTATGGATTGCATGGGTTGTTGTGGTGAAAATTTAATGTCAATAGCATTTTAGAAATATATTTACCTAGAAAAATGGTGAGGTGTTCAATACCTATTTTACCCACTGTCTATATATGTATATATATATATATATATATATATATATATATATATATATATATATATATATAGTATACAAGTATAAACAGGCTGATGATTCCCTTTAGGGCAGAACAAAATCAGTGAAGCTGCTGTACAGCTTTATTGATTTGGTGTTGTTAGGAAAACATGGTTTCCCGTCTAGTCTCTAAACTCAGAATCAGTCAGCGTACATAACACAACGGGGTACAGGGCGAATATTGTAGAAAACATAGTTACTGAAGAGTAAATTATTTTTCATCTGTAAAATTAAAAGAACCTAAAATACATACGTTTTGCATTAATTTTTATGCTTCGCACTTCAATCATTGAAATATTTCAGCTCTGGAGAAAAAAAAATTAGCTGGCAGATAAATCACAACATCAAACGCTGGGAATTGCTGCCTTACAGGGGTCAAACTGAGGTTTACACGTCTGCTTTGAACAGGGATTAGGAAAATAAATGTAATTAAAATTTACAGTGTGGGGTTACTTTAAGTCTTGTGCCAACCTGTGAGAGAATGTAAAGCTGGCCGCATGCATTGCTATCAGATGGTGGAGTCAAGAAAAGCTGGCCCCACACGTTCTATCTGTACAATCTCCTTAAAGCTGGCCATACACTTTACAATCAGGTTGTATAATCCCCTTTAAATTGTGTAATGTGAGGGCTTCTCTAAACAATTCATTTAAGGTATATGCAATCACAGAATGTTATTGAACTATATAGGTGTTAGTAGATCTAAAAGACATTGTAAAGTCGGACTGTACAGTTAGATTTAAATTTTCCAAAAATTACCAAGTGCCCGAAAGATCTTTTTAATTTATACTTAATCATGCAGTTTTTCACACCACACGCACTGAAAAAAATATATATCTATTGATTTCAAGCCAAATCTCCATCCCCCTCCCTCTGCCAAATTCTACACCTGCAGTTCATCCAGAGGATGGCAGAAAACCCTTATGTAGTATTCTCCAATTTACTGCAACAGGGAAAATCTCCGACTCAATCCCCAAACTCAATTGGATCATCCCTGGATCAATATATTATTATGTCCTTCTGGAAACATTATAAGCCTTTTTTATTTTGTGCATTTAGAAACACATCCAGCCTCCTTTTTAATTAGTTTGAGCTACAGACTGAGCTGGACTAGTAGAGCGGTTTGTGATGAATATTAGGTGGATACATGGGTGAACAATGGTGTTGATCTCTCTTTGGATATGGGCTGTTACCTTGCTGGTACGACAGAGCTTTCACTTCAGCTAAGAAGGTACTTGAGTAAGGAGAGAAGAGCACCCGTTTTCCAGAATAAGGAAACTCTTGATAAATAATATAAACTCACCGGCCACTTTATTAGCTTGCTTGGTAACACAAATTGCTAATCAGGCAATCACATGGCAGCAACTCAACTCATTTAGCGATCGAGACGTGGTGAAAACGACTTGCTGAAGTTCAAACTGAGCATCAGAATGTGGAAGAAAAGGGATTTAAGTAACTTTGAACGTGACATGGTTGTTGGTACCAAACGGGCTGGTCTCAGTATTTCAAATATTGCTGAACTAACGGGAATTTTTACGCACAATCATCTCTAGGGTTTACAGAGAATGGTCCGAAGAAAGAGAAAATATCAAGTGAGCAGCAGTTGTGTAGACGAAAATGCTTTGTTGAGGTCAAAGGAGAATGGGCAGACTGGTTTGAGATGATAGAAACGCAAAAGTAACTCAAATAGCCACTCTTTACAACCAAGGAATGCACAACACATCAAACCTTGAACCAGATGAGCTAAAGCAGCAGAAGACCACACCAGGTGCCACTCCTGTCAGCAAAGAATAGGAAACTGAGAATACAATTCGCACAGGCTCACCAAAATTGGACAATAGCAGATTGGAAAAACGTTGCCTGGTCTGATGAGTATCAATTTCAGCTGTGACATTCAGATGGTAGAGTCAGAATTTTGCATAAACAATATAAAAGCATGGATCCATCCTGCCTTGTATTAATGGTTCAGGCTGGCGGTGGTGTAATGGTGTGGGGGATATTTTCTTGGCACACTTTGGGTCCCCAAATACCAATTGAGCATCGTTTGAATGCCACGGCCTACCTGAGTATTGTTGCTGACCATGTCCATCCCTTTATGACTACAGTGTACCCATCTTCTGATGGCTCCTTCCAGCAGGGTAATGCACCATGTCACAAAGATCAAATCATCTCACCACTGGTTTCTTGAACATGACAATGAGGTCACTGTACTCCAATGGCCTCCACAGTCACCAGATCTCAATCCAATAGAGCACCTTTGGGATGTAATGTAACGGGGGATTTGTGTAGCACCCTCCTATGTAGGTACTAGAGAGAGAAAGTATAGTTTTGAATCCTGTCTGCTTACCAGAGGGATTGCAGGTAAATCTATATTGTTCTCTGCCTACCAGAGAGCAACTTCTGTTAGTGAGGTCTGCTCAATGTGCTCAGGTGCAACTCATTCTGTCTGCAGAGTGTTTCACACTGGTCCAATAGGGAGGCATATTGGACAGTGGGAGGAAATCTGACCAATGCCTTGCAAAACGCTCTCAAACCAAGTTACTCTCAATCCAAGGGTATACTGTGTGTGTGTGTGTCTATATATATATATATATATATATACAGTACAGACCAAAATTTGGACACACCTTCTCATTCAAAGAGTTTTCTTTATTTTCATGACTACTTCAAGAGGTAGTCACCTGAAATGGTCTTCCAACAGTCTTGAAGGAATTCCCAGAGGTGCTTAGCACTTGTTGGCCCTTTTGCCTTCACTCTGCGGTCCAGCTCACCCCAAACCATCTCGATTGGGTTCAGGTCTGATGACTGTGGAGGCCAGGTCATCTGGCGCAGCACCCCATCACTCTCCTTCTTGGTCAAATAGCCCTTACACAGCCTGGAGGTGTGTTTGGGGTCCTTGTACTGTTGAAAAATAAATGATGGTCCAACTAAATGCAAACCGGATGGAATAGCATGCCGCTTCAAGATGCTGTGGTAGCCATGCTGGTTCAGTATGCCTTCAATTTTGAATAAATTCCCAACAGTGTCACCAACAAAGCACCCCCACACCATCACACCTCCTCCTCCATGCTTCGCGGTGGGAACCAGGCATGTAGAGTCCATCCGTTCACCTTTTCTGTGTCGCACAAAGACACGGTGGTTGGAACCAAAGATCTCAAATTTGGACTCATCAGACCAAAGCACAGATTTCCACTGGTCTAATGTCCATTCCTTGTGTTCTTTAGCCCAAACAAGTCTCTTCTGCTTGTTGCCTTTCTTTAGCAGTGGTTTCCTAGCAGATATTCTACCATGAAGGCCTGATTCACACAGTCTCCTCTTAACAGTTGTTCTAGAGATGTGTCTGCTGCTAGAACTCCGTGTGCCATTGACCTGGTCTCTAATCTGAGCTGCTGTTAACCTGCGATTTCTGAGGCTGGTGACTCGGATGAACTTATCCTCCACAGCAGAGGTGACTCTTGGTCCTCCTTTCCTGGGGCGGTCCGCATGTGAACCAGTTTCTTTGTAGCGCTTGATGGTTTTTGTGACTGCACTTGGGGACACTTTCAAAGTTTTCCCAATTTTTCGGACTGACTGACCTTCATTTCTTAAAGTAATGATGGCCACTTGTTTTCCTGTACTTAGTTGCTTTTTTCTTGCCATAATACAAATTCTAAAGCCTCGTACACACGCAGCGAATTTCCGCTGACCGGTCGTCCGTCTTTTGTCCAGAGTGGTATCTGTTGGTTGGAATGTGCTCTAGACTGCACACAAATTTTCCCGCACGACAGAATTCTACTTCAGAAGTGATGTCATGTGTTGGATTGCTTTGTATGTGTTCTTTCATCTCTGAGCATGCCTAGTCTTGCTCATAAGATTTTTTCCCATCGAAATCCGTACTAATGAGACAAAAATCGGACGTGTTTTGACGGTCGACAAAAATTATATAGCCTGCACACCAGGATTTTTTCGGCCGAGTCGGTTGTCGGAAGCACCATACTAACAAGCCGAAAATCGGCAGATCGGTCGTCGCACGAAATTTCTCGGCCCGAATTTCTACTCGTGTGTACGGGACTTAACAGTCTATTCAGTAGGACTATCAGCTGTGTATCCACCTGACTCCACCTGCACAACACAACTGATGGTCCCAACCCCATTTATAAGGCAAGAAATCACACTTATTAAACCTGACAGGGCACACCTGTGAAGTGAAAACCATTTCAGATGACTACCTCTTGAAGTGTGACTCTTTGAATGAGAAGGTGTGTCCAAACTTTTGGTCTGTACTGTATATATATATATATATATATATATATATATATATATATATATATAATCTACATCTACATATCAGGTACAATAAAATTACATAGACTTGGATTGAGTGAACAAAGCATATGTAGTGCCTGTCTGTGTCAATATTTGTCAAGCATAAAAGTACCAATGAACATAAGTATAGATGATAATATTAATAAACTAAACTAAACTTGTGGCTTTGTGAGAACTTGGATAGGAGAAGGGATAAGTGGAATACTCCAACTATTAATCAGAGGATTTGGCTGCTCAAAGACCAGGCCCTATTTTGCGATTCGGCACGGCATGACTTTAACGGACAATTGCGCGGTCCTGCGATGCTGTACCTAAATAAAATTGATGTCCTTTTTTTCCCACAAACAGAGCTTTCTTTTGGTGGTATTTTATCACCTGTGCGATTTTTATTTTTTGCGCTATAAACAAAAAAAGAACGACAATTTTTGAAAAAAATAACAATATTTTTCAAAAAAAAAAAGTAAAAATCAAAATTTTTTAGTATTTTAGGCCAATTTGTGGTAAAAAAATCACAATAAGCGTATTTTGATTGGTTTGCGCAAAAATTATTGCGTCTGCTATCTACGGGAATTATTTATGTAATTTTTATTGTTTTTTTTAACTAGTAATGGCGGCGATCTGCGATTTTTTTTTTTTTTTTTGCGGGACTGCGACATTGTGACGGACAGATCGGACCCCTGACTGACATATTTGACACTTTTGGGAGTACCAGTGACATTACTACAGTAATCAGTGCTATAAATATGCACTGTTACTGTAAAAATGACACTGGCAGGGAAGGGGTTAACTTTATTGGTGATCAAGGGGTTAAGTGTATCCCTAGGGGCGTGATTCTAACTGTTAGGGGGAGTGGCTAGTGAAGTAATCACAGAAACATACGATCCTACATAGCAGCATCGCATAGCCTCTGTCATTACTTCAGGGAGAATGACAGACGGCTGTGTTTACATCAGCCGTCTGTCTTTCTCCCACTCCTGAGGGAGATCGCGAGTGGCCGGCGGACATCGGAGCCGCCGATCACACGTGCTGGCTAGGCAGGGAACGAGCGGGGTCGGGCGCTCGCCCCCTACAGGCTCTTTGGCAAGCGACGTAGTACTACGTCACTTTGCCTGTAAGCGGCTGCGTGCCGCACTAAATATACAGGAGGCGGTCAGCAAGTGGTTAACTATTCACAGTCTGAGGGACAGCTTACTGTAGAATGCGGCAAGGCCGCTGCTTCACTTTGCCACTAAATGAAGGTACTTTAAATGTTCCTGTGTAAATATTCTCTTCAGGGTTCTGAAACTGGCATCCCCTTTTCTCTCAATGTCTGTTTGCTGACACCTGTCAACTGATCCTAGCTTCTGGAGTGGTCCCCTTCCTGACAGACCCCCGGGCAAGTTCCTCTGTACTCACAGTCATTGTTTTTCCCAGAGTCACTGTTGCCTCCAAACTCCACTTGTCAGCATCCACCGGACCTCTGGGTTCAGCAACACCTCCAGGTTCACCAGACTGACTGCCTGGGACCACCTTTCACAACTGCAGAAGGAGAAACAGCCTTACCCTCCTTCTGGGACTTGACTTCCCACCCAAAGACCCCCTGCCACATGTGCCCTTGACTTTCATAGCCTATCCGAAGAAGCACCACTGTTTGTGCCAACCCACTGGGACAGCTACAAAAGCCTGTGTGTCACTGGCTGGGTTTCCTCCACTGTCCAACAGGCCTCCTTATTGGACACCGCAGGGACACTCCCTCAGACCATATGAATCACACATGGACACATGCAACAGGCATAACTATACTATAGACAGAGCAAACTATATTTCACCTACCTAGCACCTATCTAGGAGGGTGCTACAATAGTAATGACAAAATCAATAATTTTGCTACCCTAAGTTAGAATTTGAACTTAGCCAGGAATGTGTACAGGGGTGGTGTTGGCATTTAAATGAAGAATTAGACAAGGCCCAGAAAGCATCAGCTTGTCCTCTCATTTAGGCTCCTGATTCCTAGGCTGCAGTAACATTGGTGCAATTAAATCATTTAAAACCTGTGCCATCCATTATTTAATACAACCATCGGGAAGCCAAACAAGCAAAAGACAAAAGCAGAATGTTGTCTCTCAGGCAGAACAGGTCATGCTGAAAGGCTGGAATACTTATTGTATCGGGCAGAGAGAAGTTCTACATATGCAGTGGTCATCAATACACCTGGAATTTTCATCTGCAGGCAATTGATGAGCCAATGTGTGCAGACCTGCTTGGACAGGGAGGAGTTAACACGGCTCCTGTCCTGGGAGGGGAGGACTACTGCTGTCAGATGTCAGCTCCTGAATGACAAAGTTGTGCCCAGCCTGGTCCTGTCTCCTTCTGACATCATCTTTGATTCTTTCCTCCCAGGAAAGGGGGGGAAGGGACCGGTGATTTCACTCAGAGGACCACTTACCAGATCTTTATGATGTCCATGCTCAAACACTTAAGCTAGCCATTAGACTTTAAATGACTTTCAGACTTGCAATTTTTTTTAAATACAGTTGTCTCAAGAACATGCACATTCTGATCAGTCGGGCAAGATCATATAAATAAACAAATAAGACAACAGGTTAAAGAAATTGATGATTTTGAGGAACATATTATTCATATGAAGCTGGCTATACATTCAGCAGGTTAAGCAGGGACCGGCCAAATTTTGATCCATGTATTGGATGGGTGGTTATACACAAGTCAAGCTATCAATCGACTTGTGTACAACCGGCCTGTTGGGTTTGTCCTGAATGATCAATGCCGGCAACACTGATCATTGTATTCTGCCAGTGTGGAAGGCTCCCCAAACCCACTGCAGTTTCTAGTGCATGGGGATGCCATTATGAATTAATGGCACCGCTGCACGTGTGCTTACAGCAGCAGGTTTTTTTTATTTTTTTTATTTATCACTTTATTTTAATTTCAAGGAAAATCAATACAAACATTATAGTATATAAAACAAATGACGTAAATAGAGCACAAAGACAACGGCAACCTCAACTTTCTTGTCACAAAATATGTTACATTCCTCCAAAGATTTACAACCCTTTAATATTCAGTCATTTATCAATTACTCATTCAGAAAGAGGTTTTGTTAAGGCAGCAAGTCTCTTCCAAATCTCTCCGTTTTACTCTTCCCTTTCCCTTCACAATCAATCCTTGCCTCTCTTCCCTTCATTGTTCTTCCACCTTTTATTCTACAAAATACCGTAAATGTTTACATTTTTCTTTATCTCCCCCTCATCCTCCTATCCATCCTTTTTCCTTTCCTCTTTTCTTTACCCCTCCCCGCCACCACCCTCTCGCCCCCCCCTCCTCCCTCCCACCCCCATTCATACTATCATCCCAACATCCAAACAAAAAAAAAAAAAAAAAGGGATTGGACGGATAATAAGGAGTTCCCTACTCATGATATTTCGGCCTCAGAGCTTATATTCTGGGGTATCGGGGGGATCAGCTGTTTCCCCTCTTCCGAAGTTACAAATAGATTCCATGCTCCCCATATTGATTTATATTGTTCCTGTTTATGTTGTGAGGAAAGCACTAAATCTTCTATTTTGTTTATATGTTCTAATTTTCTTGCCCATTCGATCACTGAAGGAGCCTGTATCTTCCTCCAGTGCTGGGGTATACATGCTCTTGCAGCGTTCATCATATGGGGTAATATAGATCTTTCATATTTCCTCCTTGGTATCTCTGATATCTGTAATAGACAGAAGGCTGCATCTCCCTCGATCTTATAATCCGTTATTTTTTTAACTATATCTCCGACTTCTGACCAGAATTTCTTTATATCTGGGCAATTCCAGAAAATGTCATACAACGTACCTTCTCCTTCCCCACATCTCCAACACCTGTCTGATTCATGAGAGTACCATTTATGTAATTTATCTGGTGTATTATACCATCTAGTTAAAATCTTATAATTTGTTTCCTTGATTTTGGTGCACTTTGTTGGCCTGAATGTTGACCCAAACATCCTCTGCCTCTGTGTTTCTGTTATATCTATATTTAAGTCTAGTTTCCATTTTTCCAGCCATTTCAATCTTGGTTGTTCTAGTGGAGTATTCAACATTTTATATAAATTAGAAATGGTACGTTCTTTGCCCTCCATTTTCTCACATAATTTCTCAAAATTCGTCAAAGGTTTCACAAATTTTTCCGGTTCTGGAAGAGACTCCAAAAAATGCCGTAATTGGAGTGCCTCCCAGAGGAGGAGCCCTTATGGTCCATTCCCATCTGTTAAACTAGCAATTGGTGGGCACATCCTCTGGTTCACAAAAGTTTTAATACATTCTTGTCCTGTTTCACTTAATTTTTTAAAGTGCTTTCTATCCAGGCCTGGGGTGAAATTAGGATTTCCTAAAATAGGGTATAACGGGGATTCTATTGTAGTTAAGTTTTGCCTCAAGGATTACTGGTTACCTATCCTTATTGTATTCCCAATCAAGGGATGTATCTTCAAAGTTTTAGGAAGAGTCTGGTAACACCATGTCTCTCTCTTTAAAGATACCGCAGTCTGTGCCTGTTCTATTTGGACCCATATTTTCGTTTCTACATGATGCTACCAGTCTAATATTCGATTTAAGTGTATAGCATGATAGTATCTACGTATATCTGGTATTGCAAGTCCGCCCATATATTTAGGAAGTGTTAAGCTATTACGGGCTATACGTGGTTTTTTACCAGACCAGATGTATCTAGTAAACAACCCATGTACAGTTTTAAAGAAGCTGTTCGGTATTTTAATGGGGAGGGCTCTCATAAGGTATAAGTATTTTGGTAAAATATTAATTTTTATTAGATTTCCTCTGCCAAACCATGATTGAAGTCCCCCCTCCCATTGCTCCAGGAGTTTCTTTGTCTCCCCGATCAAGGGAGCTAGGTTCAATTCGTATATTTTGGATAAGTTTGCTGCTATATAATTCCCTAAATATTTCACTGCTTCCTCCACCCATACAAATCCAAAGTTGCTCTTTAATTTATTCATTTTTACCTCTGATATCCCCACCCCCATCGCTTCCGATTTCCCATAATTTATTTTGAGATTTGATATATCTCCATATTGTTTAAATTCCCTCAAAAGCACTGATAGTGATATATCTGGTTCTGTCAAGGTAAATAATAGATTGTCCGCATATGCTGCGATTTTATATTGCTCCTTACCCATAGTGAATCCCTTATATCTGGATTTGACCGAATTTTACTTTAAAATGGCTCTAATGTGAGGGCAAAGAGCAGAGGGGATAGTGGGCACCCCTGCCTTGTACCATTTTTTATGCAGAAAGGTTCTGATAGAACTCCATTAGCCTTAACCCTCGCTGTCGGGTTTGAATATACCTTGGTTATTCTCTCCCTCATTACTTCTCCTACTCCTATATATCTGAGCACCGACTGCATAAAGGCCCACTCGACTCTGTCAAAAGCCTTTTCTGCGTCGGTACTCAGTATAACACAGGGGGTTTTTGCTTTATTAACTATATGAATTAGGTTAAGAACCCTTGTGGTATTGTCTTTCGCTTCTCTCGCTGCCATGAACCCGACTTGATCTAAGTGAACTATTTTCGAGAGTACCGTTGCCATTCTTGTCGCTAGAATTTTTGTAAATATTTTTAAATCTGTATTCAGGAGCGATATAGGCCTGTAGCTTCCGCAATTCGAGGGATCTTTACCCTCTTTCAAAATCAATGATAGATAAGCAGTCAATGTATCTCTGGTAAACGCCCCCTCTGGGCCTCTCTCATTAAATAGTCTTTCCATGTACGATCCCAAAATGGGGGCCAGTACATGGAAGTACTGTGGTGTCAATCCATCTGGGCCTGGTGCCTTGCCTTTTTTCATATTTTTTATAGTCTGTTGTATTTCTTCCAATGAGATATGTCTTTGCAGATTATCTCGTTCTTCTTCAGAGAGTTTTAATAACCCTGTCTGTGCTAGGTAATCATCCATCTCCTTCTGTGTTTTTCCTACCTCCGGTAAATTATACAACGAAGAATAAAAGTTCCTAAACTCTCCCGTTATTTGTTTTGGTATTACTTTCTTGACTCCCTCCGGTGTCATGATCTGTGGGATACAGTGGCGTAGCGTGGGTTGTCAGCACCCGGGGCAAGGCAAGTAATTTGCGCCCCCTAACCCGCGGGATTTTAGCAATCGAGTCTCTTCCACTAGATTAGTTAAAAAAATCCTTACCCCCTAAGCACATGTATTGTTTGTTATGAAAATACTGATGTAATTAAAGTAAAATGCATCTAAATACAATTTTGACCAGCGTGCCCCCTTTCAATGCAGAGTGACCAGCGTGCCCCCTTTCAATTCAGAATGACCAGCGTGCCCCCTTTCAATGCAAAATGACCAGCGCACCCCCTTTCAATGCAGAATGACCAGCATGCCCCCTTTCAATGCAGAATGACCAGCGTGTCCCCTTTCAATGCAGAATGACCAGCGTGCCCCCATTCAATGCAAAGAGACCAGCGTGCCCCCTTTCAATGCAGAATGATTAGCATGCCCCCTTTCAATGCAGAGAGACCAGCGTGCCCCCTTTCAATGCAGAATGACCCGCGTGCCCCCTTTCAATGCAGAGAGACCAGCGTGCCCCAATTCAATGCATAGAGACCAGCGTGCCCCCTTTCAATGCAGAATGACCAGCGTGCCCCCTTTCAATGTAGAATGACCAGCGTGCCCCCTTTCAATGCAGAATTACCAGCGTGCCCCCTTTCAATGCAGAATTACCAGCGTGCCCCCTTTCAATGCAGAGAGACCAGCGTGCCCCCTTTCAATGCAGAATGACCAGCGTGCCCCCTTTCAATGCAGAGAGACCAACGTGCTCCCATTCAATGCAGAGAGACCAGCGTGCCCCCTTTCAATGCAGAGTGACAAGTGTGCCCCCATTCAATGCAGAGAGACCAACGTGCCCCCTTTCCATGTAGAGTAACCAGCATGCCCCCTTTCAATGCAGAATGACCAGCGTGCCCCCTTTCAATACAGAATGACCAGCGTGCCCCCTTTCAATGTAGAGAGACCAGCGTGCCCCCTTTCAATGCAGAATGACCAGCGTGCCCTCCTTCAATGCAGAGAGATCATCGTGCCCCCTTTCATTGCAGAGAGATCATCGTGCCCCCTTTCAATGCAGAGAGACCAGCGTGCCCCCTTCAATGCAGAGAGACTTACCTGCAGCGGCCGCTTCTCCTCAGTTCCCCGCTTCTCCTCGAGTCCTCCCACCCCCTCCTCGGCCAATGGCATGCGTTCACCTTTCGGCCAATCAGGAAGCGGGTCTCGGACCTGCTTCCTGATTGGCCAGGAGGAGGATCCGTGTGACAATAGCGAATTTTCATTCGCTATTGTCACACAATGGGTGGGCTCGGGTGCACTGCTCTGCGCCCCGGGTCCTCCCTTTTTTGAAGCCGATTAGAGCCTCTGACTCTAATCAGGTGATTAAAAAAAAAACACTCTGTGACAGCGCCAGGCTGCTGACTCACTCGCTGCTAAACTGACTGCGCAGTGAGGAGAGGCAGCATAGGCGGGGCTTGGCTTGCAACGCCACCCACCCTACATCAATGGACAGGTGAGGCACAGTCCAGCCCCGCCCTGACCCGCCATTTTCAGCCATAGGGCGGCCGCGCTGGAAATCTCCCAGCCTAACGATGGAGGCAGCCGCAGACAGTGTGTGAACTGTGTATGTCAGAGTCAGACAGACAGAGTGACACTGCGGATGCGCCCCCCCCCCAGATGTTGCACCCAGTACGGCCGGCCCCCCCTGCACCCCCCACGCTACGCCACTGGTGGGATATAAGATCTTGTTTTTTGACTCTGTATAGATCTTGCTAAAGTTCTTCCTCATTTGTTCCCTGATTCATAAGATACTATCAATCGACTTGTGTACAACCAGCCTGTTGGGTTTGTCCTGAATGATCAATGGCGGCAACACTGATCATTGTATTCTGCCAGTGTGGAAGGCTCCCCAAACCCACTGCAGTTTCTAGTGCATGGGGATGCCATTATGAATTAATGGCACCCCTGCACGTGTGCTTACAGCAGCAGGTTTTTGTAAAGTGTGAGATTAAGTCCTCCGTTCACATCGGAGTAAATTAACATGTGATTTGGCATGCCAAATCGCAACCTATTGCCGACAAAGGCACCATCTGAATCGGTGCAATGCCAACTTTGCGGCATCACACTGATTTCCAAAAGTAGTTCCTGCACTATTTTTGGCGACTTCGGGGGTGATTTCAATAGACATCTGTGCATGAACCCGCACAGATGTCTTTTAAATCACCCCCGAACTCGCAATGAAATGCAGGTTTGAAAACATGCAAGTTCAGCTGAATTCGCAAGATTTAAAACCCTCTTCCAATGTGAACGTACCCTTACTCGCAGTCCCACCTGTATAGATGGAAGGGAACCTAATCCTATTCATAGAGAAATCTTCCTCTGGAGCAGTGTTAGACTGTGAAAAAAATTGTGATAAAACAATGTAAACATTACACTAGATTTAAGTACTAAATATCACAAAACAACCCATCCCTCCTGTTCTATCTGGCCAAACCTTCCCCTCCTTCCTTCTTGATGCTATATTCCTTCACCCTATCGATTTATACTGCTCACAGTTATGGATGCCTTGGTGCATATGTTACCTATTATCCGCCATTTTTAAGTTAGAACTAATTTGATGCATCGACGTTGGATTTGTACTCAAAAGGAGGGAAGAAGGGGAGTGCTGGCGGGGGACTCCAGAAGAGGAGGTAAGCGACTCTTCCATGCAATACCATTTCACAGTGAAGGTAAGTATAACATGTTTTTTATTTTAATTAAAAATGCCTTTACAAACACTTTAAGTTGCCCATACACAAAGTGGGCAATATTAGATCAAATATGTTACCAGCATCCCCGCCCCTTTGACCCTTGCATCTACAAGACAGGGAATACCACAGCCGCAATCTTTGGTTCAGTGGCCTGCTATCATGTGACAGTTTCCTGCAGTTTTGCTCCAAACCTTAGCTCCTCCTAAATGAATCTGTCCCAAGCCTAGGCACTGGCAGTTCAAACATCATGGAAAAAAATTATTTAGCAGAGGTTACCTGCTGAGAAACCACAGTCCCTGATGTGATTAGCAGCTTCAATGACCAATAGAGAGATTTAAGAGATGAGAGTAGATAAGACCAAGTGTGACTTTTATAGGGAAAATCGAGATTCACAGTTTTCTGCGTATGGATGTTTCGTGATGTGCTCAAATTAAACAGACCAGTTTAGTGAGCGATTCAATTTTATGGCTAATAAATTGAGGTGCTGCAAACTTCTGTGTAATGATCTAGAGTACACTAAGGCCCCTTTCACACTTGTGCAACTTGTCCTGCGACTTTGGACTGCAAAGTCACATGATAAGTCGTACCCCATGATTTCCAGTGAGTACTGTTCATATCTGTGCAACTTCAAAATAGTCCCTGCACTACTTTGGTCCAACTTTGATGCGACTTGAGGTTCATAGACCTCAAGATTACACAGGCATTGCTTCAAGTCACGTCAAAGTCACGTGGCTTTCAGGTTGTACAAGTGTGAATGGGGCCTAAAATATAAGGCAGTGTGTGATTTAACATACCAGCATCCCTCCAAAAATGAAATATTAGTATTGAGCTGTCTTATTCAATATTTATAGTTGCCCAGGAACCATGAGGTGAGGCAGACATAATGATGATAAATGGAAAATACAATTTTGACAATCCCATAATGCCAGTGAGATAATAGGAGCATATAAGAAGTTTATGGGCATGAGATAAGGGGGGTATTTTAATTGAATAAATGAATGGTTTATATCTATTAATAGATATTCTAGATTCTCTGGAGAAGTGGAAAGGAAATCTCCATAATGCTACCTTGGATCTAAAGATTTAAATATATTATTCCTTTGTGGGCTCATCTGAAGATTCTCGAATAATATGTCTGAATGAAATATTAGGAAGGCCGGTGGTATTAGGGTTTGAACATTTTCTTTTGCTGAGGTTGCAACCACATGATGAGAAGGAAACAATCACATGGCAACTTCAACCACTTTCATTTGACTGGGAAGAAACACGCAATTGAGTGTGATTCCCTGAAAACAAGAAATCTACCACCCACCAGTTTCTTTGATCACTGAATTTGATCAATAATACTGGGTTATAAAATTAAAGTTTAAATGCATGGTATTAAAGAACTTGATCAAAACCAGAAAAAAGATTGAAATTTCATCAAAAGCAATTGGAATTTTCCACCAGATGGAAACCATCAATTTCCTCATTCGATCACTCGGGGTTTGGATTCTATCTCTGAAAATGGTTGAAATTTTCAGAAAGCTGTAACATGTATGGCCAGCTTTAAGGTATTAAAATGAATAATTAACAAGGTGCCGAAGTCAATGACTGGATCAGCCTTTCACATTTTTTTTCTACCCCGGAGGAACCCTTGAAATATTTTTCAGGTTGAGGGGAACCCCTGCTAAAAAAATAACTATACGTATAGTTCATAGTACATTAGCATGATCCCTGTATTTCAGACCATTTTAAGCATAGGAATAAATAATCTGGCTGAAGAGGGTCAGCAATGGCAGCTTCCATTTTTCTTTAAAGAGGTTGTAAACTCGTACAACTTTTTTTTTTGAAACCTGTAAGAGAAACACATGATGAGCTAGTATGCATCGCATACTAGCTCATTATGAAATACTTACCTTAGAACGAGCCCCCGCCGTGCCGCCCACTCATCTGTATGACGGGCGACATATCCAGTCGCCCGTCTTCCGGGATCGCAGCATCCGGTCATCCGATTGGCCGGAGCCGCGGTGACGCCACTCCCGCTTACGCCGACAGTCACGGCACGGGGCTCTGAAGAAACGGCACCAGCGGCCGTTCCTTCAGAGCGCATGCGCCAGTGACGTCACTGGCTGCATGTAAGGTAAATATCTCCTAAACGGTACATGTTTAGGAGATATTTACAGTACCTATAGGTAAGCCTTATCATAGGCTTACCTATAGGTACAAGTGTCAAAGGAGGGTTTACTTCCTCTTTAAGGAAAGAATTACTTAGAAATATATGTCATGAGAAAAATAGATGGGCTGACATTGCTTACCTCTCTTTGTGAAAATGGTAATTGCTTGGCTATCATGCTGATCCCCTGCTTTACATACTTTGAGTCACTGACCTAGAATACATAAGTTATGTAGATCTGGAAAATGAGTGTACAGTTATTAGAGGGCATTGGGGTTGATTACCTCAAATCAAAAAGACTGAGCACTTTGCAAACTGCAGTTACTCCAGAGCTTAGTAAATGAGGTAATGCTTCACTCCGCAAAGAATACCCAATCACGTGTAAGGAACAGATTAATATAACAGCATTTTTGCTTGCACATGATTGGATGATTGAAGTCCGAAGAGCTTCTGCTCATTTACTAAGCTCTGGAGCAACTGCACTTTCCAAAGTGCACCTTCTCTTTGCCTTTAGTAAATCAATCCTATTATCTGCGTACTTCCGGGTCAGTGTATTACAACCAGGAGGTACTTATGACAGTGAGGGAACCAGCAATTTCAAATTAAAAGGTCGGCAATGGCAAAGAGGTCACCAAGACAGGAAGTGAAGGGATGTCTTGGCAGTAGGGACACAAACCGGAGCAAAAACCCAATAGAGATTTTATACCTCCTTAATGCTACAAAAAAAAAGTGATTTCTACATAGTTCGATAATATTCCACAACACTGTGATCCATCATCCCATGTGACAGAATTTCTTCAAAGGCTAAAAATCGAACACTCACGTAATACACAAAATAAACAATTTGGTATCAAGTTATTGACGCCGGTTCTTCGCTGCGGTACAAGTCCTGGGGAGATAATGCATCATGACATTCTGACGCAGCTATTGTTGTTAGTGCAAACATGCTCTCTGCTGGAAGCCTGTCGTCCCTGCCCCCACAATGCCATCATGGCCGTCACCTGCCCCCGCACTGACTATGCTTACTAAGGGGAGCGCAGCTGTTTGTACACAAGCTTTATAAATATACCACTGATATAGATATTATAAAACGGATATATATAAATATATATATACAGTATCTCACAAAAGTGATGTGACAACACTGAAGAAATTACACTTTGCTACAATGTAAAGTAGTGAGTGTACAGCTTGTATAACAGTGTACATTTGCTGTCCCCTCAAAATACCTCAACACACAGTCATTAATGTCTAAACCGCTGGCAACAAAAGTGAGTACACCCCTAAGTGACATTGTCCAAATTGGGCCCAATCAGGCATTTTCCTTCCCCGGTGTCATGCGACTCATTAGTGTTACAAGGTCTCAGGTGTGGGAGGGAGCAGGTGTGTTAAATTTGGTGTTATCGCTCTCACTCTCTCATACTGGTCACTGGAAGTTCAACAAGGCACCTCCATGGCAAAGAACTCTCTGAGGATCTGAAAAAAGAATTGTTGCTCTACATAAAGATGGCCTAGGCTATAAGAAGATTGCCAAGACCCTGAAACTAAGCTTCAGCATGGTGGCCAAGACCATACAGTGGTTTACCAGGACAGGCTCCACCCAAAACAGGCCTCGCCATGGTCGGCCAAAGAAGTTGAGTGTACGTGCCCAGCGTCATATCCAGAGGTTGTCTTTGGAAAATAGAGGTATGAGCGCTGGCAGCATTGCTGCAGAGGTTGAAGGGGTGGGGGGTCAGACTGTCAGAGTTCAGACCATACGCCACACACTGCATCAAATTGGTCTGCATGGCTGTTGTTCCTTAAGATGGTGCACAAGAAAGCCCGCAAACAGTTTGCTGAAGACAAGCAGACTAAGGACATGGATTACTGGAACCATGTACTGGGTCTGATGAGACCAAGATAAACGTATTTGGTTCAGATGGTGTCAAGCGTGTGTCGCGGCAACTCGGTGAGGAGTGCAAAGACAAGTGTGTCCTGCCTACAGTCAAGCATGGTGGTGGGAGTGTCATGGTCTGGGGCTGCATGAGTGCTGCTGGCACTGGGGAGCTACAGTACATTGAGGAAATCATGAATGCCTACATGTACTGTGACATACTGAAGCAGAGCATGATCCCCTCTCTTCGGAGGCTGGGCCACAGGGCGTTATTCCAACTTGATAACGACCCCAAACACATGTTCAAGATGACCACTGCCCTGCTAAAGAAGCTGTGGGTAAAGGTGTGATGGACTGGCCAAGCATGTCTCAAGACCTAAACCCTTTTGAACATTTGTGGGGCATCCTCAAACAGAATGTGGAGGAGAGCAAGGTCTCTAACACACACCAGCTCTGTGATGTCGTCATGGAGGAGTGAAAGAGGACATTTTGGTCCCAGTTTGGACATTTTCACTTCCTCCTCAGCGCCGTCAGTCTGCAGTCATGACCAGAAAGACTACCTTGCAATTGCATTAGAGTGATCTGAAAGTGAGGCTTAAAGCGCGGGAGCGCAACGTGGAAGGGATGATGTCGATGGCAGGGCGGAGGACGGTCTATGTGGACAGCTTTACCCCGGATGCCTGCATACTTAGATGTGCCTGTTTTATTCATCATCCATGTGAGTTGCAAAATGTTGCAACTTCAGTAAATGTAACCATATTGCTACACTTAGGGGCTCCTTTCTTTTTTTTATACTCAGTTGTAACATGACGCTACTTGTATATCAAGACATTGCTTGTTCATCAAGTCACAATTTATAAAAAAATTTGGTTGTCTTGCAAACCCTCTCAAACCTAAATACTCTATATATATATATATATATATATAAATAAATATGTGTGTGTGTGTATATATATATATATATATATATATATATATATATATATATATATGCACATATATATATATATATATATATATATATATATATATATAATATACATGTACAGTTAGACAAGATAGATAGATAGATAAAATGATAGGTCAATTAACTTGTAGCCAGTGGTATCAGTGAGTTTATTCACTGGGGTAAATAAAATGTTTAACCAGTCAGATCTTTGGAACATTAATCTTTGATGAAACGCGTCAGGTCACGGCGTGCTGACGTCACCTATACGCTACAGTCCTACGAAGGAACGGGCGAGCAGAGCCGTCCGGCCGGCGGCTCCATACCTCTCTCCTTTGGCTATTCTGATCTTCATGTTTCGTTCCCATTGGAAGCGTCTGGTCTGGAGTGTTTTAGACATATAGCATCTGGAGCTGTGCCCTCAGTGGAAGTGCTTAGTCGGATTTGGAGTCTCTCTGCCTTACATCATTTGGAGCTGGTAAGGGCATATGTATGTCAGCCCTCTTCGGTGACACGGTTGGGATCTATATGCTCATTTTATTTTCCTTTTGGTAAGCTGCAGTCCTATCGGGGGAGGCCTTCTTCTCTTTTTTGTTTTTCTGCAACACTTTCCATTACTCTGGTAAGGAGTATTTTCACAGGATTGGAGGTGTCTATGTCTTCTACCATCACTACTATAGCACTTTTCTGACATTCCTATCACCCGGGGTGTTTATTCAATTTTTTGTGGTTTTACGCTATGGCGTTTTTCAATTTATATTTCACATGAATACCCAACACTGAGGAGATCCACTCAGAAATACGGAGTCCGTTTGACATCTGGTTCCTGTGGACCCCTTGGAGTTTTTGGGCTTATTTATCATTTGCCTTTGGTAAGCGGTACCTGTACAGAAAATTTCGCCAGACGTGCTGTTTACTCATACATGGACTTTATTTTGGACACTTTTACATAATCACATATGTTTTTTACTTTCTAGCGCAACTTGTATTTATATAAATTAATGATTAGCCAATGGAAATATTAGAACATTCACAAAGGGTCAATTAACTTGTAGCCAGCTGTATCAGTAATTCATTCATTGGGGTAAATTAAATGTTTAGCCAATCAGATCATTGGACCATTCATAGTATTAAATGAATGTTTAGCCAATAAGATTATTAGATCATTCACATTGGTCAAATAACTTGTAGCCAGTTGCATCACAAATTCATTCAATGAGGTAAATTAATGTTTAGCCAATTAGATCAATGAACATTCAGAGGAGTCAGATATGTTGCAGTCATTCAGATCACAAATAGGTTAATTGGAATAAATTAGTTTATAGCCAAACAGATCATTAAAACATTGATTGGCATAAATTAACTTTTAGACAACTATTAGAACCTTGATAGGTGCAATCCAATTTGTAACCAGTCAGATCATTCAAAAAGTCACAAGCATACAAAAGCATGTAGCCAATCAGAACATATCGGCCAGCCAACACTATACAGGGTCATACTGTACATTTTGTTAGGTGGAGACAATATGCCTGTGTATATAAGAGGAGGCAAAGTCATAGAAGCAGATTCCCTGCAAAGTGATCATGCTAAACATTTTCCTTCCATCACTGATAACCACTCGAGATCCCGGCCTTTTAATCTCTTTGATTCCCAGGGTTATTTTTTTTCTGTTTCAGTTTTGCATATTATATCTTTTAGGCTTTCTTATCTCCTCTAACATACTATGCATTCGTTTGGTAGCAAATTTAAATACATGTGTTTTGGTTTTTATTGGGAATAAATAGCAAAAAAAAAAGCATTTTCCTTTAATTTTTCCTAACACAATGTTTTTGTAATTTGTGCACCTCCATATATTTACCTCAAAATATAATCAATAAAGTCTGCTTATTAAATAATCACATTAGTTCCAATTGTGTGGTCGAGTGCGCGCAGCCTGGTGCTGTCAAAGGCGGCGTGTCTCCGAGACACAGCTTGTCACCGACAGAGGGTAAATGGCCAATGATCGCGGCTGTTTATCATGTGATTGGCTGTGATCTATTCACAGCCAATAACATAGCTCCGCCCCCTGTGTAGACTGCGCATGCACACAATCGAGAGTGCGCTGCACAGTCATGTCGGTGGCGGCTTGTTCCCAGGAACACAGCTGGTCACCGACAGTAGTAAACAGCCAATGAACATTTAGCAATGAAAAAAAAAGTTTTTAAAAACACTTGTTTTTAAAGGAGCACTGATTTACTGATTTTAATGAGGCTTAAAGTAAAACTATGAAAATGAAAAATTCCTTCAAATATCGTGCCTGGGGGGTCCCCTGAATGTGCCTGTAAAGTAGTGCATCTCTACAATGTATGTAGCCTGCTGCAGCTATACTGACATTTCTAAAGCAAAAAATGTCATATACAAATATGCATACAAGTTTTAAATCACATGTACTTGTCATACAGGTGCAGAAAAATTGGGCCTTGGTTGTTAATGGTGCCTGAACACCGTAACCCCTCGCAGTTACTCTTGCTGGGTGCAGGAACATGCCCTGCTGCTAAAAAATCCATACAAATTTGAAATCGCATGTACTTGTCATACAGGTGCCAAAAATTGGGCCTTTGGTGTTGCTGGTGCCTGAACACCGTAACCAACCCCTCTCAGTTACTCTTGCTAGGTGCAGGAACGGGACCTGCTGGTAAGAATTCCATGCAAATTTGAAATCGCATGTGTTATACAATTGCCAAAAATTGGGCCTTTGCGGTAGGTGGTGCCTTAACACCTTAACCAAGGCCTCGCAGTTACTCTTGCTGGGTGCAATAATGGGACTTGCTGGTAAGAATTCCATGCAAATTTAAAAATTGCATGTGCTATACAAGTGCCAAAAATTGGGCCTTTGCGGTAGGTGGTGCCTGAACACCTTAACGAAGCCCTCGCAGTTTCTCTTGCTGGGTGCCGGAACTGGACCCGCTGGTTAGAATTCCATGCAAATTTGAAATCGCATGTGCTATACAAGTGCCAAAAATTGGGCCTTTGCGGTAGGTGGTGCCTGAACACCTCAACGAAGCCCTCGCAGTTTCTCTTGCTGGGTGCCGGAACGGAACCCGCTGGTAAGAATTCCATGCAAATTTGAAATCGCATGTGCTATACAAGTGCCAAAAATTGGGCCTTTGCAGTAGGTGGTGCCTGAACACCGTAACCAAGACCTCGCAGTTACTCTTGCTGGGTGCAGGAATGGGACCTTCTGGTAAGAATTCCATGCAAATTTGAAATCGCATGTGCTATACAAGTGCCAAAAATTGGGCCTTAGAGGTAGCTGGTGCCTTAACACCGTAACCAAGGCCTCGCAGTTACTCTTGCTGGGTGCAGAGTAAGAAAAAAGGGGGGGGGTTTTAGTACTGTCAAAAATTGATACACCTCCATCCCGTGTTGCACATAACAAAAAGGAAGGGTTGCCCTGTGGGACTTTACATGAGGTGCACACCTGAGTCACTTGAGATACAAAATACATATTTATTGAAAAATATCACAGATCATTGTCACTGTAACAGATATACAAAAGGTTACATAAATTCCAGAGATCAAACAAAGCATAGTAGTCATGTCATAAAGTAGTAGGAGTACATTGCATAATGAATAAAAGCATCATCAGAACTCAAAAGAGGTTGCTATGTAAATAAGGTGGTAGGAATAATTTGTACACTGAGTAAAAGCATCCGTCCGGTTGTATGTATCGCTGTCATCTGTAACCGCTGACCGTATGTACCACTGACATCCGCAACAGGTTGACCAGCGCCCTTATCTCTGCAGATAGAGCAATGTTGGTTTTGTCTTGTGGAAAGTTAGTGTGATACTGTTAAGTGATTGAATACATTTTTGCATTTTAAACGGTATCACGCTATGGAAGTGTTTCTGTTTTCACATACATCTGAGAGGAGTGTCTGCAGCACAGGGCAGTGATCTGGATGAAGCATATTCCTTTGTCTAATGCTGTGATTGCCTAGTCCATGAGAGTGGATAGGTATTGATTTCTGGTGAGTGTGAATTTTAGACATCTAACCCCGCACGGAAGGTGGTGGCAAGCAAGGGTGGTCCTATAACATTCACCATTGATACTGCGTGATTGCACTTTGCATTTTGGACTCCTCATTTATGCACTTATTATGCTCTATGCAATTTTTTTTTTTTTAATGGACTTTATGGACTCTGATTGATGTTAATTTATGTGATTTATCTGATTATATGATATGTTTGCATCTAATTGTAATAATTTTGATTAATCACACTGTTTTGGCAGTGCGATAGAGTGGGAGGTCATCACCATCCCTGCGCTACTGAAATTCCAGTTAAAGCGGAGTTCCACCCTCAGAAAGTTTTTTTTTAATAAAAATACCCCCCCGGACAGTCAGGGCTAGTGCATTCCACAATGGATAGCCTCTGAACTGTCCCGGGTTGCACTTACCTGCAAGAATAAATACTTACCTTGAAAATGTCTTCTCCAGCGCTGCCATCTCAGGTGTGGGCAGCTTGAAGCCATCGCGATCCTCTTCTGCGTCCTCTTCTGTCCTCTTCGGTCCCACGATGCACTGCGCTGGCCCCGCCTTCACTTCCGGCATGCCCAGAAGCTGTTTAGTAAGGTATGACGCCGCCTGCACCGGAACTGACGTCGGGGCCGGTGCAGGCGCATTGATTCCTGGGAGCGATGACGTTCAGCTCCCAGGAATCATTGCAAGCCAGGAAGTGACGACTCGCCGTGGCCGCCGAGGGGAGGAAGAGGAAGTAAGGTAAGTATATTATCTTCTAAACAAGGTAAGTAAAAAAAAAAAAATTGCGATTATCCATTTGTTTTTCAGGTGACCCGGAGCAAGAAGATGGACGGAACTTCGATTTTAGGGTGGAACTCCGCTTTAAAGAGCCAGTTCTTGAAATGGTGAATTTTATTTTATATGAGTAAAAGCATTGTTGGAACTCAACGCGTTTCATGGGTCGTAGCATGCCCATTCATCAGGAGTAGATGCATATATCTCGCCGCTGAGGCACCTGTGCTGGAATGGCGCTATCGCATGGCAGCAGTAAATGTGTCCGGTTCGGAAGCCGAAGGGACGGAACCAATTGACCAGATCGCCGGCGTCCATCCCCCCAAGCGGTGGAAACACTGTGGAAATCACGACGTCGCGGGAGCAGGCATCACCACGTGTAACCCAGGATCATGGCGCCGATGCAGAGGTGGCCCGCCCCACAGAATGGGGAGGGGACAAGCAGGGGGTAGAGGAACTCCCCCTAACACTGCATCGCGGCTCCCATATCGGACCAAAACCGCCACCAGGGGGAGCATCAAAAGCCAGCACGGATAATGATGTATATGAGTGCCATTGAAGGCAAAATTGGTACCGTCCCTTCGGCTTCCGAACCGGACACATTTACTGCTGCCATGCGATAGCGCCGTTCCAGCACAGATGCCTCAGTGAGGTTCGAGTCCCATAGACTTCAATGGGGTTTGTTTGTTCGAACAAACTTTTCCTCTGTTTGCGGTGTTCTGATACGAACCGGGGGGTGTTCGGCTCATCACTACTGACAGGACACAGATCGGAAACTCACTGATCCTGGCTCTTCTCTCCTTACACTGGAAACGGTGTGTGAATAGAGAAGAGCTGGTAACAGCCAGTTACTGCTCTGTGTTTACATTTGTGACCACCTATGAATGGATCACGGCCGGTCACAAAACCTCCAGCAGCACTGAACGTCCATTCGGAAAGCACGCTGGAAGCAGGACAGGCCAGTAGCTCCATTGCATATTGAGCAAGTTCTGGCCAGTGGTCCATCCTCAAGACCCAGTAAGCCAGTGGATGCGCAGCTAGAAAAGGTCTCCAAGTCTGCTCTTGCGCCTAGATAATCATGCACCATATGATGGAGATGCTGGCGATGGTTGCTTAAACCTAACAGCCCTGGGTGCTGCTGAGGACAAAAGAACTGGCATCGGTCAGCCGGCCGCCTTCTCCATTGCTCCTCCTTTGGCTGAATGATGCTTTAGAAAAACGTCCGGAGAAGGTTGACCTCCCAGTGTCTGGAAAGGCGTACACAATTTTTTTTTCAAGGCCTTCTCAAGATGTTTCATCCTCTGCTCCCTCTGCGAAGGCAGGATGAGCTCTGTAACTTTACCCTTGTAACGTGGATCAAGAAGGGTTGCCAACCAGTAATTATCCCTCTCCTTTATAGCACGAATCCTCTAGTCCTTTCGCAGGCTTTGCAGAATCAGGGAGCCCATGCAACATAAATTGGAGGAGGCATGAGCTTCTGAGTCCTCTGGGTCACTAAGGATGACATTGTCAGCAGGAGCAACCTCTCCCCAACCACATACAACTCCTGTGGTTTCTGGGGAATCAAAACCATCCCTTGAAGACTGCTGTATGCTATGCTCTTCCTCTAAATCCATGCTGCCGAAATCCTCATCCTCCTCCTCCTCTTCCTCCTGTGTGTTTTGTGGCCCTGCAGGAATGATAACTGCATAAAGGGGGCCATGTGAGGAAAGGAAGTCCTCCTCTTCCTGCCACTGTTCTGCCTCAAGTGCCCTGTCCATGATTCCACGCAGCATGTGCTCCAGCAGGTAGACTAGCGGGATAGTGTCACTGATGCATGCATCGTCCTGGCTCACCATCCGAGTGGCCTCCTCAAATGGTGACAGGACGATGCATGCATCCTTAATCAAAAGCCACTGACGTGGCGAAAAAAAGCCAAGCTCCCCTGACCCTGTCCTTGTGCCATACTCACACAGGTACTCATTGATGGCCCTCTGCTGCATGTGCAGCTACTGCAGCATTGCCAACATTGAGTTCCACCTGGTGGGCATGTCACAAATGAGGCGGTTGGTGGGCAGGTTGAATTCCTGTTGAATGTCAGATAAGCGAGCACTGGCATTGAACGAACGGTGGAAATGGCCACAGAATTTCCTGGCCTGCCTCAGGAGATCTTGGAAGCCTGGGTATCTGCTCAAGAAACGTTGCACCACCAGATTCAGAACATGTGCCAAGCATGGAACATGTGTCAAGTGTCCCTGTCGGAGGGCGGAGAGAAGGTTGGTGCCATTATCGCACACAACCATTCCTGGCTCAAGCTGTTGTGACGTCAACCATCTCTGAGCCTGCCCTTGCAGAGCTGACAGATTCTCTGCACCGGTGTGACTCCTATCCCCTAGACAGACCAACTGAAGCACAGCATGGCATCTATGGGAATATTTGAGTTTTACTCTCTGATTTGATTTGTGAATTTATTTTGCACATATTTACGGTCTAGCACAGCACTTTCTTGGCTTTATGTCTCTTGCACTGTCTTATCTGATGTAAAGAAATCAATCTCTCCCTACCTCACACAGGAACCTAGCCCTCCCTACACTGCTAGCAATGTCTCTCCACTGTCTTACAAATTCCAAAAAAAACTACTCTTGCCCTGTTTGAATCGCATGCCTGTCCCTGTCTCATCGCCCACACAATGACACTACACACTGCGGCTGCGCGAGCAGCCTTTATGCAGTGTGGGGTGTGTACTTGGCCCCTAAGCCATGATTGGCTAAAGGCAGCCTGCCTTTAGTCCAATCATGGCAGAAATCATTTGATTTGCCAAAGCATGAGGTCAGGGTGCATGCTTTGGCCAATCACATAACGCGCACGTGCAGTGCATTATGGTAAACTCAAATTTCCAGCGAAGAAGCACATTTGTTCGTCATTCGAGGAACGATCGAACAAGCGATGTTCAGGAAAGGCCGTACACGTTGGGCTATTCCAGGGAATAGCCGAACATATACGAGCTTTCCCGAGCGGCGGCGGCGCATGTGCGGTGACATACGGGCAGCACCATTTTTAAATCTAAGGCGCCTCAGGAAAAGGTAAGCGAGACTCCTCCACAGCCGCACTACCTGCCATTATGCGGGGCTGCGGGCATACTACAAGAGATGCAGTGCTGCGGGCATGGTACACCTGTACCATGCCCGCAGCACTGCATTTCCTGTAGTATGCCGGCAGCCCCACATTCTCTTGTACTATGCCCGCAGCCCTGCATTCTCCTGTACCAATACCATGCCCACAGCCCTGCATTCTCCTGTACCATGCCCGCAGCCCTGCATTCTCCTGTACCATGCACGCAGCCCTGCATTCTCCTGTACCATGCACGCAGCCCTGCATTCTCCTGTACAATGTCCGCAGCCCTGCATTCTCCTGTACCATGCCTGCAGCCCTGCATCTCCTGTACCATGCCCACAGTCCTGCATTCTCCTGTACCATGCCTGCAGCCCCTGTTTTGGATCTCGTGGTGGTCCAGTTGGTTCCAGTAGCTGCTGCATTTCCCACCCTAGGCTTATACTCGAGTCAATCATTTTTCCCATTTTTTTGTGGTAAAATTAGGGACCTCGGCTTATATTCGGGTCGGCTTATACTCGAGTATATACGGTATGACAAATTATGAAAAATGTGCCCGCTCAAAAAAAACATTTTCCCAAATATTTGCAGAACTTTATGTCCCTGATCAGAACTTGTGTGCGGATGAGTCTCTGGTATACTTTACAGGCCAGCTAGGAATAAAACTGTATATTCCTAGCAAAAGGGCCAAATACGGGGTCAAAATGTTGTTATGTGAAAGAGCCACAGGATATCTGTATGCGTTCCGCACATATGAAGGAAGAGATTCCCAGCTCCAGCCACCTGAGTGCCTGGCCTACATGGGCACAACTGGAAAAATTGTATGGGACCTGGCATACCCACTGCTGAACAAAGGTTATCATATATACTTGGTTACAACTATACCAGCCTGCCCCTATTCAAACGCCTACACCTTGCAAAAACCCTGGCCTGCTGAACCACCAGAAAGAACAGGAAGGGCTTCCCACAATCTTTGGTCAACAAAAAAATGTGAATGGGGGGGGGGGGGTGTTAAGCAGCTTTGAGAAGCAACAAAGTGCTGGCCTTGAGGTGGAAAGATAGTAGGAATGTAAATATGATGTTGACCATCCATAATGACACCACAGTTTGAAGAAGATGAGGCCCCATTCAAAAGCCAGCATGCTTCCAAGAATACAATCTTTACATGGGGGTGGGGGGGGTGGATTTCAATGACCAAATGCTTCAGCCCTATTTTGCAACAAGGAGGCCATTTCAAGTAGCGCTTTATCTAATTAATTTGGCCATTTATAATGCATATATTATCTACACCAAATCCACGGAAAGCCCCACCCCTTCCTAAAATTCATCATATAAATTGTCACGTTCCTCCCAAACCTGATTGTGCATTGGAGAATCCTTTTGACTTTAGGGATTTCACACATCCCTAAAATATTAACCCATATTTTTAATAATTTCCCCATTTTTGTCTGTGCTGACCATTTTCCATGTTTCCCCAAATAACCATACCACTGCCTTCCATGTGAACTGTTTTTTTACTATGCCTCTGCCTACTGTTTGGACTGCTTCCACGTGAACAGACCCTGGCCTGTTTTATCAACTAGGCTTCTGCCTACCACTTAGACTGCTTGTATTGTAACTTACCCCAGCCTGTTTTATTGACTATGCTTCTGCCTACCACTTGGACTGATCTTTTGCCATGCTACTGTAGTACACAGGGGTTTCACATATGTGAGGGGCTTCAGAATTGTTTTTCCGGATGGAGAAAACTAATTTTTTGGTTCTCTCCGGGTTTCATAATTTCTATATTAGGGTCTGGAGTCTGAAGGCTTCAAAGAGATTTGGGTGGGAGAAGCCTCTACCCCTGTGCCCAGGTCTTACCTGACCGAGGCCCTCAGCCCACTGCCGACTTACTGCCATCATGCCTCTGCCTGCCGCATGAACTGACAACACCTCTGCCTGCTACCTGTACTATGGGAATAATTAGCTGTAGCAAGAGGCAATATGTGTATGAAGGGCTGAAAAGCAGTACAATAATGAGTGTCTGCAGGTAACAGTGTACCAGGACCAATATTATGGCTGTGCTGACCATATCTCTGCCTGGAAAATTTTTTTAGACAAATGCTTTGGCTTTGCTGACAATATTCCTGTACTGACTATAGACAATATTTCTGCCTGCTGCTTGGATAATTACTATTGTTGTCGTTAAGCATGTCCTTGCCTGCTGCCTGGACAACGGTACTACTAAAACCACAGGTAATACTTTTTTTTTACCCTTTCCTCAATAAAATGTATTTTGGAGTGTAATTCTTTGTATGTACATGCTATGTGTTAGAAATATGAAGGGCCTTCAAAAATGATAGGTTGTCAGAAATATGAAGGGCCTTAAAAAATTATAGGTTTATCGGGAAATTAGATGTGTAATTTATGCTCCTAGGATGCCTTAAGGCAGGGATTCCCAAACTATGGCCCTCCAGTTGTTTAGAAACAACAATTCCCATCATGCCTAGTCATGTCTGTGAATGTCAGAGTTTTCCAATGCCTCATGGGATGTGTAGTCCTGCAACAGCTGCAGGGCCGTAGTTTAGGAATTCCTGTCTTAAGGTGTTACGTTGATGTTGGGCCTCTGTATGTGGCTAGGCTGTGTAAAAGTCTCACACATGTGGTATAGCCATACTCAGGAGGAGTAGCAGAATGTACAGTATTTCGGGGAACATTTTTGCTGTATGCTTGCTATGTAAAAAAGTGGTTGAAAAAAGGGAAAATTCCAAACACTCGCCCAGCGCTTACTGTTGTAAGGGATGTGACATACAGTTGAATATTAAAATCATGCGTAAACCTCATAAAATTTCCTGATAGCAGCTACTGTAATGTTAAAACAGTCTATAAAGCAATGTAATAAATACTAAAATTGGAAGATATTCAGCATTGATTACACACAGCAGCGCTCAATATGTATTACCATATTGAAAATCAACCAGTCCTCATAAAAGAGTAAAAACTATATTGTAAAAGATCCAGTCCTCATAAAAAGGGTAAAATCCACACTCAATACAGTCTTTGTTAGAAAAAACACATAAAATTTCCATAAAATTTTGGTACTCCCAGTGCTCAGTGTTCAGTGTTCTGATCTGGCATACACCTTCACCACACCAAAAAGTGTTCCCCTTAGGAATGGACACTCACCAGAGTTACAATGATCATGCGCCTGTAAGCATAGGGTGCTTGCACCCTTGGGAGTCAGGACCACCTCTGCTGACACCTGGACGACCACCGTACTTGGGTATCCCTCAGGGACCAAACGGTACCAAAAAATGTAATAGGAGGCACAATAGTGTAATACTGTCTTGCAGTCTTTTATTCAACACAACACACCAAAGCAAACCCCCCAAATCCAATATGCTTACATCAGATAAAAAATTCCAAGCATTAAATGATAATCAAGACTCTATGGCCAGCTCACCGCTGCTTAATGGTTCTCTTTCAGCCTAGTCTGATGGCGAGATCCGGATTCCAGCCATGACGTCTATGACCATCAAGGAGACAGAGTGCCTGCGTTCTGACGCGTTTCATCACATGGGACTTCTACCGAGGACTTAGGCACACTGTACTGTACTCCTTTATATCTCAAACCTAATTAGGACTCTTCCCGCCATAATTCTATAGCCCCTCCCCCTGGGCGGGGTCTTGTGGTGCCCTGAACTTCGTTGTTAGATTTACTTCCGGTGTCATGAACCCGGATGTTAATGGCACTTATAGTTGTAATTCCAATATGGTAACGATCGTTATAAATAAGGCAATTTGTTTCCGTTTTTATTCTCCTAACATTTTGTTGAAGGTTAATTCCAAATGCTTATTGTGTATTGATCGCGGGAGCCCGCAATCACGTGATGTCCGCTGCTTGAACTACTTCCGGTGTAGTAATACCGGATGTCGTTATCAGCGATCCATAAAGTTTGTTGACACTCGTCACAGGTCATCTAGCGGCATCACTTCCGCTTCCGCTTAGACGCCCACTTCCGGAATACTCATTCCGGATGTTGATTAGCACTGATTGCGAGGACAATACAATAACGATACCATGGTTACTGTGATGGCTTCATACATTCACCGGATGTAGGGTGAAAACGGGGCTGTCTAAGTATTATCCCTATTCGGGTCCACCCCTTATTCTAAATACCGAACCGGATAAGAGTCCTAATTTAGTTTTGCACTTATTCCATAATAATACATTAGATTAGATGGAATGAGACTCATAACCAACTCGTAAATTAAACATTGATTGCTATACCAGTCAATACTATTAGGCAAATAATTAAATACATGCAAAAAATAATACATGCCCATCATAAATAACGTATCTCAGATAACATATGGATATGTATCTCTGATCAATAAATACATATACCATTAAAAGAGGAAAAACTGTTGGAAAATTAATGATCCATAAAAACATAAAATAACACATAAAATACAGAAGATATAAAAGCACTTAAAAGACCTCACCATGTATAAAAACCAGACTAAACTGGCAGATAAAAGGAGATGATAAAGACTTATAAGAACTGTAAAAGTAATGCTTAAAGGAACCCCCCTAATAATTACTTAAAAAACAGTTTAAATCCAAATCTATATTTAACCCATTAGGTGTCAGAGCATTGGTCCGATATATCCACTGGGTCTCCTTTTTGGATAGCTCTCTGACCCTATTTGCTCCTCGCCAGGAGTGGGGCATTTTCTCTATTCCCCAAAACTTTAAACCTGACGGGTCTCTCCTGTGTTTCTCCCTAAAGTGTAGGGGGACACTGTGTTCTGTAAAGCCTGTGGTTATTTTATAGATATGTTCCGCAATGCGTACCCCTAACTTTCTTTTTGTGCGGCCAATGTATATCATACCGCACGGACACTCCATCCCGTATACTACGTGTGTAGACATGCACGTTATCACTTCTTTAATTTCAAAAGTTCTACCATTTGCATTCGATGTAAACGTGGTTAGTCCTCTGAAATGAGTGTTCACTTGACGACATGCTTTGCAACGTCTACATGCATAGAACCCAGGAGAATTCCAGAACATTTTTGGTGCCTTAGGTAAATCCAGAACTTTATTGACAATTCGGTCACCAATACTCGGCGCTTTTCGGTAAATAAATATAGGGTTTGTGGGTAAAACTGGTCTTAAAATTTTATCCATTTTTAAAATCTCCCAATGTTCTTCCTTTCAAATTCCTGATATTGCACATTGTAATCTGTAATAAAACTCCATTGATGCCTATCGTCAATTGCTTTTTCTTTTGTAGCTAGGCACTCCTTGTGGGGAATCTCATACGCTTCCTGAATAGTTTCATCAATCAGGTCGGCTTTATATCCTTTTTCCACAAATTTATCCTTAATTATGGTTGATTGAGTTAGAAAATCATTATCGTGTGTGCAATTTCTGTGGATTCTCAGCATCTGACCTTTCGGTATGTTCCTCAGCCATGTCGGGTGGTGTCCACTTTGTATGGGTAAATAACCGTTACGGTCTGTGGGTTTAAAGTATGCCTTTGTACAGATGTTTCCATTAATTATAGACACATTTACGTCCAAATAATTAATGGTTTCACGGGTCCATGTGAAGTCCAACTTAATATTCTGTTTTGTGTATGTGGGTGGTCCCTGCGCTTTCACGGATAGTGTTCTTGATCCCTTCCGACTGCTGCACCACTAGACTGGTACCAGAGCCCGGTTTAATCAGATCTTTGTATGGGGGGGTGTGGCGCGCTTTCAGAAGTGTAAGATACAATAATAAAATAAATAAATAATGAATTATAGCTGTGATAAATGTTATGCGATGAATAAATAAAGTGAGGAATAAATATAGTGTTGTATTTTCTGAGTCCTTATTCTAGTGATTTACACAGTGATAAAGAAAGACTAAATATGCTGTCCAATTAAACATCAAGGTGTTGAAATCAATAATTCTAAATAAATATGTGCTTCAATCCGATCATTAATATCAAATAATACAAATTCCTTTAAATCAAACTGGGTGTTTTTAAAAAAAATCACTAAATCAATAGAGTCAATAAACTAGAAACAGTCTTCAAATAAGTGCTCGTGCTTTCTTTTCACTTTAAATAATTATAAAACTTGTAAGGTGTGTCTTCAAATTATATTCAACAAAGTGCTTCTGTGCAGAAAAAAGTGCGGTGCCTCGATCCTCCACCAGGTGTCACCTCTAGGTGTACAAAACTCTCACCTTCATATAAAGATAAAAACGCCTGAATATATGTATAGGACCCCCGATTGTGTGTTGATGAGCCTGGATTCACTGCCTGCGGCTTCCTAGTCTTTATCCCGAAATCCTTCTCTGGGTGTGCCTCGGTGTAATCTGGTTCTTAAGGGTCCTAGCCTCTTAGCGTGACCTCAGGGCTCATTTAAAGATAAAGTGCCATCATGGTGCAGTATTTCTTAAAACTACTTTATTTAATAAAATAAATCAATGCACTTACAATGTTACCACTTGGTACAAGCGTGGTCTAATATTGCATAGCGTGTGGAGAACTTGATTCCAGTCCGTAACGTCACTTCCGGTTGATTTTGGCTTGCTCCTCCTACGCGTTACGTCACATCACATTACATTTATTAATCGCATAACATTTATCACAGCTATAATTCATTATTTATTTATTTATTTATTTTATTATTGTATCTTATACTTCTGAAAGCGCGCCACACCCCCCCATACACAGATTTAATATTCTGTTTGTTTGTGTTGAGCTCTTTCATGTATGCCAACAGTGATACTTCATCTCCGGCCCAGATAAAAAACATGTCGTCAATGTATCTTTTGTACAGTAGCAACTCTTTTCTACGACTGGCGTGGATTCTTCTGTCTTCCCATTCTCCCATAAATAAATTAGCAATTGATGGCGCAAATTTCGCCTACATTGCAACACCCCGTTTTTTAATATAAAATTGTCCGCCGTACCAAAAATAATTATGGGATAAACAATATTCTAAAATCATTCCTAAAAACTTCTTCTGTATGTGAGGTAAATCTGTGCGTTGACTCAAGGCCCAATTCAAAGCTAAAATTGCATCTTCGTTCTGAATGATCGTATACAGTGATGATACGTCTGCGGTCACAAGATAAGTTTCAATAGTATCTGGCAGGATCAGGTCTTCTAAAATACATAAAAAATCTTTAGTGTCTCTTAAATATGCCCGCATCTGTGTTACACTTTCCTGTAAAAAGTGGTCTAGATATTCTCCTACCCTTGTAGACACTAAGCCGATGCTGTTCACGATCGGTCTGGCCGGAGGGTGGAGCTGATCTTTATGCACCTTGGAAAGTGTATATATTGTGGGGATACGGCTGAAGCTTGGGACTAGGTACTTCATTTCCTTTTTGGTTATTACCTTTTTATTAAAGCCTAATTCGATCAGATTGTTTAGATCTTTACTGTATGATAGGTGTGATGGTGTTCACCATCACTGGAATTTAAGGACAGATGGGTGATAGGTTGAATTGCTTCATATTTGTCAGCAAGGTCAATTGTTCCCTTTCTCATGAGGTCTCTGAGCAGGAAGTCCACTCCTAATATGGTCATCCCAGGAAGTTCTGAGGAGCCGGACTGTCTAAGGTGGCTCCCCATTCACCTATTGTCAGGTGTGCTAATGACCTCACCTGTTGTCTGCTAAGGGAGGTATTGACACTCAGAGTAATGTGTATTGAGGACTCGTTAGGGAACCATTGTTCTGTGTCTGACTATTGTGTACATTGATTGCCCCCCTGGGGCTTCTGTCTCCTTGCATTGGTCAAAGCTATCTGACCAATCCCTGTTGACTCATTTTCAAGTCCTCATTTGCATTTCCTGGTCAAGCTATCTGACCAATCACTACTGACTCATTTTCGAGCCCTCATTTGCATGTCTGGAGAGGACCTGAATGGAAACTGCAGGTACTTTACAATTGACCAATAGGAAAGCGGTTGTTGGGGGCAGGATGTTCCAAATTCTGTATAAAAGTGTGCTGTGTTCTTCCAATAAATTGTCTTCCTGTTTGAACTTACATACAGCTTGCTTGGTGTTTGTTCTAATGGATTCCGGACGGCACATAGCTGTAGTTCGGATCCCGGATCCTTGGTTGACCGAACCATCAGACGTTGCGATCTGCAAGCTGACTTACTAGAAACAGAGGAGTGTCGGGAGAGCGGACAGAGCGAGCAAGGGTCTCGTCACAATAGGGTTGGATCGTGATCTAATTTGCCATACACCTCTGTGTCTCCAAGCATACCCATCAGCTGGTTGTGATAATAACTTTTGTCTAAAATTACCACTCCCCCACCTTTGTCCGCCAGACGGATTATTACGTCTTTTCTTTTTTCTAAAGATTCCATCCCCTCTTGGATGTACCTGGGATTGGCATTTCTAATGGGTTTAATTTTGTCTAGATCCTTTATTAATAACTGTTTGAAAACATCAATGTTGTGATTTGATGTTTGGGGGGGTTAAACAGGGAGTTGTTTTTTAAGCCACTGTTCACCCCTACCGTAGTGGATCTAGTTACCGTATTTGTTGTTCTGTTTTGTACAGGATTTGTGTTTAGAAATTATTTCTTCATATTAACTTTTCTAATATATTTCTGTATGTCCATATAGACATTAAACTTGTTCACAGGCTTCTTTATACCACATTTTAAACCAGCATTCAAGATATTTATTTCTTTCTGATTTAATTTGATTCCTGCCAGATTGTGGATGCCTTTTATTCCATTTTGCGTCTTCTTTTTCTGGACCCTTCGTCCTCCTCTACATCCTCTGTATGTTGGTAGCCCATTAGGTTGTTTCTCAGCCCTTGTTGGTATTGGTGATTCATTTCTTCCCTCGGCCCTCTCTGATCGTTCCAGGGTTTTCCTCTCCCTGGTCTCCGACCCCTCCCTCTGCCCCTTCCTCTCCAACCTCTCCATAAAAAAGGCTGTTGATAGTTTATTGGGGTATTTTCTTCCGCCCTTAATGGTTCCAACCTATAATGGGTTTGAAACCTTTGTGACGGTTGTGTATACGATTGGCTGGTATGATGATCTCTCATATTGCCAGTCGTTTCTGATGGCGGGTTGGGTCTTGGTATAGGGGTTGAGGGATTAGGAATGTTCCCCTTTTGCTTAGATTTCACCTTTTTTCCTTATCCTTGAGCCTGCTGCCAAGCATTTTCCTTATGTACATAACCTTGGGCTACATTTCCCATATTGCTACTGTTACTAGTGGATGGAACCTCATCTCTACTCTGGGGAAAAGACATTGGATCATATCTATTCTCCTGAGATGGAATTTGCCACAAATAGATCTGATTTTGTTTGAAATCATTCATACCTCGATGATATTTCTTAACCTTTTTCTTTTGAGTGTCCAAATCCACTTTTTCCAGACGTTTTTTAATATCCACATTAAATTTAGTTAATAATGGTGAGTTTTTATGTTCTTACAATTCTTTCTGTATCTCAGATATCTTCTTTTCCAAAATGATCATCTTCTTCCTCTTTCTCTTCAAAACTAATTCTTGTCATTTATGTCCAGCTTGGTTAAAAAATTCTACCCACTCAGTGGTGGAAGCTTCATCATCGAGGCTGACTTGAGGGGTAACCTCCCACCTCAGACTCCTCATAATTATTTTATCTTTTGCATATTGCTTGCTATGTGTTAGAAGTTTTGTTTAAATGGACAACTTTGTGTAAAAAAAAATGAGTTTTTATTTTCTTTCCACATTTTCCAAAAACTTGTGGAAAAAAATGACATGTTCAAAAGACTCATTATGCCTCAAAGATTATATGTTGGGGTGTTTGCTTTCCAAAATCGGGTCATTTTGTGGGCGTTTCCATTGTCCTGGTGCTCCAGGGCCTTCAAAAGTGCGATAGGTTGTCAGGAAATGTAATGTATAATTTATGCTCCTAGAACTCCTGACAGTGCTACTTGGATGTTGACCCTCGTATGTGGCTAGGCTGTGAAAAAGACCCACACATGTGGTATCGCCATACTCAGGAGGAGTAGCAGAATGTGTTTTGGGGTGTAGTTGCAAGTATGCCTATACAGTGTGTGAGAAATAACCTGTTAATACGCAACTTTCTAAATACCTTGGAATGTCTGCTTTCCAAAAAGGGGTCATTTGGGGGATATTTGTACTTTGCTGGTTTGTTAGTGTCTCAAGAAATGAGATTGGCCTTCGGTACATCAGGTGTGATCGGGTGTGATCAGTTTTCAATGATTGGAACTATAGCTTGTTGACTCTATAGAAATATTACTAATTTGCAAAATTTTATGACAGAAACAAAGAACAAGGCGTTTTTTTCACAAAATATTCAGTCTATTTTTATTTATAGCACAAAAAATAAAAAACCTAGTAGTGATTAAATACCACCAAAAGAAAGCTATATTTGTGTGAAAAAAGGATACAAATTTTATATGGGTACAGTGTTGTATGACTGAGTAATTGTCATTCAAAGTGTGAGAACACTAAAAGCTGAAAATTGGTCTGGGCAGGAAGGGGGTGAAAATGCCCTATATTGAAGTGGTTAAGGAAAGTTTTATTGCATTCACTTATGTGAGCATTTGATGCTTGCACAGTGAATGCAAATGACATCCAGATCATTTGACGTCATTGTTGCGAAATAGGATTCATTTTTAGATAAATAATGTATGTATAATTTTATTTTTTAATGTAATTTTTTCTTATGGGGGTTAGGGTCTGTCTGATCAGTGGTCAGTGACAGTCAGCAGGAGATCAATATACTGTATATGACACTTCAAATAAAGTTAACATTTAACAAATAACTGTTACATCACATCGCCTCTGACTGCTCCTACACAGCACACACCAGCAGCCACAAGCATAGCTCCAGACCGTTCCTGATTTTGGAAAAAAGTCACTATGTCCCTCTTCCCCCCTCATTTGTCCCTCATTTTGGTCTTATCTATATAGCTGTTTATAAAATGCATTATTTATCTTTCAAAAAGTGTTTACAAGTGCAGCGATTTAGAATTTGGATGAAAGGTTTAGCACTGGGAGATTCCAAAAGCCAGTATAAAGGAATAGTAGTGGTAAAAAAAAAAAAAAAGCACTAGTGGTTTTAACGTATACTTACATACTTTTACTAATAGGTGTCCCTCATTCCCATCTAAAAAAAAGTTGGGAGGTATGGTCACACGTTGCAGCATGGTGCTGGTGTGAACTTAGCCTAAAACAACTTTATAGCAAACCCACACTTACCTTTCTAATTGCAGGTACTGTGAAAAAAATCATTCTCAGAGATCACAGAAGAGCCTCATGCCCATGGGTAGAAAAAACACAGCTTTAAATGCATAATGTCATTTTTTTTCTAATGCAGCTTTATTGCAGCCAATTTGTTCAAGCACATTGTGGCGTTTAGATTGGTATTTCAGAATGCATTCAGTCCCAATGAAGTGATCCTGGTGCACAATACGGTTTACTTTTTGTTTTGTTAGAACTTTATTGAAATGTCACAAGTGACATTTAATTTGGGTCTTTTCACTGCAGCAGCATTGCAATGCAGTAGTTGGAGTCAAAAAGTGCACTGCTGAAAAAAAGTCGTTAATACAATACTTTTTTCAGAGCATATGCATTAACGTAGTGTGAACTAACAAAAGCAAACTGGATTGTCTTTGCATTAGGAGTGCTTTGGGCAAGGCCATCCACCAAAAAATTCAAAGTCAGCAGTTACAAATACTGTAGCTGCTGACTTTTATTATCAGGACATTATTTTATTATCAGTACATTTACCTGTCCAGGGACCCCACGGTGTCTTCACCCCACCCGATTTTTCAATCATCTCTTGGGTGCTGCCACTGCCATTTCTTGTAAGGGAAATCACAGCCGGTTTCCTACTGCAAGTGATTGGTCTAGAGGACCAAATACAGCGCTTGCTGTGATAATGAATTTATGTACTGATAACAAATAAAATTATGTTTGAATATATAAATAATCAATTAATAAAATTCCTATAAATCATCAATTTTCAGTAAATGTAAAGTGCAACAGTGTTGGATATAATTGAATTCATATATACTAATAACAAATAAAATTATGTTTGATCAATTAATGAAATTCCTATAAATCATCAGTTTTCAGTGAATATAAAGTAGATTGCACTATTTACTATTCACCCTTTCCCAGAGGCGCATGGAAATATACAAAGTATATTTTCCTACAGCGGTTTCCTACTGCGCATGTGCGAAGTTCGCTGCGCTTTGGGAATGGCCTGGCTGCAGGGGAAGGAGGAGGTGGGCCGAACTTCTGGAAAACCTCGCCAGGGTGAGGTCACTCGGAAGAAGGGACGGGTACACCCCCCACCTCGCCATGGTGAGGTCACTCGGAAGTGGGGACAGGTACCCCCCCGAAAAATGCCAAATGTGGCAGTGGAGGGGGAGAGGAAGCAAACAAGCAGAGCTTCCCCTTTTGGATGAAACTCTGCTTTAATGCCTTCAGCTTCAGATGTCAGTAATGGTGTGTTTTAAATTATGTTGCCTTGTCAGGGGGCAGTTTGTAAAGTAGCGTAAGCAAAATGGCCTAGGCATTTTGTCGTGTGATCTTTGGTAAATGGACCTGTAATCCCTTTCTGGAACTATATTATCGAATAATGTGGTTATTTGGTCAGGTGCCCATCTGCCATATGGTCTTAGACAGACCAAGGTATTTCCAAGCTTCTGCTACCTTTTATGATTTTAATGAGAGGGTAAATAGAGTAAAAAGCAAGGGGTGTGTCTTATTTTGGGGCCTTATTTTACAAATAAGCTTATTCTAAAGCTGATCTCCAGGCCCAAATATGTTTGTTGAAATATATTCTTCAATAGTGTATGGAGGAATTGTTAGCATTAGATAATGATACCTTTAAGAACTAAAAAGTACTGTGTTACATTTGGCTTCAATACTCCACCTCTGATACCCTCAAGGAGATGCTATTGCCCCTCAATACTTATACATCAGTCCAATCTTAAACCTCCTAATTGGGAGGCAAGAAGGTCCCACTAGTGATCCCCTACAAGACCCTCTGGGATGTAGCACTCACTGCTCTGGCCGAGTTGTTTGTCCCCCTATGGTCCTCTTAATATTATCATTATTATTTTCATTCTTTTTATTAACTCTATTATCTTCCTTGCTTCTGTATGTCGCTAAGGACACTTCTTAACTTTTTCTGCTCTCCCTTTATCTTTTTCTAGTCTTAGCCATTTCAGGTTGTCTCCTTTTCTCTCCCCTCTCTCATATTTTTATCATACAGTTTACGCCACTATATTTTTGGGTTGTTTTTTAACTCAAGACTGAATGTGCATAGCCTTTACTTACATGCTTGTTGGTTATGTTTGACTTGCTCATTATGGTTTATGCAGTATGTATATGACTTTACCCAAACCTGTCGTGGCTTTAATATCATATTTGTATGTTATCCTGCAAATAATAAAAATGTCTCTCTAAATATATTTCTCAGTAGCTTCAAAGGATATAAATCCACTTTGTGTGCACCAAATGTCTTTGCCAGTAAAGTCCCCCCCCCCCCCCCCAAACTCGCTCATCCATGCCTTTATAGACCTTTGCGTTTTAGTGTAGATGTGAGATATGAGGTCTTTTTGATCCCAGATCTCGCATTAAAGAGGACCTGTCCTGCTCTTATTACAAGGAATGTTCACTGTACATTCCTTGTAATAGGAATAAAAGTGATAAAAAAATTTTTTTTTAAAGGGACAGTGTAAAAAAAAATAAAATAAAAGGTAAAATGTATAAGAAAAAAAACGCTCCCCATCCCTCCGAACTCACGCGCAGAAGTGAACGCATACGCAAGTCTTGCCCACATATGTAAGCGGTGTTCAAACCACACATGTGAGGCATTGCAGCAATCGTTAGAGTGAGAGCAATAATTCTAGCCCTAGACCTTCTCTGTAACTCTAAACTGGTAACCTGTAGACATTTTTAAAACGTAACCTATAGAGATTTTTAAGTACCAATGTTTATCGCCATTCCCACGAGCGTGCGCAATTTTGTAGCATGACATGTTGAGTATCAATTTACTCGGCGTAACATTATCTTTCACATTATAGAAAAAAATTGGGCTAACTTTACTGTTTTCTTATTTTTTAATTAAAAAAAGTGTATTTTTTCTAAAATAATTGCATTTGTAAGACCGCTGCACAAATAAGGTGTGACAAAGTATTGCAACAATCTCCATTTTATTCTCTAGGGTCTCTGCTAAAAATAAATATATAATGTTTGGGGGTTCTAAGTAATTTTCTAGCAAAAAATTCAGATTTTACCTTGTAAACAACAAGTGTCAGAAATAGGCCTGGTTCTTAAGTGGTTTAAGTAATACAAATACTATTAATTATGACTGAGATTACACTAATCCCAATTAACAATATTTAAACAAGTATACAGTGTCTCACAAAAGTGAGTACACCCCTCACATTTTTGTAAATATTTTATTATATCTTTTCATGTGACAACACTGAACAAATGACATTTTGCTACAATGTAAAGTAGTGAGTGTATAGTTTGTATAAGGCCTGTTACACACGATACTCCTGTTTGAGCATCTTCTTTTTCAGCTGTAAATTTGTCTTATTGAAATGCACATATTTTTGCGCATATGCATTCGCGCAAATTCGCATCTTTTCGCACAAATGCATTCTCGCGTTTTTGTAAAATATGCAAATTAGCATTTTTCAGATCAAAAGTATGTCCGTGTGCGTTCATTTGTGCGCATTTGTGCGCATTAGGCGTAAATTACTGTCCAAAAATGCAGATTTTTCTATTTTGTTCTTACTGAAGAATACACAGCTCTCATTTACGCGCATGTGTGCATAGGCACATTACAATGAATGGGCTGTATTGTAGCTCAGAAAAAAAAAGCTTTACTGAGCTTTTTAAAGCTCCAGTGTGCAAGAGGGCTAACAGTGTAAATTTGCTGTCTCCTCAAAATAACTCAACACACAGCCATTAATGTCTAAACTGCTGGCAACAAAAGTGAGTACACCCCTAAGTGAAAATGTCCTAATTGGGCCCAAAGTGTCAATATTTTGTGTGGCCACCATTATTTTCTAGCACTGCCTTAACCCTCTTGAGCTAGAGTTCACCAGAGCTTCACAGGTTGCCACTGGAGTCCTCTTACACTCCTCCATGGCGACGGAGCTGGTGGATTTTAGAGAACTTGCACTCCTCCACCTTTCGTTTGAGGATGCCCCACAGATGCTCAATAGGGTTTAGGTCTGGAGACATGCTTGGCCAGTCCATTACCTTTACCCTCAGCTTCTTTAGCAAGGCAGTGGTCATCTTGGAGGTGTGTTTGGGGTCATTATCATGTTGGAATACTGTCATGCGACCCAGTCTCCGAAAGGGAGGGGATCATACTCTGCTTCAGTATGTCACAGTACATGTTGGCATTCATGGTTCTCCCCAATGAACTGTAGCGACCCAGTCACCCCAGCACTCATGCAGCCCCAGACCATGACACTCCCACCACCATGCTTGACTGTAGGCAAGACACACATGTCTTTGTACTCCTCACCTGGTTGCCGCCACACACGCTTGACACCATCTGAACCAAATGTTTGCGGGTTTTCTTGTGCATCATCTTTAGAAGAGGCTTCCTTCTGGGACAACAGCCATGCAGACCAATTTGATGCAGTGTGCGGCGTATGGTCTGATCACTGACAGGCTGACCCCCCACCCCTTCAACCTCTTCAAACTCTGCAGCGATGCTGGAACCACTCATATGTCTATTTCCCAAAGACAACCTCTGGATATGACACTGAGCACATGCACTCAACTTCTTTGGTCGACCATTATGAGGCCTGTTCTGGGTGGAACCTGTCCTGTTAAACCGCTGTATGGTCTTGGCCAACGTGCTGCAGCTCAGTTTCAGAGTCTTGGCAATCTTCTTATAGCCTAGGCCATCTTTATGTAGAGCAACAATTTTTTTTTCAGATCCTCAAAGAGTTCTTTGCCATGAGGTGCCATGTTGAACTTCCAGTGACCAATATGAGAGAGTGAGAGTGATAACATCAAATTTAATACACCTTCTCCCCATTCACACCTGAGACCTTGCAACACTAACGAGTCACATGACACCAGGGAGGGAAAATGGCTAATTGGGCCCAATTTGGACATTTTCACTTAGGGGTGTACTCACTTTTGTTGCCCGCAGGTTTAGACGTTAATGGCTGTGTGTTGAGTTATTTTGAGGGGACAGCAAATTTACACTGTTTTATAAGCTGTACACTCACTCAGGGGCGTACCTAGAGCATTTGGCACCCGGGGCGGATTGGATTTCTTGCACCCCCCCAACTTTAAAATGTAAAAACACCAACAAAAATTTGTAATATTTTTAAGAATATTTATTGCGCAACTTTGTAAACTTTACATCAACTTGAAAAATAATACTGCTTTTTAAAAACAATAAAAAAAATAAAAAATCCACAATTCTATACCATAGTTTGTAAACGCTATAACTTTTCCGCAAATCAATTAATACCTCCCCTTTGCAATAGGCCCTCTATACTTCTGTCCTCCCCCTTAGCAGACAGGAGGTAGCCCCTGGAGGGCTACCTCCTGTCTGCTGGGGGGGAAGCATGGGGGGCTACCTCCTGTCTGCTGGGGGGACAGAGCATGGGGGGCTACCTCCTGTCTGCTGGGGGGGGCAGAGCATGGGGGCTACCTCCTGTCTGCTGGGGGGGCAGAGCATAGGGGCTACCTTCTGTCTGCACTGGGGGGCAGAGCATGGGGGGCTACCTCCTGTCTGCGGGGGGGGGACAGAGCATGGGGGGCTACCTCCTGTCTGCTGGGGGGGACAGAAGCATGGGGGGCCTACCTCCTGTCTGCTGGAGGGGACAGAGCATGGGGGGCTACCTCCTGTCTGCTGGGGAGGGGGGGGACATAGCATGGGGGCTACCTCCTGTCTGCTGGGGGGGTGGACAGAGCATAGGGGCTACCTCCTGTCTGCATTGGGGGGACAGAGCATGGGGGGCTACCTCCTGTCTGCTGGGGGGAGGACAGAGAATGGGGGACTACCTCCTGTCTGCTGGGGGGGGAGGACATAGCATGGGGGCTACCTCCTGTCTGCTGGGGGGGTAGCCCCCATGCTCTGCCCCCCCCCCAGCAGACAGGAGGTAGCCCCCATGCTCTGTCCCCCCGCAGACAGGAGGTAGCCCCCATGCTCTGTCCCCCCGCAGACAGGAGGTAGCCCCATGCTCTGTCCTCCCCCCCAGCAGACAGGAGGCAGCCCCCATGCTCTGCCCCCCCAGCAGACAGGAGGTAGCCCCCATGCTCTGTCCTTACACTCCCCCCAGCAGACAGGAGGTAGCCCCCATGCTCTGTCCTTACACCCCCCCCAGCAGACAGGAGGTAGCCCCCATGCTCTGTCCTTACACCCCCCCAGCAGACAGGAGGTAGCCCCCATGCTCTGTCCTTACACCCCCCCAGCAGACAGGAGGTAGCCCCCATGCTCTGTCCTTACACCCCCCCAGCAGACAGGAGGTAGCCCCCATGCTCTGTCCTTACACCCCCCAGCAGAAAGGAGGTAGCCCCCATGCTCTGTCCTTACACCCCCCCCCCAGCAGACAGGAGGTAGCCCCCATGCTCTGTCCTTACACCCCCCCAGCAGACAGGAGGTAGCCCCCATGCTCTGTCCTTACACCCCCCCCAGCAGACAGGAGGTAGCCCCCATGCTCTGTCCTTACACCCCCCCCAGCAGACAGGAGGTAGCCCCCATGCTCTGTCCTTACACCCCCCCCCCAGCAGACAGGAGGTAGCCCCCATGCTCTGTCCTTACACCCCCCCAGCAGAAAGGAGGTAGCCCCCATGCTCTGTCCTTACACCCCCCCCCCAGCAGACAGGAGGTAGCCCCCATGCTCTGTCCGTACACCCCCCCAGCAGACAGGAGGTAGCCCCCATGCTCTGTCCTTACACCCCCCCAGCAGAAAGGAGGTAGCCCCCATGCTCTGTCCTTACACCCCCCCCCAGCAGACAGGAGGTAGCCCCCATGCTCTGTCCTTACACCCCCCCAAGCAGACAGGAGGTAGCCGCCATGCTCTGTCCTTACACCCCCCCCCCAGCAGACAGGAGGTAGCCCCCATGCTCTGTCCTTACACTCCCCCCAGCAGAAAGGAGGTAGCCCCCATGCTCTGTCCTTACACCCCCCCCAGCAGACAGGAGGTAGCCCCCATGCTCTGTCCTTACACCCCCCCCCCAGCAGACAGGAGGTAGCCCCCATGCTCTGTCCTTACACCCCCCCCAGCAGACAGGAGGTAGCCCCCATGCTCTGTCCTTACACCCCCCCAGCAGACAGGAGGTAGCCCCCATGCTCTGTCCTTACACCCCCCCCAGCAGACAGGAGGTAGCCCCCATGCTCTGTCCTTACACCCCCCCAGCAGAAAGGAGGTAGCCCCAATGCTCTGTCCTTACACCCCCCCCCCAGCAGACAGGAGGTAGCCCCCATGCTCTGTCCTTACACCCCCCCAGCAGACAGGAGGTAGCCCCCATGCTCTGTCCTTACACCCCCCCCCAGCAGAAAGGAGGTAGCCTCCATGCTCTGTCCTTACACCCCCCCCAGCAGAAAGGAGGTAGCCCCCATGCTCTGTCCTTACACCCCCCCCCCCAGCAGACAGGAGGTAGCCCCCATGCTCTGTCCTTACACCCCCACAGCAGACAGGAGGTAGCCCCCATGCTCTGTCCTTACACCCCCCAGCAGACAGGAGGTAGCCCCCATGCTCTGTCCTTACACCCCCCCAGCAGACAGGAGGTAAGCCCCCTTGCTCTGTCCTCCGCATTAGCAGACAGCAGGTGTTCTGATCTCCTCTCCTGTTGAGGCAGCGGAGCGGCATGAAAGTTATTAAAACCCTAACCCACTGACTTACCTGCTTCTTCAGCACTCTCTCCCCGAGAGCATGCCTCTGCACCAGAGAAGAGGAGGAAGTGGGTGGAGCGTGGAGTCGGAGCTAGTTACTGGCACGGAGGAGCGCGCTGTGAATGCCGGGGCCTCGGTATCAGTCGTCTTCTGTCAGTGACGTCACTGGTTGCATTGTCCCAGAATGAAGCTGCCTGTGACCTACTCATGCCAGTACACGGCAGCGGCACCAGCCTGTCTGGCACGGCACCCCCCTCAACATGTGGCACCCGGGGCCGACCGTCCCCGCCCCCCCCCTTGGTACGCCCCTGCACTCACTACTATACATTGTAGCAAAGTGTCATTTCTTCTGTGTTGTCACATAAAAAGATATAATAAAATGTTTACAAAAATGTGAGGGGTGTACTCACTTTTGTGAGATACTGTGTGTATTATTCCTCGTATTACATAGATCCTGTCTATTCTTGACTTCCCATGACATTCTATACCAGATACCTTGTATGTCATCCTCCAACTAGCTACATACGCTAGAAATTTTTGACATTTTACTGCCTCAGCTGAAGAACTTTATCACTAATCACCTGATCAAGGCGATTCACACATATTAATATTATGATTATTCATAAAACCAAATATATTTTGCAAGCTTGCCATGAATATAATATAACTCCTATAAGTGCCGAATTATGAATTTGGAATAATTATCTAACAGTAACTGATTTAGGAAACCGTTAAATTGACGGGTTTAGTTCTGCTTTAAGAACTTGTTCTGTTACAATCTCTTAATGCTACTAGTTGGTTATTAAAGTGCATTTCATCTTGAAGAAAGCTTTCAGATCAACAGGAACTGTGTATAAGTCAGGGAACGGGTGAGAATTAGCACTTGTAAGCTGCAAAATGTGGCTGCAGGGGCCTATTACATTCAGGCCTAGAACTAGTAACATCATTGTTATAGTGACAACTGTCAGCTTTTAGTGTTTTTTTTATCGCAACAGGCAGGATATATGTGTATGGCCAACATTTGTAGCTGGAAAATCGGCCTGTCTATACTGGCAGCACTATGGCAGAGCCGCATAGGATGATAACACAGAAAGAACTGGGAGATACAAGCTGAAAAACAGGATTAGCACAGTCAGGAAGTCGTGCATGATGTGGGAAGATGCTCCATCATTTTTATATTGCCTCTGCATCTGCTACATGAAGACAATGAGGACAGCCTAGTGTTAATGGTTGCCAATGCATCTTGTGTTATCAACCAAAATCCTTGGGGGCACTTAATGACTTTAAGATATTTGGCTGGGGGAGGGATGCTGTGCAAGCTTGCAACTGTATCTATGGGAGAACTCGGAATTACACAAAATTGCTATTTGGTTTTCATGTTTGTGTAGCACGCAGGTTATAAGAAGATGGTATAAATCAAGCATGTTTGACTAAAATCATAAAGTGGGCTGAGCTGGGTGGATTTAATATATAAGGGGCCACCTTATATCATTAAGGGCTACACCTTATTTATGCCAGAAAACAATTATAGAACTTTGGTACTTGCCATTATATTAACATTGCAACTTGCAAACATGTTATGCCAGAGAAAGGGTCCATAGAACAATTCCTGGTGTACTAATGTGCAAAATGTAGAAGTGTAGCTTTCAGCCATTTTAGGACAGACGAGGCCTTCTACAACTGAATTTCTTTTTTTTTTTTTTTTCATATAATTATGGTTTATTACGTTTAAAGGGCATACACAAGAATGGAAAAAACTAGAAAAGGAAACCATAATGTACACAAAGGACCAAGAATACAGAAGAGGCCCAACTATTACAAACAAATACAATAATACATTGCACACATTGGTCATAGAAAATCTCAGAGCCACAAAGAGTTTGGTGTGCACATACGAAACAGAAGTGAGTTGAAAGAAACTAAACCAACTTGTAAAGTAAATGGATTACCACAATTTCTAAGAAATACACCAGAGGGCCATCGAAAATATTGTAAGGACCTTAAGAAAAGGGAACCATTGTGGGAATAGACTCCTAGGGAAGGCAAAAATCATTGTGCAAGGGAAGAGCCATATTCATACTGATCCCACGCATCCCACACTTAAATAATGGAAGAGCATCGATTACTAAAGCAGCTAGTTCTACAAATATCAGCTATAATATTCAGATGCTGGATCATGGAAGGGGGACAGGGGACAACGAACTTAATGTGATAGTCTTATTCGCTGCCAGCAAATGTAAGAGATTACATTTTTTACAGGTTTACTAAGACCCAGGAAGGGAAGACCTAAAAGATAATGGTCTAACGGGAAAGACACAGCAAATAATCGTTGACGAAAGATATTACAGTGCCAAAAGGTAACTTCCGGGTATATATATATATATATATATATATATATATATATATATATATATATACACACACAAACTAAATTACCAAAAGTATTGGAATGCCTGCCTTTACATGCACATGAACTTTAATGGTATCCCAGTCTTAGTCCGTAGTGTTCAATATTGAGTTGGCTCACTCTTTGCTATAACAGCTTCAACTCTTCTGGGAAGGCTGTCCGCAAGGTTTAGGAGTGTGTCTATGGGAATGTTTGACCATTCTTCCAAAAAGCGCATTTGTGAGGTCAGGCAATGATGTGGATGAGGTCTGCCTCACATTCTCTGTTCTAATTGATCCCAAAGGTGTTCTTTTCGGTTGAGGTCAGGACTCCTGCAACCCAAACTCGCTCATCCATGTGTTTACGGACCTATACACTGGTGTGCAGTCATTAAGACCAGGAAGGGGCCATCCCCAAATTGTTCCCACAACGTTGGGAGCATGAAATTGTCTAAAATGTCTTGGTATGATGATGCCTTAACAGTTCCCTTCACTGGAACTAAGGGGCCAAGCCCAACCCCTAAAAAACAACCCCACACCATAATCCCCCCTCCTAAATGTTTTGGACCAGTTGTACTAGTGGAGAGGACAATGGCTCAGCAGTGTCCCTCCTAAATGCAACCTACATCCAGCAAGGGTGTGTAGAGACATAAGACACTTCACAGAGGAACTCTGTATATTCAAATACTGCTCACAGTGTATGGCTCATTCTAAGCTAGGTAGCGCCATAATGTTTTACTGTCACATAAACACGGCCCGCCTGGTCCCGGGCATTAATGAGCACATACACGAGAGAGGTACCCCACATAGCTGGCAAGGAGACATCAATACAACTATATATATATATATATATATATATATATATATATATATACACAGTACAGACCAAAAGTTTGGACACACCTTCTCATTCAAAGAGTTTTCTTTATTTTCATGACAATGAAAATTGTAGAGTCACACTTCAAGAGGTAGTCACCTGAAATGGTCTTCCAACAGTCTTGAAGGAGTTCCCAGAGATGCTTAGCACTTGTTGGCCCTTTTGCCTTCACTCTGCGGTCCTGCTCACCCCAAACCATCTCGATTGGGTTCAGGTCCGGTGACTGTGGAGGACAGGTCATCTGGCGCAGCACCCCATCACTCTACTTCTTGGTCAAATAGCCCTTACATGGCCTGGAGGGGTGTTTGGGGTCATTGTCCTGTTGAAAAATAAATGATGGTCCAACTAAACGCAAACCGGATGGAATAGCATGCCGCTGAAAGATGCTGTGGTAGCCATGCTGGTTCAGTATGCCTTCAATTTGGAATAAATCCCCAACAGTGTCACCAGCAAAGCACCCCCACACCATCACACCTCCTCCTCCATGCTTCACGGTGGGAATCAGGCATGTAGTCCATCCGTTTACCTTTTCTGCGTTGCACAAAGACACGGTGGTTGGAACCAAAGCTCTCAAATTTGGACTCATCAGACCAAAGCACAGATTTCCACTGGTCTAATGTCCATTCCTTGTGTTCTTTAGCCCAAACAAGTCTCTTCTGCTTGTTGCCTTTCTTTAGCAGTGGTTTCCTAGCAGATATTCTACCATGAAGGCCTGATTCACACAGTCTCCTCTTAACAGTTGTTCTAGAGATGTGTCTGCTGCTAGAACTCCGTGTGCCATTGACCTGGTCTCTAATCTGAGCTGCTGTTAACCTGCGATTTCTAAGGCTGGTGACTCGGATGAATTTATCCTCCGCAGCAGAGGTGACTCTTGGTCCTCCTTTCCTGGGGCGGTCTGCATGTGAGCCAGTTTCTTTGTAGCGCTTGATGGTTTTTGTGACTGCACTTGGGGACACTTTCAAAGTTTTCCCAATTTTTCGGACTGACTGACCTTCATTTCTTAAAGTAATGATGGCCACTCGTTTTCCTGTACTTAGCTGCTTTTTTCTTGCCATAATACAAATTCTAACAGTCTATTCAGTAGGACTATCAGCTGTGTATCCACCTGACTTCTGCACAACACAACTGATGGTCCCAACCCCATTTATAAGCCAAATCACACTTATTAAACCTGACAGGGCACACCTGTGAAGTTAAAACCATTTCAGGTGACTACCTCTTGAAGTGTAACTCTACAATTTTCATAGTCATGAAAATAAAGAAAACTCTTTGAAACCAAAATCAATGGGGGCACTTAATGACTTTAAGATATTTGGCTGTGGGAGGGATGCTGTGCAAGCTTGAAATGGTTTTACAGGTGGAGCTACTGACATTTTTATTTTTACTACTCATCTTTTCTGACTGCTTTTCACTAGTTTTGCATTTGGCTAGGGTCAGTGTCACTACTGGTAGCATGAGGCGATACCTGGACCCTAACGAGGTTGGACAGGCAGTCCAACTCCTCCAGGATGGCACATCAATGCGTGCCATTGGCAGAAGGTTTGCTGTGTTTCCCTGCACAGTCTGAAGAATATGGAGGAGATTCCAGGAGAGAGGCAGTTACCCTAGGAGAGCTAGACAGGGTCGTAGTAGTCCCTTGACCCATCAGCGAGACCAGCATCTTCTCCTTTGTGCAAGGAGGAACAGGATGAGAACTGTCAGAGTCCTACAAAATGACCTCCAGCGGGCCACTGTTGTGAATGTCTCTGACCAAACAATCAGAAACATACTTCATGAGGGTGGCCTGAGGGCTCGACATCCTCTAGTGGGCCTTGTGCTCACTGCCCGATACTGTGGCACTCGATTGGCATTTGCCATTGAACACGAGAATTGTCAGATCCGCCACTGGTGCCTTGTGCTTTTCACAGATGAGAGCAGGTTCACTCTGAGCACATGTGACATACATGAAAGGGTCTGGAGAAGCTGTGGAGAAGGTTATGCTGCCTGTTACATCATTCAGCATGACCGGGTTTGGGGGTGGGTCAGTGATGGTCTGGGGAAGCATATCCATGGAGGAACGTACAGACCTCTATAGGCTAGACAATGTTACCCTGACTGCCATTACGTATTGGAATTAAATCTTTGGACCCATTGTCAGACTGGTACGCTGGTACAGTGGGTCCTGGGTTCCTCCTGATTTTTGACAATGGCCGGCCTCATGTAGCAAAAGTATGCAGCTAGTTCCTGTAGGATTAAGGAATTGATAGCATTGAATGCCCCCCACAGTCGCCTGTCCTAAATCCAACACTTCTGGGACATTATGTTTTGGTCCATCCGACGCTGCCAGGTTGCACCTCAGTCTGTTCAGGAAGGAGCTCAATGATGCCCTGGTTCAGATCTAGGAGAAAATACCCCAGGACATAATATGTCGTCTCATTAGGAGCATGCCCTGACATTAGCACATGGGGGCCATACAAACTACTGAGTACCATTTTGAGTTGCTGCAATTAAATTTCAGCACAATGGACTAGCCTGCTGCATCATTTTTTACCTTTGATTTTTGGGGGTGTCTTTGAATTGAGCCCTCTGTAGGTTGATCATTTTCATTTCCATCAAACGATGTGGAATCTTTTTGTTCCTAACACATTACCCAATCCATGTCAGTATAGATATCTAGTATGATATTTTGCCCCTTATATTTTGAGATCTGATGTGTTTTCAAAGTTTTTTTCCTTTAAATTTGTTGAGCAGTGTATATACAGTATCTCACAAAAGTGAGTACACCCCTCACATTTCTGTAAATATTTTATTATATCTTTTCATGTGACAACACTGAAGAAATGACACTTTGCTACAATGTAAAGTAGTGAGTGTACAGATTGTATAACAGTGTACATTTTCTGTCCACTAAAATAACTCAACACACATTCCCGGCCACAGATACACATACATCTGCCTCTTCTGTCTGTACTTGAGCTTCAGTTGCACTTCTCCATTCACAAGCCATCCGGACTCCCTTGCTGCTGTTTGAAATTGTCTCGCTATAACCGACTTTAAGGCAGATATTTTCCTCCACAGCACATGTACAGACACAACCCTGACACGCCGATCCCCACATCCCCGGTCACTGCTTTCTTGACCATAACTTGAAAACACACTTGCACAGGTTACTGTAAAGCAGACATGATTTTCTTCTACAATACAGCACACCCTTTCTCCATCGACACTCCAGCACTTTACTTGAGAAGACATATTGTTTCCTAGGTAAATGTCTGGTCATTGTAGATAGCAACCAAGGCCATGACCATGATTTGGAAGCACACTTGTACTGATCACTGCAGAGCAGACATTACTTTCTCCACTAACACTCCAGCACTTTACTTGAGAAGACATAGCATTACTTGGGCAAGTACTCGGCCGTTGCCAGTAGCAACCCCTGCTGTAACTCCGGAGCGACGCCCCCCAAGGGCAGCGCTGTCCAAGTAGGGCTTGCTGTATGACTTGTTGGGCCTCCTCTGATTACCAGCACATAGTCACTTAGGGTACAGTTCACACATTCATCCTTACTCCCAATGACTTGTTGCTCAATAAACAGTCCAGGGGTGTTGGTTTTTAGTATTTATTGTGGAACTTGGATGGGAGGGAATAGTGGGATACTCCAGCTGGAATTATGTACATTGGATAAGGACAACTCTCACTTGGCCTCACCATTTTTGACACTTTTTGTGGACCAGTAACACTAATACAGTAATCAGTGCTAAATAATAGGCACTGTTACTGTATAAATGACACTGGCAGGGAAGGGGTTAACACTGGGGGTGACCGAAGGGGTTAATGTATGCCTAACTGTGCTTACTCACTGTGGGGGGGGGGGGTTCTGTGACAGGCACAGAGAGATCGGGGTTTCAGCTTAGCTGAAATCCCTGATCTCTCCCTGCCTGTGTGACAGAAGACTCACCTGCTTTGTTTACATAAGCAGGCGGGTCTTCTGTCAGTTTCTCTGTCAGATCTACATGATTTTGTGCTGCCGACTCGCCCTGCCACAGTATATTTGCATGGGGCGGTCGACAAGCGGTTAAACACACACAGCAATAGAACCACTATAGCTTAATGGAGGACAAATAAAGCATATGCCATATGGGGGGGGGGGGGGGGGGGGAATTGGAGGAAAAATGGAGGGGGAGGCACCAAAATGCACCTTCGACTGTGTAGTCAAAAATCTTTGCACCAGCCCTGCGTATTCCAGTAAAGGAAAAATGCAGCATGTTCTACTTTTTTTTCTGGAACTGTAACGCACTGGAACTGGCCAAACTGGTGTGAACTGTGTCATTGGAAACCATATAACCTACTTCACATGCTTTTGATGCAGAACAAAAAACAAACTGGACTGCATGTGATGAGAAACTGGCCCTTAAAAAAAAACAATCATACTCACCTAGGTGGATGCAGCATTAGTCCAAAGCTGCATCTGTCCCCCACCTTGTCTAAGACTGAGAACTGAGCAATCAAAGACCACTGATCACTCAGTTCTTAGTCTTCAGTGCACAGAGAGACAGTGACTGTCAGTCACCAGCTCTCTTCTCTGCCCCTTCAGAGCTCACTGGAGCACCAGGCTGAGGAGGGAGCAGGAGCGGCTGGCTCAGGCTCTCAGCAGTGCACTGAAAGGCTAAGCCAGCTTCCTGTCAGGCATCTGAGTGGACCCCAACATCAAAGTCGGGATCCCTCCAGAGTCTGAACTGGGTGATGTCACCTGAAAGTGGACTTTAGCGGAATATGGGTCACAGGACTGTAGAAATAGTTGCACTCCTGCAACCCACAGGTGAAGTAGGGCCAAAAGAGCTTTGGCCCTACTTCTTCTTTAATAAATACAAGCATTCTCTGATTGGATGAAGTGAAGAGGAAAGGCAGTAACAGCATGATCTCCACCTTGTCCGGTTAGAGATTGACTTTGTACCTGCACAGTACGGTCCTGATTTTCTTTGCTGCAGTTTAGTAACATACACAGATTTTGTCCCCACTCCAGTCTATGCCTGAAGAGTAAAGGAAGTAGACTGAAGAGCTCAACTTTTTGAGAAGACTCTGCTGTCTTCTCCTATCTGCATGTCTCTTCTTAGTACATCAACCACAGCTCCGCTGACTGCCTGCTTTTGCTTCTTCTTACACTCCAAGTGTGAGCTTTGCTGTACAGGGAAGACGAGAGGCTGCTACCAAGTCAAATTCAGGTACTTTCACAGCTTAAATTAGAAAAATGCCTTTAAAGATTAAAGGATGTATTAATAAATACAGAGCAGCATTAGATTAGCGTTCAGTCAGTGATGATTTGGGGAGCCATGTCATCTGCAGTTGTTGGTCCACTGTGTTTCATCAAGTTCAAAGTCAGCGCAGCCCTCTACCAGGAATATCTAGAGCACTTCATGCTTCCCTCTTGTTTTGTCACATTTTTGGGGTTGTGTTTGATATGTGCAAAGTGAGATTACACAAATACTTAAAAGTATAACATTTATTAAAAGTAATGACAGATACAGATAAAGGTAACAAAAATATAACAAGAATAATTAACTAAAGTTGCTTGTTTCCACGGAGTCCCCCTTTAGGGCATGGACAGGTAATCAAACCAGACGCTTGCATGTTACATGATGCTTCTCTGGAGATGGGACTAAACTCTTAGCAGTTTGGCCAGTGGTATTTAGACTTGTGTATGAGGGAAATACCACCCCCAAGCCAACTTCCTTTGCAAAATGACCCCTGAAGGACTTGACCAGTTAACAATAATATTCCTTTGGTATACGGTGTCCTTATATGGCTCCTTCACCAGGATTTGGTGGCCTAGAATGCATTAGTGAGCCACTTTCATAATAAGGAAATCTAAAATATACAGTTTCCCCATCACCTCTGCTTACCAGCTTTTTGGAGATGTTGATTTCATTTTCCAGCTGGACTTGGCACCTGTCCACACTGCCAAAAGTACCAATACCTGGTTTAATGATCATGGTATCACAGTGCTTGATTGGCCAGCAAACTCGCCTGACCTAAACCCCATAGATAATCTGTGGGGAACTCTCAAGAGGAAGATGAGAGACACCAGACCCAACAATGCAGATGAGCTGAGGGCCGCTATTAAAGCAACCTGGGCTTTCATAACACCTCAGCAGTGCCACAGGCTGATCGCCTCCACACCACGCCAAGTTCATTCAAAAGGAGTCCAAACCAAGTATTGAGTGCATACTATACTGCACATTGACATTCTTTTCAGTAAGCCAACAATTCTGTATGAAAAATCCTTTTTTAATTGGTCTTTTGTAATATTCTAATTTTCTGACATATTGAAACTTGGGTTTTCGCTAGCTGTAAGGCATAACAAAAGAGTTTCACTTTTTGAATTTATTTACTGAAATAAATAAACTTTTTGATGATATTCAAATTTTTTGAGATGCACCTGTATATTCTGTTTATGAAATACAAGACTTTCTTTTGGCAAAATTATTTTATTCTCTGTGCACTCTAATTCCCATTTGCTGGAACTCTGGGATCCTTTTTGTGCAAGAGAGGAAGGAATCCTAAGAACCTACCACTCATATATCAAAAACTATGAGGTTTCTCCCTGTCACCAATCAGATTCAAACCTGCCCTGGGAAACTGATCCTGGGTAGGGATATATCTGCCAGGACAGACCCCCCACCTCACATGTTAGGTGGTCTGTGGAATCTGGATGTAATTATATAGTGAAATCAGGCACAGGCTGGTTTCAGCACAGTTTCAGTGTTTAGTGAATAGTATTAGAAATTCACCGATCTGTTTCACTTGTTGCCTTAAAATTCATGTTTAAGATTAAGCCGAAAGGGATTCATAGAGATTAGTCATCTTTAGAATTTTTATTCTTAGATATGTTCTGTTAGCATAGCAATGACAGCTACAAGAGCCATAATTGCAGATTCGACACAGTTCTGTATTAGCAGAGATGTTTTCTGTTAGTAAATAGCTGGGTGGTATTTTTGCCTTAGGGAATATTTACAATTTGGGTAATCTGTCCAAAAATGTAAATTCTACTTAAAAGTCTGTAAGCTTTTCCTGAGTTTCTATTACTGTTCTGGACTAAAATGTATGATGTAGATTTGACAGCATGTCAACATCTGTGTACATCTACAAACCTGTGTATATATTGTGTACATCTGGAAACCTGTGTACAGACTGTGTGCATCTGGAAACCTGTGTACAGACTGTGTGCATCTGGAAACCTGTGTACAGACTGTGTGCATCTGGAAACCTGTGTACATCTGGAAACCTGTGTACAGACTGTGTACATCTGGAAACCTGTGTACAGACTGTGCATCTGGAAACCTGTGTACATCTGGAAACTTGTGTACAGACTGTGTGCATCTGGAAACCTGTGTACATCTGGAAACCTGTGTACAGACTGTGCATCTGGAAACCTGTGTACAGACTGTGTGCATCTGGAAACTTGTGTACATCTGGAAACCTGTGTACAGACTGTGTGCATCTGGAAACCTGTGTACAGACTGTGTGCATCTGGAAACCTGTGTACATCTGGAAACTTGTGTACATCTGGAAACCTGTGTACAGACTGTGTGCATCTGGAAACCTGTGTACAGACTGTGCATCTGGAAACCTGTGTACATCTGGAAACTTGTGTACAGACTGTGTGCATCTGGAAACCTGTGTACATCTGGAAACCTGTGTACAGACTGTGCATCTGGAAACCTGTGTACATCTGGAAACTTGTGTACAGACTGTGTGCATCTGGAAACCTGTGTACAGACTGTGCATCTGGAAACCTGTGTACATCTGGAAACTTGTGTACAGACTGTGTGCATCTGGAAACCTGTGTACAGACTGTGTGCATCTGGAAACTTGTGTACATCTGGAAACCTGTGTACAGACTGTGTGCATCTGGAAACCTGTGTACAGACTGTGTGCATCTGGAAACCTGTGTACATCTGGAAACTTGTGTACAGACTGTGTGCATCTGGAAACTTGTGTACATCTGGAAACTTGTGTACATCTGGAAACCTGTGTACAGACTGTGTGCATCTGGAAACCTGTGTACAGACTGTGCATCTGGAAACCTGTGTACATCTGGAAACTTGTGTACAGACTGTGTGCATCTGGAAACCTGTGTACATCAGGAAACCTGTATACAGACTGTGTATCTGGAAACCTGTGTACATCTGGAAACTTGTGTACAGACTGTGTGCATCTGGAAACCTGTGTACAGACAGTGTGCATCTGGAAACTTGTGTACATCTGGAAACCTGTGTACAGACTGTGTGCATCTGGAAACCTGTGTACAGACTGTGTGCATCTGGAAACCTGTGTACATCTGGAAACTTGTGTACAGACTGTGTGCATCTGGAAACCTGTGTACATCTGGAAACTTGTGTACATCTGGAAACCTGTGTACAGACTGTGTGCATCTGGAAACCTGTGTACAGACTGTGTGCATCTGGAAACCTGTGTAAATCTGGAAACTTGTGTACATCTGGAAACCTGTGTACAGACTGTGTGCATCTGGAAACCTGTGTACATCTGGAAACTTGTGTACAGACTGTGTGCATCTGGAAACCTGTGTACATCTGGAAACCTGTGTACTGACTGTGTGCATCTGGAAACCTGTGTACTGACTGTGTGCATCTGGAAACCTGTGTACATCTGGAAACCTGTGTCCTGACTGTTTGCATCTGGAAACCTGTGTACATCTGGAAACCTGTGTACAGACTGTGTGCATCTGGAAACCTGTGTACAGACTGTGTGCATCTGGAAACCTGTGTACTGACTGTGTGCATCTGGAAACCTGTGTACATCTGGAAACCTGTGTCCTGACTGTTTGCATCTGGAAACCTGTGTACATCTGGAAACCTGTGTACAGACTGTGTGCATCTGGAAACCTGTGTACAGACTGTGTGCATCTGGAAACCTGTGTACAGACTGTGTGCATTTGGAAACCTGTGCATAGATTGTGTACATTTGGAAACTTGTGTACAGACCTTGAACATCTGAAAACCTGTGTACAAACTGTATGCATCTAGAAACCTGTGTACCAGTGTTAACTTTGGCAGCAAATTCCAATTTAGTTTTAGTCTTAGTCTTTTGACTAAAATGCCATTTTAATTTTAGTCCCATTTTAGTCATCTGCAATTGTTTTTGTTTCAGTTGTATTTAGTTGACTAAATCTGCAGTACATGTTAGTCGACTAAAATGTCTTACATTTTAGGCATTTAGGCATTTCTCTAGAATTTCCGAAATTATTATATGCTCCTAGAGTAATAAATTCTAATATGTTATAATTTATGGTATTAAGGTTTGAACAAACTCACAGATACAGATTTAGCCTCTCTGGATGGTTTGAGAAGGCCTGTAATGCACACAGTGCTCTGGACGGTGGTCTGAGAGGGCTGTAATGCTGCACAGTGTTGTGGACAGTGATCTCAGGAGGCCTAGAATGCACAGTGATCCGGATGGTGGTATGAGAGGTCTGTAATGCTGTGCAGTGCTCTGGATGGTGGTCTGAGGGGAGGCCTGTAATGCTGCACAGTGCTCTGGATGGTGGTCCACAGTGCTCTGTTTGCCGGTGGTAGGAGGAGGCCTGTAATGTACACAGTGCTCTGGATGGTGGTCTGAGGGGAGCCCTGTAATGTACACACTCACAATGCTCTGCTCTGGATGGTTATGCGTCGGGACTGTTGTCGTGAGGCCTGTAATGTACAGTGCTGCTCTGGATGGTCGTTTGAGGAGGCCTGTGATGCTGCACAGTGCTAACTGCTAAGCATTGAGCTCCGTGGAAACCAGAAGTTTAGAAAAGGGAAAAGATCCGTTCTCACATTTTCATTTAGGTTTTGTTTGTTAACAAAAAATGAATTCGTTTTCGCCAAAGTTTTCGTCAGTGGTTGAAAATGTGGTGTACTTTTTGTTTCGTTTTCATCACTGTATAAAGGCCGCTGGCTAAAATTTAGAGGAAAATGTTTTTTTTGTTGACAAAAATTAACACTACTGTGTACAGACTGTGTATATAAGAGGAGCTCCAGGGGGCGTGTCCAAGATGGCCACCGAATCAGTAGCACTGTAAGGGAGCTCCGTCAAACCACCTGGATTTTCCCTGCAGAACCTATCCTGCCTTGTCCCGCTACCGGTTTCCGCACTACCCGAGTTCCGAATGACCAGAAGCCGACATTCCTCTGTCGCCCGTAAGCCCACCAATTCTTCCTCCGCTGATCAAGGGGCTGGGTCTTCTTCCTCTGTACAGACTGTGTATATCTGGAAACCTGTGTACAGACGGTGTATATCTGGAAACCTGTGTATAGATTGTGTACATCTGGAGACCTGTGTATAAATTATGTACATCTGGAAACCTGTGTACAGACCGTGCACATCTGGAAACCTGTGTACAGCTTGTGTATATCTGGAAACCTGTGTAGGGACTGTGCACATGTGAAAACCTGTGTATAGATTGTGAACATTTGGAAACCTGTGTATAGATTGTGCACATCTGGAAACCTGTGTATAGCTTGTGTAAATCTGGAGACCTGTGTATAAATTATGCACATCTGGAAACTTGTGTACAGACCGTGCACATCTGGAAACCTGTGTATAGCTTGTGTATATCTGGAAACCTGTGTAGGGACTGTGCACATGTGTAAACCTGGGTATAGATTGTGTACATTTGGAAACCTGTGTATAGATTATGCACATCTGGAAACCTGTGTATAGCTTGTGTAAATCTGGAGACCTGTGTATAAATTATGCACATCTGGAAACTTGTGTACAGACCGTGCACATCTGGAAACCTGTGTATAGCTTGTGTATATTTGGAAACCTGTGTAGGGACTGTGCACATGTGTAAACCTGGGTATAGATTGTGTACATTTGGAAACCTGTGTATAGATTGTGCACATCTGGAAACCTGTGTATAGCTTGTGTAGATCTGGAAACCTGTGTATAGCTTGTGCACATCTGGAAACTGGTATATAGCTTGTGTACATCTGGAAACCGGTATATAGCTTGCGTACATCTGGAAACCTGTGTATAGCTCGTGTACATCTGGAAACCTGCGTATAGCTTGTGTATATCTGGAAACCTGTGAACAGCTTGTGTACATCTGGAAACCTGTGAACAGACCGTGCACATCTGGAAACTTGTGTATAGATTATGTACATCTGGAAACTTGTGTATAGCTTGTGTACATCTGAAAACCTGTGTATAGCTTGTGTACATCTGGAAACGTGTGTATAGATTGTACACATCTGGAAACTTGTGTATAGCTTGTGTACATCTGGAAACTTCTGTAATGACTGTGCACATCTGGGAACCTGTGTATAGATTGTGTATATCTGGAAACCTGTGTATAGCTTGTGTAAATATGGAAATCTGTGTATAGCTTGTGTAAATGTGGAAACCTGTGTATAGATTGTGTAAATCTTGAAGCCTGTGTATAGATTGTGTAAATCTTGAAACCTGTGTATAGATTGTGTATATCTGGAAACCTGTGTATAGATTGTGTATATCTGGAAACCTGTGTATAGCTTGTATATATCTGGAAACCTATGTATAGGTTGAGTAAATGTGGAAACCTGTGTATAGATTGTGTACATCTGGAAACCTGTGTATAGATTGTGCACATCTGGAAACCTGTGTATAGCTTGTGTAAATCTGGAGACCTGTGTATAAATTATGCACATCTGGAAACTTGTGTACAGACCGTGCACATCTGGAAACCTGTGTATAGCTTGTGTATATCTGGAAACCTGTGTAGGGACTGTGCACATGTGTAAACCTGGGTATAGATTGTGTACATTTGGAAACCTGTGTATAGATTGTGCACATCTGGAAACCTGTGTATAGCTTGTGTAAATCTGGAGACCTGTGTATAAATTATGCACATCTGGAAACTTGTGTACAGACCGTGCACATCTGGAAACCTGTGTATAGCTTGTGTATATTTGGAAACCTGTGTAGGGACTGTGCACATGTGTAAACCTGGGTATAGATTGTGTACATTTGGAAACCTGTGTATAGATTGTGCACATCTGGAAACCTGTGTATAGCTTGTGTAGATCTGGAAACCTGTGTATAGCTTGTGCACATCTGGAAACTGGTATATAGCTTGTGTACATCTGGAAACCGGTATATAGCTTGCGTACATCTGGAAACCTGTGTATAGCTCGTGTACATCTGGAAACCTGCGTATAGCTTGTGTATATCTGGAAACCTGTGAACAGCTTGTGTACATCTGGAAACCTGTGAACAGACCGTGCACATCTGGAAACTTGTGTATAGATTATGTACATCTGGAAACTTGTGTATAGCTTGTGTACATCTGAAAACCTGTGTATAGCTTGTGTACATCTGGAAACGTGTGTATAGATTGTACACATCTGGAAACTTGTGTATAGCTTGTGTACATCTGGAAACCTCTGTAATGACTGTGCACATCTGGGAACCTGTGTATAGATTGTGTATATCTGGAAACCTGTGTATAGCTTGTGTAAATATGGAAATCTGTGTATAGCTTGTGTAAATGTGGAAACCTGTGTATAGATTGTGTAAATCTTGAAGCCTGTGTATAGATTGTGTAAATCTTGAAACCTGTGTATAGATTGTGTATATCTGGAAACCTGTGTATAGATTGTGTATATCTGGAAACCTGTGTATAGCTTGTATATATCTGGAAACCTATGTATAGGTTGAGTAAATGTGGAAACCTGTGTATAGATTGTGTACATCTGGAAACCTGTGTATAGATTGTATATATCTGTAAACCCGTGTACAGACTGCACATCTGGAAACCTGTGTATAGATTGTATATATCTGTAAACCTGTGTACAGAGTGTGCACATCTGGAAACCTGTGTACAGACTGTGTAAATGTGGAAACCTGTGTATAGAGTGTGTACATCTGAAAACCTGTGTATAGATTATGTACATCTGGAAATCTGTATATGGATTGTGCACATCTGGAAACCTGTGTACCAACTAAACTTCTGTTAAAAAGTGCATAGCTGCACCAGAAAACAAATTTATTTAGAACAATATTTTAGTATAGAAAGGCCACTCAATTTTAAAGAGGAGCTCCAGGGGGCGTGTCCAAGATGGCCACCGAATCAGTAGCACTGTAAGGGAGCTCCGTCAAACCACCTGGATTTTCCCTGCAGAACCTATCCTGCCTTGTCCCGCTACCGGTTCCCGCACTACCCGAGTTCCGAATGACCAGAAGCCGACATTCCTGTCGCCCGTAAGCCCGCCAATTCTTCCTCCGCTGATCAAGGGGCTGGGTCTTCTTCCTCTGTTGCCTCCAATATGGCGACCCAGACTGAGGACACGGAGCCCGAGCTGCTGGAGCAGGCAAACTTTGCGGCCCTCATGCAAGCTATCACCACTTGCCAAGCCACCCTCACAGGTAAAATAGACACCCTCCAGCTCAATGTCTGCCTCATCAGAAAGGATATGGACCGCTTCCATACTCGCCTCTCCAAAGCCGGTGCCGCGTGGGGGAATCGGAGGATGTCCTGCGGGACCATACCGCCATGATTCATACCCTTAAGGTGAAGGTGAAGGCTCTGGAGTCACGGACAGAGGACGCCGAAAATAGAAACAGGAGAAACAATCTCCGAGTTGTCGGACTGCTGGAGGGAGCGGAAGGTACTGACCCTACGACCTTCACGGAATACCTGCTGCGCTCCCTTCTACCGCAAGCTTCATTCTCGCCCTTCTTTGTGGTCGAGCGGGCGCATAGGATGCTGGCTGCCCGCGGCCCCCTGGGAGCCCGCCACGCACCTTCATCTTCCGCCTGCTTAACTTCCGGGACCGGGACCTAGTGTTGAGGGAGACCCGCAAGCTAGACGCCCTGCGCTTTGAAGCTGCCAAGTTGATGATTTTCCCTGATTACTCGGTGGACACTCAAAGGCTTCGGGACTCGTTTGACCATGTCAAGCTCAACCTTCGCAACCGGAAAATCAAGTACAGTATGCTCTTCCCGGCCCGCCTGAGAGTGCAGAATGGGGAGTTTGTCCGGTTTTTCACCTCCCCTGATGATGCCTTGCAGTGGCTGGACTCCCTGCCTAGGCCCTGAAGGCTTTATTTGCTGACCTGCTGTTGCTGTTTCTCTCTGGTTCGCTGGGAGCCTGCACCTGTGATGGGGGCTCTTTTCCTTTGCGCTTGATGTACACAGCAGCGCTGCGCCATTTGACTCTACTGCTGACCCCCTGTCATGACTACATCCCCAGTTTCTCTCACGTACTGTTGGTTACCCTGGTTGGGTGCTACCTGTTTGTAACGTCTGTCAATAACTGTACCCCCGGTCGGAACCGGTGCTGTCTATTTCTGCAGGGACCATGAATCCTGTTTCCCATTCCAGAAGACTGCTTCTACCTACTTTTTCTATTTTTCTTTTTACTTTTTCTTTTGTTTTGTTTTGGGAACAGACTGCATTCCTATCCAGTGGTTGGACTCTTTGGTGGGTCACTGTTCATGCTACCGTATGGCTGTTGCCATCTTTGTTTTTGGGATTGAGGCACACCCGAGTTTGGGGGGTGATGCGGGGTGGGGGGAGGTGTTATTTGTTCTCTTCCTTTTTGTATATTTTTTTTTGTTACTTTTTTCTTTTTTTATCTCAAGGCACTGGTATATCTTTTCTTCTCAGGAAGGGGTGACAGGTATTGTTTTACAGGCACTGTTGCTATTCTTATTAAGCTGTTTTTGATGCTATATTTGACTTGTCCCGCTCTGTTGGGCCGGGTGGAGAGCCAGAGATTCTTGATATTTCTTGATTGGCAATTATGGCCCCACTATTATCTTGTGGAATGTGAGAGACCTTAATTCCAAACTTAAGCTTTCTCTCGTGTTTACTTATCTGAAAAAATACCACCCGCATATTTGTATCCTCCAGGAAACACACCTAGTAGGTGGTAGGATATTGGCACTTAAAAAACCCTGGGTAGGTTCCCATTACCATTCTACCTATTCCTCCTACTCCAGGGGGGTCAGTGTCCTTGTCCACAAATCCCTCCAGTTTACTCTCCTTGATCTCCACTTGGACCCAGAGGGGACGATATGTCCTCCATTATGTCCTATGTAATGGTCTTGAACTAGCACTTGCTGGTGTCTATCACCCTCCCCCTGCTACTATGCATCTGTTTTTTAGGCTTGCCCCCCTGTTGGCCGTTAACCTACTGCGCATGTCCTCCTGGCTGGTGACTTTAATATGCCCCCAGACCCGAGCTTGGATAGACTCCGTCCTGACCCAGCTTTAGATTCCCCTCTGTCTCACTGGACTGACATTTTGGCTTTGACTGATGTGTGGCGCTGGAAACACCCTCTGGAACACCAGTTCCCCTGTCATTCTGCCACACATGCCACATACTCCCGCATAGACCTGCTCTACGTGAGCATTCCCCTGCTCTCGCGCACTCAGGAAGTTTCTATCCTACCACGTGGCATTTCTGATCATGCCCCGGTGCTCTTCACGCTCAGGACTGACTCGGCCACGGGCCCTTGCCTTTGACGGCTGTCTCGGTTCTGGGTTGCAGACAAGCGAATGGCCGGGGAGGTGGGGACGGAGATCGCTGACTTTTGGACACGTAATAGAGATACTGCTGCCCACTTTGTGACTTGGGACGCCTTCAAGGCCTGTATCAGGGGACATTATCAAAGGATCATAGGCAGGGTTAGGAGGGACTCTTCCCTTGAGTTAGAGGAGGCTAGGGCTCAGGCCTTGGAATCTGAGTATGTGGCCTCGGGAGACCGAGGGGTGTATTATGCCCTCCAGGTTCTGTATAGAGAAATAGGCCTGCTTTGCGCAGCTACCTGTAGGAAGCTCCTTCTGTCTCTGTCCCACAGGATATTTGAACAGGGTGAGAGATCCGTAAGACTCTTGGCATGGCTGGCCAGAGAGGGCACTGCCGCTTCCCATATTGCTAACATTAGAGACAAGGGGGGCACTCTGTGCTTGGTTCCTTTATAGATTAACTCCCACTTTGCCCGGTTCTATGAGAAACGTTACTCCTCTAAGGTAGACTATGACCCTGACAGCCTAGCGTCATTTTTGGATGAGGTGGACTTTCCGGTCTTGACTGCACCTGGCCGTGGGAGTCTGGACGCCCCCTTTACACTCAAGGAGGTGTTGCGGGAATTGATGTTGCTTCAGACAGGGAAGACGCCTGCCCCCGATGGCTTGCCGGCGGAATTTTTTAAAACCTACGCTGCTGACCTGGCCCCCCACTTCTTGGAGCTATTCCAGGCTACGTCCGATTCTGATCCCCTTCCGATCTCCACGTCGGAAGCAATTATTGTGGTTGTGCCCAAACCTGGGAAAGATCTTGAACTCTGTGGTTCCTATAGACCTATCTCCCTGCTCAACGTTGACGCCAAGATTTTCACTAAAATCCTTGCCAATCGTCTTAACTCTGTCATTTTGTCCCTGGTCCATGGTGATCAGATGGGCTTCATGCTGGACAAGGGCACCGATATCAACCTTCCCCGGCTTTACACTAACTTGGCCTGGGCCCAGCGCAGGGACTCCCCTGTGGTGGTGGCTTCATTGGATGCAGAGAAGGCTTCGACTCTGTGGAGTGGGACTACTTATGGTTGGTGCTCAGGCACTTTGGCTTTGGCCCTAGATTTATTTCCTGGGTTCAGCTGCTCTACCTGTCTCCCACTGCCAGAGTTCGAACAAATGGCCTTCTGTCCCCTTCTTTAGACTCCTGTGAGGCACCAGGCAGGGATGCCCCCTCTCACCTGGTTTATTTGACCTCGCCGTGGAGCCTCTTGCAATCCTTATCCGTTCTTTGCCTACGGAGTCGGGATTGTGGGTCCACTAACAGAGCGGATTTCGCTATATGCGGATGATACTTTATTGTATCTCCCTGATGCCTCTGAGTCTCTCGAAGCGGCTCTTGCACTTATAGACCTCTTTGGTAGATTCTTGGGGATCAGAACAAACTGGAGTAAGTCGCTGCTTTTTGTCCTTGCCCGGGGCCCTGTTGAGTCCTCTCTCCCGGACCCCGCTGGTGGAGGTCTCTAAATTTTAATATCTTGGGATAGAAATTCAAGCCGACCCCTCTAAGTACCTGGATGATAATGTATACCCGGTTTTACGCCAATTAACGCTTCATTGTCAAATGTGGAGGTCTCTCCCCCTCTCCCTGGTAGGCAGAATTAATCTTCTTAAAATGACCTTTCTACCTAAATTTTTGTGCATGTTCCGCAACACCCCAGTTCTTATCCCTGCGTCCTTTTTCAGGCTGTTGGACCAGGTAGTTAACACCTTTATTTGGGCTGGCACTGCCCCTAGGGTGGCTAGGTCCACCCTTTACCTTCCCCTGTCTCAGGGTGGGCTGGCACTAGCCTGCTTCCGGCAGTACTACTGGGCGACGGTTCTGGTGACGGTGCCCTGGCCAGCAGGGGGCAGTTGAGGGAAGCTGGGACAGCTCAGTTGGGAGTGGCCAGGGGAGAAAAGTCTCCAGTGGGGCATGGAACTGGCCTCTACTCAGACACAGTTTACACAGTCCATGCTGGGGGGGGAAGGCCTGCGCCCTGTCCTTGTCTTCATCCTGCACTCAGTAGGTCAGCAGTGGGGACCTTTTACGTTTCTTCACCAGGAATCCCTTAACCACTTAAGCCCCGGAAGATTTTACCCCCTTCCTGACCAGACCCCTTTTTGCAACTTGGCACTTCGTGACTTTAACTGACAATTGCGTGGTCATGCAACGCTGTACTCAAACTAAATTTACGCCCTTTTTTCCCACAAACAGAGCTTTCTTTTAGTGGTATTTGATCACCTCTGCACTTTTTATTTTTTGCGATATTAATAAAAAAAGAGCGAAAATTGTGCGGAAAAAATGACATTTTCTACTTTGTCTTTTAAAAAATATCCAATATACTCAATTTATGTCATTTTTTTTGGCCAAAATATATTTAGCTACATGTCTTTGACAAAAAAAAAATTCAATGAGTGTATTTTTATTGGTTTGCGCAAAAGTTATAGCTTCTACAAACTATGGTGTAAATACTGAAATTAACGCAGCTTTAATTTCTGACTGCCTATCTCATTTCATGAAGTGCTAAAATGGCAGGGCAGTACAAAACCCCCCAAACTACCACTTTTTGGAAAGAAGACATCCTTTTTTTTTTTTTACACAAAGTTGTCATTGAAGTGATATATTGCTCACACATGCCATGGGTATATGTGTAATTACACCCCAAAATATATTCTGCTGCTTCTCCTGAGTACAGGGATACCACATATGTGAGATTTTTGGGAGCCTAGCAGTGTACAGGAGCCCGAAAACCAATCACCACCATCAGGCTTTCCAAGGGCGTAAATTGTTGATTTCACTCCTGACTACCTATCACAGTTTCGGAGGCCATGAAATGCCAAGACAGCACAACCCCCCCCCCCCCCCAAATGACCCCTTTTTTCGGAAAGTAGACACCCTAAGCTATTTGCAGAGAGGCATGTTGAGTGTTTTGCAGATCTCACTTTTTGTCACAAAGTTTTGGAAATTGAAAAAAAGAGGAAAAAAAATGCATTTTCCTGTTTTTTCTTCATTTTCCAAAAAAAATGAGAGCTGCAAAATACTCACCATGCCTCTCAGCAAATAGCTTGGAGTGTCTACTTTGCAAAATGGGGTCATTTGGGGGGGTTTTGTGCCATCTTGGCATTTCATGGACTTCAAAAGTGTGATAGGTAGTAAGGAGTGAGATCAACAATTGACGCCCTTAGAAAGCCAGAAGGTGCGGATTGGTTTTCTGGGTCCTGTATGCGGCTAGACTGCCAAAAAGTCTAATTTCACATATGCCCATGGCATGTGTGAGCATTATATCATTTACTGACAATTTTGTGTAAAAAAAAAAAAAAAAAAAATTCCCGAAACTTGTGGCAAAATAGAAACTATTCCATGGACTTATCATGCCTCTCAGCTAAAAGCTTGGAGTGTCTACTTTGTAAAATGGGGTCATTTGGGGGGGGGGTTTGTGCTATCTTGAAATTTCAGGGCCTCTGAAACTGTGTCAGGTAGCGCAGTGGTACAATCAGCAATTTACGCCATTAGAAAACCTGAAGATGGGGATTGGTTTTCGGGGTCGCGTACACAGGTAGGCTCCCAAAAAGTCTCACACATGTGGTATCCCTGTATTCAGGAGAAGCAGCAAAATGTATTTTGGGGTGTCATTTCACATTTACCCATGGTATGTGTGAGCAATATATCATTTAGTGACAACTTTCTGTAAAAAAAAAACAAAAAAAAAAAAATATTGTCATCTTCCCAAAACATAGGGCAAAATATAAAATACTCCATGGACTCAATATGCCTATCAGCAAATAGCTTTGGGTGTCTACTTTTCAAAAAGGGGTCATTTGGGGGTTGTTTGAACTGTCCCGGCATTTTATGCTCAATCTTATCCACACATCACCCACTCTTCTAACCACTTGAAAACCAAGCCTTTTCTGTGACTTTTTGTTTACATGAAAAAATATTTTTTTTTTACTAGAAAATTACTTTGAACCCCCAAACATTATATATTTCTTTAAAGCAGAGGCCCTATAGAATAAAATGGTGGATGTTGCAAATTTTTTAGTCACACGGTATTTGGGCACAGATTTTCCAAACGCAATTTCTGCGAAAAAAATACATTTTTTTTAATTTATTGCACAAATACACTATATAATTCCAATTTTTGTTTGGTAAAATTTAAAAGATGATCTTATGCTGAGTACATAGATACCAAACATGACATGCTTTAAAAATTGCACCCACCTGTGCAGCGGCAACAAAGTACGTACATTTTTAAAAGCCTTTAAAAGTCTTTACAGGTTACCATTTTAGATTTACAGAGGAGGTCTACTGCAAGAATTACTGCACTTGACCTAGCGTTCGCGGCGATACCTCACATGCATGCTGCAATTGCGGTTTACATATGACACTAGACCAACGCTTGCGTGCGCCATTGCGTGCAAGCACGGGGGGACAGGGGGGGGGGGCTTGATTTTTTTTTTGCTTTTTTATGTTATTTTGACACCTTTCCTTTCATTTTTTTTTTTTTTAATCATTTTTATTGTTATCACAGTGAATTTAAATATCCCCTATGATAGCAATCTGTAGTGACAGGTACTCTTTTTTTTAAAAATTGGGGTCTTTTAGATCTCTCCTCTTACCTTAACGCATCTGACCACACCAAAATTGGTGTGATAAAATACTTTCCCAATTTCCCAATGGCCCTGTTTATTTCCGGCGAAACAGAAGTCATGAAATGCTCGTAGCTTCTGGTATCTTAGGCCATAGAGATGATTGGAGCCATTCTAATCTCCAATTAGCTCTATGGTTAGATAATTCAACCACCAGCTGAACTCTCGGGTTAACCGGTGGGACAGGAGAGCCAGAGAAAAACCACGGAAGGCTGCGGAAGGCGGAGGTGGGGGGGGGGGGGGAGTCCCCTCCCACTGCATGTAAAAGCAGTCTAGCGGCCAATTACCTGCTAGGATTGATTTTACATGTAAGCCAACCGCTGGCTGTAAAAAACAATACCAAGATGATGCCTAAATCTGCAGGCATCATCCTGGTATAACCACTCAAAGTCCAGCAACGTACCAGTACATTGCTGGTCCTTGTTTGGCATATAGTGTAGGTTTTTTTTTTTCATGCAGCCTGTGGGCTGAACGAAAAAAAAGAGAACCTATCAGAAATCAGCACAGGAATAATGTGTAGTATTACCCACCATTAACCGCCCAAACATCCACCCACTTAATTTAATGATGGGTATACACAACACTACTCCATGTATACCAAAATAGGATTTTAACTGCAGTGCTGAAATCAGAAAATCACCACAGCTGCTGCCAGCAAAGGTATCCATATATGCTGGGAGCAAACGCTGTTTGTGTCAGAATATATAAAATCAATGCCGTGGCAGCCGACGAGTACCTGCAAGAGAAACAGGTCACAAATGAATGAAAAACAAACAAAGTACATTAAAAGTACAGTAGGAAGAGTAGAAGAACATATAAAATGACTGACACAACAACTGTTTTTGGATTCTTTTATTTTTCTAACTGTTGTTTCTCGATTTGGGACTGCGATTTTCCAGCTTGGGTCTCTCAAAATGTCGATGGACATCCAACATCTTTCGAGACCCTGTGTTTGTGTGCCCTACATTGTGTCGTGCTGTACCCTACACTAAAACTCCACTAGTGTATGGTAGCGCTCAAAACATTCCCCGATGCAGAGACCAGGTTGGTCAGGACATTTGGGACAATAATAATGGGTGTCACGCCTAAATCCGCACCTGCTACAGACACTGCAAGTGAACCCTTGCAGCTTCACAGCCGGTTCCCTACTGCACATGTGCAAAGCGCTCTGCGCTCTGTGAACGGGGCATGTTGCAGGGGAAGGACTCAGCTGGAAGTAGGAGCCCGTACCTGTCAAAACCAAGTACCCCCCCCCCCCCCCAAAAGGTGCCAAATGTGGCAGCTGAGGGGATGAGGAGGCAGACAAGCGGAGCTTCCCCTATTGGGGGGGAGCTCTGCTTTATTTTGGTTTTGTATATTTATTAAACAGTTGAACAGAATTTTCACAAGGTCTCTGGGTGGGACTACAGCCTCCTGCCTCTTCTATTTCTCTCTTCTTGCAGTGGTTCCTGTAGCCTGCATTAGGAGTCTTGGGGCAGTTTTAAAGACTCCTGCCTGCAGAATTACCAACTCAATGTACTTACAATGGAACTTTGGTCACAAAGTCCTGCTAGATCACTTCAGGCTGGCCCATTTTGCAGGTATAGTTATGTAAAACATGAAAAAGAATTGTCTATACTGTATAAAATCCAGTAATGCACTGTCTCACCCTGCTCTTCACATGCTCAGTTGCTCTCTATCTTTTAGCACTGTTTTCTAAATTCAGAGCCACTAGAGGCCGATCTGCTGACATCCTAAAGATTTACTGCTGTTCGGGGGCTCTGGGCTTCAGCAAAATGGCAGCCTCTAACAAACAGTGCTGGAGGCAATTTGCAGCACACACTGATTTGGTGGCATAATTATTAATGTGGAATGTATGTTCCTTGCTAAAGAACATTATTTTTTATTAAGTTGTTCTGGATAAAGTTCTGCTTTAAAGCAAATTAAAAAAATACTAATCTGTGAATTGGATGTCATTGCAGGCACTTTACACATTTAGTATCTTCCTAGAATGCCCTTTGACTTAACTAGGAATTTTGGGCTTGGCTCCACCCCTCACAGTTTGCATATAGGGTCATCACTATGCTCATCACAAATCAAGACCTACATAGTAGAGAGCCTCAAATTTCAATGCTTAAGTTCACCTTTTTTAAATTCCAGCTCCCCTATTTACCAATATACCATTAATGTACCTTGGTTGCAGAAAAATAAAAGCTTTTTTTGATTTTTAGAGCAAGGCCTTACCTTAGCCCTGCTGTATTCATATAAATCTTCATGACTTCCTGGCATGTAGATTTGGGACATGAGAGCCAGAAAGACACAGGAAGCAGTTAATCAGCGGACCTCTTTAGCACACTCACCCTGCACTCATCATCTATGTTTGCACGGCTTCCCCGGTATCCCTCCACGCATGCATTTGCCTGACTTGTCAATGTAAGCTACCATAGCTGCTATGTTTACATGGCATCCCCAGCATCTCTCTAGACAGGCCCGGGCCACATGCTAAACTCTCAGGGGCCGCATACGGCCATGGGTTGGACACCCCGGATGGAGTGCAAGGGCTTGCCTGATTAGATACAGAGTGAATGAATAGATAGGTGGGTCTACCTCTTCTATAGTTCTAGTAAATCGAAAGGGAATTGTAAAGAGATTTTACAATCAGATTGTATAGTTAATGGCCACCTTTATACACCTAAAATGAACTAAAAAAAGGTGAACTTAGCCTTTAAAGGCGTCCACTGTAATGCCCAAGTCATGGGTTGGTAGCCTTATTAACCACTTATCTATCAGGGCAAATTTTATATTTTTCACACACAATTACATTTTTACTAAAATATTTGTTTAAACACCTTAACAATTATATTGTGGATTTTTTTATGTTGCACAGTATGTGCACAACTGTTTTTCAAATGTATATTTTAGGGTAAAAATACACTAAAATGGGTTTTAGTGCACACAAACCCAATATAAAACTTTTTTTTTTGTAAATAAAAAGGGGTTTGTGTGGGTTAAGTAAAGAGATATCCAAAATGTCAAGCCATAAATCTGCGCACAACTTTAAAAAAATATGGTGCACAAAATTCTCATAAGGCAACGCTTTAACCAGTTCTGGACCAGAAGGATTTGCCCCCTTATAGACCAGGCCATTTTTTGCAATTCGGCACTGCGTTAGTTTAACGGAAAATTGTGCGGTCGTGCAAAGCTGTATCCAAATAAAATTGATGTCCATTTTTTGCCCACAAATAGAGCTTTCTTTTGGTGGTATTTGATTAACGCTGCAATTGTTATTTTTTGCACTATAAACAAAAAAAGAGCAACAATTCTGAAAGAAAAAAAAAACCAAAACAATATTTTTCATATTCTGCTATATAACATTCCCCAAAAAAATCAAAATTTTTCATCATTTTAGACCAATTTGTATTCTGCTACATATTTTTGGTAAAAAGAAAATCCCAATAAGCTTATTTTGATTGGTTTGAGCAAATGTTATCGCGTTAACAAACTAGGGGAAAGATTTATGTCATTGTTCTTGTGGTTTTTTTTTTTTTTTTTTTTTACTAGTAATGGCAGCGATCTGCGATTTTTTTTTTTTTTTTTAGTGGGAATGCAACATTGTGGCGGACAGATCAGACCCCTAACTGACATTTGTGACACTTATGGGGGGAGCAGTGACATTACTACAGTAATCAGTGCTAAAAATATGCACTGTTACTGTAATAAGGACATTGGAAGGAAAGGGGGTAACCTAGGAGTAATAACCTAGGTTAAATGTAAGCCTAGGGGAGTGTTTCTAACTGTATGGGGGATGGGCTTTTGAAATGACCATAGAGACCTGTGATCCTATATAGAAGGATCACAGGCACTCTGTTAACATTACAGAGAGAAAAACGATCCGCTGTGTTTACAGCAGCTGCCCGTCCTTCTCTCTCAGCGGGGAGCGATCGCAGGTGGCCCAGTGGGAGCAGGAGCACGCCCCCTAGCACCAGGCGCGCAACTGACATAGTACTACGTCGGTTTGCGCAGGAAGGGCTGCCTGCCGCAGTAAAACTGCGGCGGGCGGTCCTTAACCACTTGCTGACCGCCCGCCGCCTTTTTACTGTGGCAGGGTGGCTCGGCTGCATCCAGTCACATAGTACTATGTGACTGAGTGCATGTGGTTTCAGAGGCGCGTGCAGGAGGAGTGGCGGCTATTGCCGCTGCCCTCTCGCGATCGTCCAAGAAACGAAGAGAAGACCCGCCTGCTTTGTTTACATCTTCTGTCAGACAGGCAGGGACAGATCAGCAGTTTCAGCTTAAGCTGAAACTTTGATCTCTGTGTGCCTGTCACAGAACCATCCCCCCCCCCACACAGTCAGTAAGCATATTAGGCATACATTTAACCCCTTTGATCACCCCCAGTATTAACCCCTTCCCTGCCAGTGTCATTTATACAGTAACAGTGCATATTATTTAGCACTGATTACTGTATTAGTCTCACTGATCCCCAAAAAGTGTCAAAAATGTCAGTTAGGGGTCCGATCTGTCCTCTGCAATGTCGCAATCCCGCTAAAAATCGCAGATCGCCGCCATTACTAATAAAAATCAAAAAAATAAATAAAAAGTCCAAAAATCTATCCTGTAGTTTGTAAACGCTATAACTTTTGCGCAAACCAATTAAAATACGCTTTTTTGGATTTTTTTTTACCAAAAACATGTAGCAGAATATAAATTGGCCTAAACTGATAAAAAAAAAAAATTTAAAAATGTTTTATTGGCAATGTATTATAGCAGAAAGTAAAAAACATGGTGTTTTTTTTCAAAATTGTCACTCTTTTTTTGTTAATAGCGCAAAATCGAAAGACCGCAGAGGTGATCAAATACCACCAAAGGAAAGCTCTATTTGTGGGGAAAAAAGGACATCATTTGTATTTGGGTACAGCGTGGCACGACCGTGCAATTTTCCATGGCCGGGTCATTAAGGGCGTAAAACCTTCCGGGGCTGAAGTGGTTAAAAACCATCACAGGTTAGGCGTTTAGAATTAACCATGAATTATGGACCTAGAGTTATTGCTCTCACTCTGACATCCTTGGTTGATACCTCACGTGTGGAGCATACACTGTTTACATACACGTTCGTGCCCTACGTGTGCATTTGCGTTCGGGTGTATGCGCCGAGTGAGATACTTTTATTGAAGTATATTTTATTTTTTTAATTATATATATATACACACCGTGCTCAGCATAAATAAGTACACCCCAAAAGATTTGTCAGAAAACCTTTACTTTCCTTTCAGAATCAACATTTTCTAGGGCACATTATACTACCAAATACTCCCACAAATGCGGGCCATTGATTGCATCCAAGATTTGTTAATTTGCACACACAAAAAAGTATTTTTCCTAAGAAATTAATTCAAGAGCATGTTGCAAAAATGTGTACACCCCAATGAAAGTCTTGGGCCCCTTTCACACGAGCTGGATGATCCATGCTGCCCTAGGGAGCAGCGGATGTCAGCGGAGACATCTCCGCTGACACCCACTGCTATCCGATCCAATCCTATCTGTGAAATCCGGACAGATGGATACCCTATTTTCCATCCGTCTGGAGGATCGGACCGGATAATATCAGATGAAAACGGACATTTGGTCTGTTCCCATCTGATCTCCCATAGAGGAGAGCGGGGCTCTGACAGCTTCGTCTCTGCAAAGTAAGCGGAGACGGAGCTGTCATCCGCCTACTCAGCAGAGATCGGCTAATCCCCACTGAGCAAAACTGAGTCCGTTGGGCCCGTGTTAAAGGGACCTTTGGAGCAAAGCTAAATTTTGGACAAAAAAATCCTAATTAACAACAATTCAACTACAGGTGAGTCTACTTAAAGGAGATGTACAGCCAAAGCTTGTTAGGCTGTACATCTCCTAAGGATCACAGGAGTGCAGTTTGTTCTGAGAGCAGGCTGACGTCACAGATGTCGGTCCATGCACCGCGTCATCACGATCACGGAGCCAGGATCCACCTGGACCGACACCCAGCTCAGCCTCTCAGTGAGCCGCCCCTCCACAGCCCAGTGCTTCAATGAGCGAGGAGGTGGCAGAGCAGAGAGCTGTGACTGACAGTCAGCAGCTCTCTGCTCAGGAAGCTGTCAGAACTGAGCGATCGGCGGTGTTCGATCACTCGGTTCTCAGTATAGAGGGGCCGGGTGAAAGATGCAGCATTGGACCGATGCTGCATCCACCTAGGTAAGTATAAATGGGGGGGGGGGGGAAGGAAACCCCATACTTCTCTTTTAACAGAGAAAACCCCTTCCCATTTCATGCTGTCAGCAATGGTACCACATGGAAGAGAAATGTCACAAGGTCTGAGTAAGAAAATAATTTCTTTACACAATAAAAGTGAAGGCTACAAGATTAGCAAAGCTTTACTTATCATTCAGAATACTGTAGCATACATGTGATACAAACATTTAACAATGATGAAACTGCAACCATCTCACAGAGATGTCCAGGCCATCCACAGGAGTTAACACCTCGACATGAGAAGGGTTGAAGAAAATCGCCATGCAAGTTCAATGCAGTTAGCTAAAGAAGTATAAAGCCAAACTGGGGTAAATGTTTCCCGTGACACAATACGGTGTACACTGCAGAGGAATGGCATGCATGGGTGTCCTCCATGAAGGAAGCCTCTCCTAAAGCCCATGCACAAAATAACCCGCCTAGAATTTGCCAGGGCTCATGCTGAAAAAGAATAAGAATACTGGGACTCTGTACTCTGGAGTGATGAGACCAAGATAAATGTTTTTGGAACTGATGGTTTCAAAACTGTATGGCATCACAAAGGTAAGGAGTACAAAGAAACATGCATGGTGCCTACAGTAAAACATGTTGTTGGCAGTGTCCTTCTGTAGGGCTGCATGAATGCTGCTGGTGTCGGGAAGCTGCGTTTCATTGACGGTATCATGAATTCACATATGCACTGTTCTATATTGTGAGAGAAGATGCTACCATCACTCTGTGCCCTTGATCATCGTGCATTTTTCAGCCAGCTTGCTGTCAGCATGGATGCTGAACAGTGTGTTTCCTTTATATGAACATATTCCTTCTATTTGACATGTAGCTCTAACCAGAGATGATTCTTGGTAGCTGTGTGTTTTTTTTAACCTTGTGTGTCTTGCACTTACGGTCTATTGGTATTTATTTTCATTTGGGGGCCTGTGAACTCCTTCTCTCTGCGCATACACTGTGTACATTTTTGACAATATCAATATAGGCTCCATGACATGGCTGTTGAATTTTAGTTTGATGTTTCTATTGAGGATGTATATATATATATATATATATATATATATATATATATACTTTGAGAAAGCCTGCGACACATCTGGAACCTGAGGAAGCCCAAAGTGTGGGTGAAGCGCGTGAATCCATCGCATTACAGGATGTGCTGCAATACACCTTCTAGATACTGTATTCTCGTATGATGTTTTTACTATCTTGCCTTCAATAAAATGTATATTTTTATAATCTGTATTTTAACTTATTGATACTCTTAGGCACACTAAAATCCCCATCCACCTCATCCACAGGGTCCACCTGTATGACTTGGTTTACTTTTGCCATTTTACTAGATGTAGTAGTTTTTGTCTTGGGGTGTATTCATTTTTGCATCAACTAATTTGAATAAAACTGAAGATTTTGTAATCTAAGTTAAATTATTAACCCTACATTCATGTAATGAGCTAAACAAATGTTCTAGAAAACTCAGTTTTGTCACAATTTTGGAAATTGATCTTGAGATATTAAATACAACTTTACTTTTCAAAAGGGGTGTACTCATTTATGCTGAGCACTGTATATATATGTATATATATATATATATATATATATATATATATATATATTTTTTTTTTTTTTTATTATTCTTATTATTGCTATTGCAAGGGGGCTAACAAGTGAAGGTTATATGTCCTCTTTATGGAGACATTAGGGGTATTTTGGACCCCCAATGTCTCTCTGGCCCTCCACTAAAGGTAATTAAGCACAGATTGCGCTTTATTAGCAGCTTTCCCATTTACTGGAGCAGGAATGGATGCTCTATACTCTTCTCCGTATTGGCATCCTGAAGCTGGTAATTGAGGTCCCAGGCTCCCCAAAGGGAGTCAAGAGGTTAAAATGAATCTATACTTTATTATAAACTTCTAAAAGTTGCCCCATGATGGCAGAAATCACAAAATGCCCATTATTACCCTAAAAAGCCTCTTTTGCTCTCCTCTCTGATGTCGTTTCATTTTCTTACTGTGGTCTGACTTTGCCTGGCTTGTAGGCTCCATTAGCTGTATCAGTTGGTGCGTAGGTCACTTTGTAATTCAGTATCATTAAAATAAACTTTTCAATTCGATCTGCATCTGCCATAATTTAAAAAATAAAATGCAGCTTCCTTGTAATTATGACTACTGATGGATTTAAGTACACAGAACAGCCTAAAAAATGTGATCTGCTCATTGCTTTTCCCAGTCTGCACAAAGCTTAAAGTCAAATTACAGACAGGCCCTGCAAAGGGGTTAAGTGTGCTCCTAGGGAGCGCTTTCTAACTGTGTGGGTACTGGATGTACTAGAGAAAAAGAGAGATCTGTATTTCAGCTTAGCTAAAACACAAGATCTCTCTCTTCCTATGTGACAGAACAGTGTTCTGCCTTATTTACAAAGGCAGAACACTGTTCTATCATTCTCCTGCATGATCGCGGGTGACCAGCAGCCATCGCGACCTCCGGAGCCGCTCATTGGCTCCCGCTGTGTTTATTCACAGTGGGAGAAGCGCTCTGGCGGCGCACGCACGCCCCCGAGAACCTGTGCACAAAATCACGTACCAGTACGTGATTTTGCACAGCCGGGCTGCCCTGCCGCAGTATATATGCGGTGGGCGGTCCGGAAGTGGTTAAAAACTATTTTTTTTTCTTATGAAAATACAGTATGTGCATATAAATGTTCTGTACACTATATTGTCAGAAATATTGGGACGCTTACCTTTACACACAAATTAACTTTAATGACATCCCAGTCTTAGTTTGTAAGGTTTAATATTGAGTTGGCCCACCCTTTGCAGCTTTAACAGCTTCAACTCTTCTGGGAAGGCTGTCCACAAGGTTTAGGAGTGTGTCTATGGAAATGTTTGACCATTTTTTCAGAAGCGCATTTGTGAGGTCAGGCACTGATGTTGGATGAGAAGGCCTGGCTCCCAGTCTCTGCTCTAATTCATCCCAAAGTGTTCTATCAGGTTGAGGTCAGGACTCTGTGCAGGCCAGTCAAGTTCCTCCGCCCCAAATTCGCTCATCCATGTCTTTATGGACCTTGCTTAGTGCACAGCTACCTCCACACTGCAAGGGTTAAATGCTCATTTAGGTTAAGGAGGCTTCAGTTTACCTTACCTGATCCTCCTCTCCGCCTGTGCTCTCCTCCTCTCCTTTACGCTGTGGACTGTCCCTCTGTGTCCTCAAGTTAAGTGCAGGGCTATGGGCTCTACATTAAACTTGTTCACATCAGATGACCTGCAAATGCTGAAGCATAGGGGAAATTAAGTGGCGGGGGCTGGTCTTACAGTACAGAGGGAGCCTGCGGGAGGGGAAAATCGGGTAAGTAATACTTCTTTTTGCAATACCGTAGACCGAAATGAGCATATAACCCTTGTTGTGCAGGGGCAGCCCCACTGCAAGGGTGGATTTTTATTCATCCTACCTAAAGTTCAGCTATAACAAACCAAAAGGGGCCAAATAAGAGAAGATCATTCTAAGGATTTACATACACTTACAGCTATTAAAGTTCTGTACAAAACAGGCTTTTTTTTCAACGGAGGTGCAATTAAACATTAACATGTGATAAGGAGCTCTTCCATATACACTACTGTATATAGTCAAAAGTATTGGGAAGCCTGACTTTACACACACATGAATTTTAATGGCATCCCAGTCTTAGTCCGTAGGGTTCAATATTGCTTTCAGTAGCTTAACAAAAGATGACTGGGCAGGGCTGACACCAGTTGTTGTCATTTCAGTCCAAGAAAAGGCATTCTGTATAATCAGTTTTTATTGAAATTTTGTATTCACAAGAACAAAATACAAGTTGGAAACAGCATTGTGGAAAATAAAAAGTAGGAAAAGACTGTAGATGCCCATTTATGCTAGGTAGACAGGAGACTGTGTCTAGAGCGGGATATAATTAGGCCGCAAGGCCGGTCCTACCATGGGTCCCACTGGGTCCATTGGACCCAGGCAGTACTTGGGGAAGAGCAGCAAATTGACTCCCAAAATTATTTGTCCAGCAGTTTTGTGTGTCATCAATTTGCGGCGCGTTACGGGCGGCATTTCCCCATCTCATACTGCCGCCCGTATTGCAAACTGATGCGTATGAGGTGGCGGAGTGTCTTCTCCGGGGAACATCTCTCACGTAATCGTGGCGTGCGCGGCAGACACAGGAGTGAAAGGAGGAGTGAGGATCGTTGGACCGGTCCGGTGGTGAGTTGTGAAAGAAGAAAACAGTATATATAATATTTTCTACATTTTATATTCATATAAAATAATGGTTGTAGGAGACTTTTGTTGGGTGTGATTTTTTTTTTTCTAAGGGATGGAGGCGGGGGGGGGGGGGGGTAGCAGCATTTTGTTCTTGGACCCTGGCAGCACATTGTCTTAGGCCAGCCCTGTTAGGCTGGGTTATCACTTTCAATACATCCAGCTGGGCCAAATATTCCTGAATTGTTCCTCCCTATCACTGGTAATATGAACCCATCTCTCTGTCTCCATCATTTTGTTCACCTCCTCCCACCAGTCTCGAAAGGTAAGGCAATGGTCCTGTTTCCAGAACTGGAGAATGAGGCTCTTAGCGGCATTCTTATATGATTTTATGGAACCAGGGGTATCATGGCAGAAAGCAAAGGCATTTGTTGTCTGTCCACAACTAGGAAAATTGAAGCTGAGTTCATTTCTGGCAGATCCACAGGTTTTTTCTGTACTTGCAGGGTCTAAAAGTTGGAAGAAAAGCCTAACTCTATCTATTCTTAAAAATACCCCCTTCCTCCTACCTATCTTGCATAACCTGTATAAAAAAAATCTGTACAGTTAACAGTTTTTATTCCACTCTTGACCAGTCTCATGATTCCACAGCCCTGGCTCTTCTGTGTGAGTAAGTGGCTGCTGCAGGGGAGAATAGAGAGTGCCAACAATGGCTGGGCTATGGGAGCCTATGGGTGACGTCACTGCACCTGGAATTCAAAGATCTTGTTGTGTGCTCCTTTGAGCTGATGAATCACATGATTAAAAATAGGTAAGTACACAGATCTTTTCATACAGTAGAAGTTGGAGGAGGCGGGAAGGGAACATTTCAAAGAATACTTATAGTTAGGCTTTTCTTCCACTTTAAAGGAATAAAGCATGGGGAAATGTATTTTATTTTAGCAGGTTAGTTCACCTTTTTAGCATATTACATCATACAGTCAAGGGGTCCCAGTGTGTTAAAAAAACCCTATGCAGCTTTGAAATATTGTGCTTAGTTAAATAACTATTCCAGTAGGACATTTGGGTCCACCCGGAAGCCTGGCCAAAGAACTCCTACAGGTCAGGTAGCTATGCCCCATCCAGGCCTGTCGCTGGAATGCTCTAATCATTGGACCAAAATGTCCTACTGCTATAGTTATTTAACTAAGCAAAAGATTTCAAAGCTGCATACTGCAGAGGATTTTGTCACACACTGGGACCCGAGCATCTCAAAACAACAGCTTTCCCCAGCATTTCGGGATTGCTGAGCTCAGCAATGCTGCGAGAGAGGGAAAGCAAGAGCGCACTACAAATATATGGAGTCTGAACAAGGAGAACGCTAGTTCTTGTGATGCTGGGATGAATTTCCAATAGTTAATGTGTCCTAGCAACAGGGCTGAACAGGACACAGCTACGTGTAGGAGTTTTTCAGCCAGGCTTCAGGGGAACCCAAATGGCCTCTTGACTGCATGGTGTATTTTAATAAAAAGGTGGGCTAACCCTTTAATTTTATACTGACACCTTATGGCTTCAATGTGCAGAACCTGTGTAATGACATTTCTGGGACCAGCTGCTGTTGCTGTATACAGCCACCCATTGAGGAGCTTTATGAGAGGGGGCTGAGTTGTGTGCAGGGTTTGCGTAAAGCACCCACACGTGCACAGACTTATGCTCTGAGCACACACACTATCAATGGACAGCTGCACGCGGTGGCTGCGGGTCTTCAGAATTTCATTAAATAGGCTCTGCATGCTGTGCAGCCCCTGTACAGCTGCGTGCATGAATCCTAAGAAGACATTTATGACCGCATGTTTGCTGAAAGGAGATGATTACTACTTTGCAGTCTCTTTAGATAGTCCATAGTACTCTGTGAATCCTTTGTCATACATAAAAAACTAAAACAAACATTTACACACATAGGAATTGTAGGCTTAAAAATATATTTTATCAAAAGCCATTACAATTTCTCTTTATTATAGTTGGAAAATACTAAAGAATGCAAACTTTTTCCTCTACCAGAAAGTGTGATTTTTTTGGGTTAATATGTCTCAACTTACGTTATTCTTTTTGCAAAATGATGTTTTTTTTAACCATTGTTAGTGTTTAAGACCATTTCACACCAGCAACCTTGTAGAAGAGATCTGTAGCAGCACATTTGTCTTCTTATTCTCTAGCTGGCTATAATATACAACCGCCAATCACTGGTAAGTCAAAATCACTAGCAGCTGCATCAGATAGTATGAGTAGCAACGGAAGCTGGCTATACTCTACCTGTTTTATTTCCTACAAAAAAATAAAAATTAAATAAATAACAATTGCTCAGTGACTGAGCTACAAATTGCAGGAATTGTAGCAGAAAAGACCATTCATTTTTTGCAATTCATTGATTTCTAGCAACCAAAATGTTAGGGAGTGTAATTATGTAGCTGCTACAAATCACTGTTTCAAATCAGTTGTATGACATGACCCTAAGGAATGAACCATGCAGATAGAAGAACAACTGAGCAACTCTAATGAATACTGTCTATAGGCATATAGGGGGAGGGTAGAATGAGAGGAAATGAGGGGGGGGGGGGGGAACAGAGAGAGAGAGTGTGGAAAGAGGGATAGAGAGAAAGAGAGATGGGGGCAGAGAGAGAGAGAATGAGAGGAGAGTGAGGGGGGGGGGGGGTAAGAGAGAGGAGGGAGGAGAGAGAGATAGAAATAGGAGGGCAGAGATAGGGAAAGGAGGAGAAAGAAAGAGGGGGGGGAGAAAAGGGGAGAGGGGTAAGATAGAGCAAGAGACAGATGGGAGGGGAGAAAGCTAGAAACGGGTGACAGAGAAAAGGAAAGGAGGTGAGAGAGAGGGGGGGGGAGAGAGAGAAAGGGGAGAGGAATAAGAGAGAGAGGAGGGGGAGAGAGAAATGGGGGGGGGGGACAGAGAGGGGAAGGAAGAAAAAAAGAGAAAAAGGGCAGAAGGGTAAAAGGGGGGCAGAAAAGAGGGAAAGGGGAGTGAAAGAGAGAGGGGGAGGAGGGAATTAGAGAGAGAGGGAGAGAGGTAAGATAGAGAGGGGAGGATAGATAGATAGATAGATAGATAGATAGATAGATAGATAGATAGATAGATAGATAGATAGATAGATAGATAGATAGATAGACAGACAGACAGACAGACAGACAGACAGACAGACAGACAGACAGACAGACAGACAGATAGATGATAGATAGATAGATAGATAGATAGATAGATAGATAGATAGATAGATAGATAGATAGATAGATAGATAGAAATGGGGGGGGTGGCAGAGAGAGGGAAAGTAGGAAAGAGAAAGCAGAGGAGAGGTAAAGATAGATAAAAATAGGGGGGGGGTGGATGAGAGAGCGAGGGAGAGGAAGGAAAGAGAAAACAGGGAGAGGGGTAAGAGAGAGAGAATGGGGGGAGAGAGGGGAGGAGAGAGAGAGACAAATGGGGGGGGAGAGATAGAAAGGGGAGAGAGAAAGGGGAGGAAGGAAAAAGAGAGAGAAAGGGGAGAGTGATAATAGAGAGAGGGGGGGGGGAGAGAGAAAAAATTAAGAGTGGGCAGGGAGAAGGAAAGGAGGAGAAAGAGAGGAGGAGGAAGGAAAGAGAGAGAGAACAGGGAGAAGGGTAAGAGAGAGAGGGGGGACAGAGAGAAGGAAAGGAGGAGAAAGAAATAGGGGGGGGGGAAAGAAAGAGAGAGAAAGGAGAGAGGGGTGAGAGAGAGGGGGGGCAAGAGAGAGGGATAGAATGGGGGAGGGGCAGAGAGAAGGAAAGGAGAGAGAAAGATAGAGGGGTAAGAGAGAGACAGAGAGTAAGAGGGGGGAGGAGAGATAAGGGGGGGTAGTGACAGGAAAGGAGTGGGTAGGTGAAATAGAAATAGGGGGGCAGAGAGGAGAGGGGGGGAACTAGAGAGAGAGAGAGAAAGAAAGGGGGAGAGGGGGAAATACAGAAGGGAGGAGATAAAGCGTAAGAAAGCAAACATAGGGGAGAGAAAGGAGGGGAGAAAGAGAAAGTAAGCAAAAGAGGGAGAGATAGGGAAGACAGAGTGAGATACAGAAGGTGGGGGGGGGGGCAAAAAGGAGAGAGAGAGGGGAGGGAGGAAGGAAAGAATAAAGAGAGGGAGAGGAGAAATTATAGATAAGAGGGGGGGGGGATAGAGAAGGGAGAGGACAAAACTGAGCGGTAGAGAGAGAGAGGGGTGTAGTGAAGTTTTGGATCTGTAGCCCACACTGTCGGATTGGGACGGCTGAATCCAGTCTATCCTGTGGTCCAGTGACTTTAGATATAAAACAAGGACTACGCCAGGTTGCTGTGAGCACAGCCGCTCTCTCCCTGTCCCTGGCCCAGCCTCAGTCGTCATCAGATGGTACCTGTGGCTCCCCCTCCCCCCAGTACAGCTGACAATGGGTATCTCCGGGCTGTCTAATGACTAATATAGTGAAATGTTGTATTTTTCTGGTTTGTGTTGTCACGGATCGTGCAGCAGAAAAAGCCAATTATCATGCAGCTCCCCGCTCATCCTTTAATTCGGATGTGTCACAACACAGGCACAAATTGCTATGTGTGAGTGTAATTGTCGGCCGGGTTGGGCGCCCATTAGAGAGGATCGCTGATTTCAGGAGCTCGGAGTGCTGGACAGCTCCCATCGGAGGCGCTGGCTGGCTCCACCCTAGTGCTTCTCCAGTCTTCAATCTCTGCTGCTCCCCCAGGGGCCCTCCGCTCCTACATTGGGCCCCCAAGTGCCCCCCTCCCCCCCCCTCTTCCCCCACCTGAAGATGCCACTGATTAACCAGTAAGCCCATCCAGTGAATTGGCTGTCTCCATCACCAGCAACCCCAGTGCCTGCGATTTCTGTGTCTACAGGCAAAGGGAGGAGGAGGAGGAGGAGGAGGGGGGGAGGGGGCATTTAACCCTTGCCATTCTGCCACCTCCTCAGCTCCATCCTTGCACTGTAGAGGAGCCCATGAATATCCCCTTCTGAATTGGATTTTTCCTTTTTTTTAAGGAAGGTGTGTGTTAAGGGGAGGGGGGGCTGCAGAGTGCCTACAGAAGAATATTTTTGCTTATTCCAGGGGTTGTTGGGCTAGGTGGAGTCCCCGGCTGATTGGCTGTTGGCTGTCACATGCCTGGCTTCTTATAGGGGCTGAGGTTCTCAAACTGCTTCACTGTCTTATTCTGGTAACTAAGTGTCAGTGCAGGCACAAGCAAAGGGAGGGCAATCCCACCGGACAAGGAGGCACCAGGCAGGGGACTGGCACAGGGCACCCAGCTACACCTGATCTTCCCTGCCAGGATTACTGAAATCTTCACACTGATTGAGGAGGAGGAGAGCATTGCTTGGAGCTCCCAGCTGGGCTGCATTCAGTAGGGAGCTTGTCTGGCTCAGCAGTCATTGCTTCTCATGAAAGGCAGCAAAGTGTGAGCAGGGGCTGTGCATGGGGATGTGTCTACACCCCCCAACCTTGGCTGCCACTTTGGATTCTAACGCTTGCCTCTGTCCGTTTGTAGAATGGCACGGTTTGGAGATGACCTGCCCACCCGCTATGGAACTGGGGTGCCGGGGGGTGCTGGGCGAGGAAGCAGCCGGCAAGGTGGCCCCCCGCCCGGCCAAAGGATGTACAAGCAGTCCATGGCACAGCGGGCGAGGACCATGGCACTGTACAACCCCATCCCGGTCAAACAGAACTGCTTCACCGTCAACAGATCGCTCTTCATCTTCAGCGAGGACAATGTCATCCGCAAGTATGCCAAGAGGATCACTGAGTGGCCATATCCTTCCTCGGGGGCAGGGCCAGAGGGAGGGGTGGGGGTGCTCCCTGGGGGTGGGGTGGGGAAGGGGGTAATGGGGCTCGCTAAATGCACGGGGGTATATTACAGAAATGGTTATATGTATCAACCAGCTACATGTCTGTGCATGTCGGTATTAATTTCTATTATATCTGTCTACCTGCTTATCTACCTACCTGTGTATCATCTATCTATGTGTCCCAATCCTTGTTATATCTAGCTGCTTAGCTACCTACCTATGTATCCATTTATCTATCTGTCCTGTTCCTTAGCTGCTCATCTACCTACCTACCTACCTACCTTTCTATTTATTCATCTATGTGTCCCAATCCTTATTATATCCAGCTGCTTAGCTACTTATCTATGTATCCATTTATCTATCTGTCCTATTCCTCAGCTGCTCATCTACCTACCTACCTACCTACCTACCTACCTACCTACCTACCTTTCTATTTATTCATCTATGTGTCCCAATCCTTATTATATCCAGCTGCTTAGCTACTTACCTATGTATCCATTTATCTATCTGTCCTATTCCTTAGCTGCTCATCTACCTACCTACCTACCTACCTTTCTATTTATTCATCTATGTGTCCCAAGCCTTATTCTATCTATCTATCTATCTATCTATCTATCTATCTATCTATCTATCTATCTATCTATCTATCTATCTATCTATCTATCTATCTATCTATCTATCTATCTATCTATCTATCTATCTCAAGCCTTATTATATCTAGCTGATTAGCTACCTACCTATGTATCTATGTGTCCTAACTCATCTACCTACTTACCTTTCTATTTATTCATCTACCTATGTGTCCTAATCCTTATTATATCTATCTGCTTATCTACCTACCTATCTATGTATCCATCTTTCTATGTGTCCTAATTCCTATTATATCTGTCAGCTTATCTACCTTCCTACCTAGCTAAGTATTTATCTTTCTAAGTGTACTGATTCCTATTATATCTGTCCGCTTACCTCCCTACATATATACAGTTCCTCTATCTATCTATCTATCTATCTATCTATCTATCTATCTATCTATCTATCTATCTATCTATCTATCTATCTATCTATCTATCTATCTATCTATCTTTCTATCTCCATCATGTCTGTATCATATTTAACAGTCTTGTTGCCATTGGGGGCCTGCTGTACTATATCTGTTCTTAAGGCCTAGACATGAAAGTGTTAAATGACACAGTGGTCAGTGTGCAAATGTCAGTGGGATATTGAAGGTGCCCCCCACCTAATTCAGGATAGTGCCAGCCTGGTGTAATATGTCACCAAGAGGATTCCCAGACATACATTGGGGTGGGGGTGGGTGGTTCAGATGGCATATTGGTTGGCGGGAGGGTGAATAGAGCATGCCAATGGTCAAGGTAGTTCCTGGGCTCCAGTGTTTGGGTGTGTAGAGTTGGGAATAGCCCCCTTTGAGGGCTGGTTGTTATGAAAGCCCACACCTATTGATTGGTGTGTGTGTGAGAGAGAGAGGCGTCAGGGCCTGCTGGAAGAATCCTAGCAACCCCTGCGTGTCACCATCCCTGGGCTGTGCTGCACCAGCCATGGAGGAAGCAGCATTAGACATATGCTGAGGTCATTAGGTGTATACCAAGCCCACTGGTAGCCAGGGAATTCTGGGGAGGGGGTGGGGTGGTCTGTAGGTTTCAGTCACTGACTGGGGGGGGGGGGGGCATTTATAACACCTCCATGTATACCTTACCCATAGGCCAGACATGACTGAGTGACACTGATCCACTGTGTGCGTGTGTGTATCTTATAATGCCATTTCTGTCCAATGTGATTTTTTTTTTTTTCAAGTGTGCATTTTATGTATCTTGAATATATTATGATTCAGTGTGTTTTGTGTATATGTGTCTATGTGGGGTGTATAATTGCCCATGGAGGGAGTATAATTTAAAAACAGGTCATTTTTGGCGGTGTGTTCTTTTGTGTACGCTTAGGAATAGTACCAAAAAAATGTCCAATACATATTCAGCATGCATTTTTTGTGTGTATGTGTGTTGCAAATGATTGTGTAAAGTGCATGTAGGTCTGCTAGATTTGTGAGTGTAGTGCATATGCTTGAGTGTACACAATATATAGAATTTATTCTGAATTTGTGTGGTTTATTGTGAAATGTGTGATATATAGGATTTAATGTGTAATATGTGTATGAATATGTGTGCATGGTTTATTGTGTATGTGTCAGTGTGCCCATATGAGTGCGTGTGCCTGCCGGTGTGCAGTGTGTGTTGGGGGTGGGGTGTTAGGTGTGAATGCACTGTGTCTATGGAGCTGCACTGTTCTATCTGTACAAGCAGCTGAATATGTGACACTCTATCACTGCCTCTTGTCATCTTCCTGACTGCTCACTTTGTACACTATGCATTCTAAACCCCATACAGCCATGGCGGATCTTTTTATAAGGTGCCAATGGCCAGGATTAGCTGCTAGTGCAGTCTCCAGGCACCCTGCTGCGCCTAGTCCACGTTGGATAATATTTTATGAAGGCGATCAAGCCTCAGTTCAAACTGGAATACCATGCAGAGGTGACAGTAAGCACACAAAAGGATAGATCTTCTATTTGTAGGCTGAAACAATTCAACTTCTAAATGAGCCCTCATCCCTTATATTGCAATAAGCTGCCACAGATAGTCCCTGTATGTACAATGTATATCCAGAGGCTCCCAATCATCTCTTGTCAGTCAGAAAAAAGGAGTCCAAGAAAGATGTGCAAAGTGCAGAAACCTTTAGCAACCACATTTTGCCAAAATCGTGAAAGATTATTTTTGATTGATTGCTGTAGGCTCCTGGGTTTGGCACATTACATTTTGTCTTGTTTAAAAAAAAAGTGATAGAATTCAAAGACCCCAAAACATATTTCAGCTTTCCTGTGCTTATATGTGCTGGCTGCTTTAAAGTCTTTATTTATTGGCTTTTTTTCTCTTTTATTTTGACCTCATGGTCTGGTGAGTAACACACTTCCTGTCTAAGGGTTTCTTCTCTATCTATGGAGGAGCAATGGAGACACTCTTGGACAGATGTACTGTCTGGAGAGGTCAGTGTTAAGCCTGGTACACACCTATGCAGGTTGCGGTTGATGCATTTTCCCAGTGCGTTTTGTGCTTTTTTTCACATGTAAAACCTGCTGCTGGAAAAAATGTTCCTGATTCCGTCCAAAAAAACGCATCGGCGAGAAAGGCACAGATGTGAACATGACCCGTAGGAAACAATGTTAAATGGACTGTAGAGTGTTTCTGCAAAACTGAAAACGCATTGCAAAATGCATAGGTGTGAACCAGGCCTTTCACCCACCCCCCCCTATATTTTTTGTTAACAACCCCTACTTACCTGGTGATGTAATCACTCACCCTGCAGGTCCAGAGCTGCCACTCTGAACCTCTTCTGGCAGCGCTTAGTCCTGCGCTGCCATGTTTGACTGTGATGTCATCAATAGGCTGCTGACTGTTCCGGTTTCAGCCAGGACGCCTCTTGATGAGGCGTCATTAGGCCCGCCCCCTCCTCCTTTCCTGAATAAACGGAAAGTCTAGTGAAATATGTGATATGCATGTCCCAGGAAGCAAAGGGTGCACTGTGAAGAGTCATTCACCCAGGCAAATGATGTTGACCAGGGGGCAGGGGGTGAGCGGGACCGAACATTTTCTTTAAAAACAAATAAAGAAAAAAAAAAGCTTGCTATACATGTAGAGGCCTGGAGGAGGGGTGGAGCGGTAGGATGAAGATTTGTAGGTTAAAGAGCCGCTTTAGTCAGGGTATAAACCTTGAGGTTTTTTTTATTTGTCTTCTATTTGAACTAAAAAAAAGACTGCTGTGCTATTGTATTCTGACAGCGGGGACTCCCTCCCTATCAAAATACACAAATCAAAGCTGAATATGCCGATCGAATGCTGGTTTTCCAGGAGCACTTTTCGACAGAAGCCGGTCACTTTGTTGGGCTTCTGTTGAACAGATAACAGTACGCACAAGTGAAATTTTGTCCAGCTCCTGCTGATCCCAGCCTATTTTCAGTCCATGTATCCTGCTTTAGATGGGCTAATACACTGATTTTGCATAAGTAACTAACAACCCCCAGCTAACCCTTTTTTTTAGCATTTTTCTTTCCATTTAGGATAAAGATTTTACATAACTGAATAAAAGCTGTCAACATGCCTGTCAGTGTAAAATTATTTGTTTTAACCATCTAATTGCCACTTTTGCTGGACAGCTTGGTCTGCTAAAGCTGAAAAATAACAGACTAAAGTTTACCATACACTTAGTTTATTATTATTATTTTTTTTTTATATATAATGCTTTTTATTGTACTTTTAGAAAACAAAGTACATAGATAGCAAGTCAAAGGGACCTAATACATTCCATGTTAGCAAAAGTCATACCCTTGGTAGCCTACCGAGGATGATCTCTAAGCAGAACCTAGAATACCATCCATGGATATACTAGTTACACTTATGCTGACCATACACCATACGAAAAATCGTTCAAACTCCTTTTCGAAAAACGAACACTCGGCCGCGAGAGCAGACGATCATGCCATCATTTAATGCAAATTTTGATCAATAAATCGTTTAATGGACATGAATCAGTTTTTCATTTATTTTCTCACATATGCCTAGTGCAAACAGTTAAGGCGAGAAACACATTAACCTTTCAATTTATCGTTAGTTCGGCAGAGTATTCCAATCTGTTCCTTCGATTTTTCTGCTCTGAAAAGTTAAAACTGATTTTCTATTTGTGCCCATTAACTGGACGAAAAACGAATGAACGGACCCAAATGACAGATTTTAGAACGATTTTTCAGCTAGTGTATGGCCAGCATTAGTTTATTTTTATTCAGTCAGCGGGCTGAACAAAAAAAAAACCAAAAAAACATTCCTCTATTCGTACAAAACGATCCCCTCGCTGCTGTCACAGTACACTGATCAGTGGCTGCAGCTGCTGATCGATGGCAAATGTTCCAGTCTATTGCTTTGAAAGAAGCGGATTAAACAATCAACTGCTGTCGAGAGGGGGAGCCCACATGCTGAGTGAAATTGGGCCAGTCTAGCAGGGACTGAGAATTTCAATTAGTGTAGGGCTAACTTTACTGGCAGGACCACCGGGTGAAAATAAAGGGGGAAAAAAATGAAAACTAACGCAGCCACCACATTTAAGGATTTTTAAGCTTTTTGCTTTTGGGTTTAGATACTCTTTCAGTAAAAACTCCTAGCTGGTCTGTTATCTGGATGATGTCACAGATAATATAGACTGATATATTGCACATTGATATTGACACGCTAAGCTCCAAAATGTGATTTGTGTCCCATTCAAACATGTTCAGCTCAGAATCACAAACTATAGATTGTTCTTTAATGTCTTTAAAGGGTTTTTGAACTTCAATCTAGTATATTTTGCATCAAGTGTAAAAATAGTAAGAATTAGTAAGTTCTTCTTGCCTTCCAGGTGTGGATAATTAAGGATGTATTTTATTAATAATATACAGAGACTGGCTTTGGTGACCGGTGACATCGTTGTTTGTTGCTAAGTAACTTCTATATTGGCGACCTGAAGGGGGTAAAGTCCAAGCAGATGACAAAAAATGCTTTCCAGTGTAAGAGGGGACAGCAAATATTTATTCAAAACAGTTTTCCAGGCAGCCTTGTTCCAGGCAGCCTTGTTCTGTTTATATTTTACATTTTTTTGCTTTTATCATTAAACTTTTACATTGTGTTTACAAATAATGTTTCAAAATCTTAGTTCACAAATATTTTCTGGTCAAACATCCTTTAAAGACATAAATAAAGATCAAAGATGAGAATATTAAAATAAATAAATAAATAAATACAAAAAAAAATCACACCACTTAAAAAGCAAAGCGAGGCCAAATATTTTCTTGGTATACATAGATTATTTTCCCATGTACAAATAAATCGGGCTATTAAATTGACACCAAGCTGGTTGAAAAAAATTCCATTCAAGTATGTATTAAATCAAAAAAGTGTCCTTTTTTTTTTTTCTTTTTAGCATTTAGCTGCTATGATCTGATTTCTGTTGGAGGGTGGCTACATTTGTTCTCCATGGTCCCATTGTATGTAGGAATGTAGCCACTCACTTGCTTGCTTCTGAGATAAACTATGGGATGTGTACTGTGCATAGAGCAGTGCACATGACCACTACTAGTGCACTGATTGCTCCAAATGAATGGGGGGGGGGGGGGGGACAGAGATGGAGCCGTGTGGGAGCTCATTACAAAGGAGGCAGGAATACACAGTAAAAAACAATTCCATGAAAAATAGACTTCAGGACAATTAAAGTGTTCGTAAAGTCTCGTTTTTTTCTATTAAAATAACAAACATGTTATACATACTTCCTCTGTGCAGTGGTTTTGTTTTTCCTCCTCTTCTCGGGTCCCTCTTCGGCTCTTCTGGCCCCTCCCTCCTGTTGAGTGTCCCCATATCAAGCAGCTTGCTAGGGGGGCACCTGTACCAAGCTGCAGCTCCGTGTATCCATTCAGACACGGAGCTGCTGTTCGACCCAGCCCCCTCTCTCTCTCTGGATTGGCTCATTGAGTTTGATTGAGAGCAGTGGGCGCCAATTGCGCCACTGCTGTGTATCAGCCAATCGGGAGAGAGAGGATGGCTGGAGATTGCTGGATAGAGAGGGGGCTCATGTAATTATTAGGGAGGCTGCTGCACACAGAAGGTTTTTCATCTTAATGCAAATAAAGCATAAAAATAAAAAACCTTCTGACTTTAAAGCCCCTTTGAAGTGTTTTTTTGTTTCTTTAGATAATAAACATGTCATACATTCCTGCTCTGTGTAATGCAGTGATATTGAATAGAGTGGTCTCTTATCTCCTCTTCTGGGGCCCTCCATTAGCACTCTCCATTCCTCCTCTTCTGTGAGTGCCCCCATGGCAAGCTGTGTGCTGGCAGGGATACGCCCCCGAGCCAGGCTGTGTGTGTCCATAGACACGCACAGCTCAGCCTTAGCCCCTGCTTCCTCTTCAGAGTATTTGAACGATAGCAGTAGTAGCCAATGGCTCCCACTGCTGCCTGAGTCCCCATGATAGGAGGAAGAGTGGAGAGAAGACCTGTGCAGATCGATACAGAGCACGGGTAAGTGTTTACTTATGTCGGGAGCAAGCAAGAAAGGGTGGTTACGTTCCAACATACAGTGGGACCATGGAAAACAAATGCAGTCACCCTCTAACAGGAAGTCAGATCACAGCAGCAAAAACATAAATTTGGAGGAGGCTAAGTGCAACAGAACGTTCTTTTTTGGAGTTAAAGTGGTTGTAAAGGCAGGAGGTTTTGCACCTTCCGCATACAAACACCCCCCCTTTTCTTATACTTACCTAGGCCCACTCTCAGTCCAGCGTTGTGCATAAGAGCAAAGGCTTTCTCCCTCCTCATTGGCTCAGACACAGCAGTGGGAGTCATTGGCTCCTGCTGCAGTCAGTCACAACTGGTAAGGGGTCGGGCCCAGTGTCTTATGGACACACAGAGTGGGATTTGGGAGTGAGCATTTAAAGGTGCTCTCATAGCAAGTATGACATGTTTTTTTTTTTACTTTAAAAAAAAAATCATGCCTTTACAGTAACTTTAAGGTAAAAACCTTCTATATGCAGCTCTCCCGACCCACTCCCACACTTACCTGAGCCCGATCTCGATCCATTGCTGTGCCCAAGAGCAGCTGCTCTCTCTGCTCTCTCTCTCCTCACTGGACAGAGAGGTAGCAGCAGGATCCATTGCTGCTGTCAATCACAGGCAGTGAGCAGAGAGCAGGGGCGGAGCTAAGCCCAGTCCTGTGTGTCTTGCGGACACACAGAGTGTAGCTCAGGATCGAGTCCATACAATGCGCCATGAGCAGCTTGCTATGGAGTGCACTTGGCAGAGGGAGGAAACCCGGAGCGAGAAGGATCAGGGCTGCTCTGTGCAAAACAATTGTACAGAGCAGGTAAGTATAACATGTTTGTTATTTAAAAAAAAAAAAATATAGGTTTACAATCAATTTAGGAGTTTAGTGTCACTTTAAGTAGTGGATGTGTATGAATAATTGCAGAATAAGTAAATGGTTTAATGTGAATGGTGAATGTTTTAAAAAACAGTGAAGTTTTGGGAAAAACACAACATTTACAGCATGTTTAGAGCATTTTTTTACTCTGTAGTATAATGTATGTATATAGAATTGTAAAAATAATTGTTTCTAATTATAGAGATGACATTAATTTCCTTAACACTGCTTACTCCATTCGAATATATGATTTTAGCCACCATTATTGCCAACTGCATTGTGTTGGCTCTGGAGCAGCACTTGCCGGAACACGACAAGACAGATATGTCAGAGAGACTGGTAAGATCCATTTTCTTTGGTTACTGTTCACTTATTGATAAAATACAGAATATATTCATATAAAGGACATGTAAACCCTAACAATGAACTTCTCTTTTGATGTTCTCTTATTTAATACTTGTTGAACTGTTAAATATACCAGTAAAAGCAATTTGTTATATCTGTGAGATACTGTAAGTGCAAGAGATATTTGTTGATCCTGCCAGAAATTGTGTTAGCTGATAACTTCCTGTGCTGCCTGCCTTTGCTGCTTTTTTATCAGTTACATTGTTCTGAGCTAATGCTCAGAACAATGTAACCCTACAAAAAAACAATGTAACCCTACAAAAACCTTACCCTCTATGTTATGGCAGAGAGGAGAGGGGGAGATGTTTGTAGTCCTCCTGCTTCTCCATATATACAGTAGGGTGAGTGAGCGTTGTCATTCAAGGCAGCAAATGCGTTATCTGGCAGGATCACCAGGTGAAAAAGAAGAAAACTAAAGCCGACCATACAAGGCCTGAAATTTGGTCAGTTCAGCAGGGATTAGCCGAATTTCGATCCATGTACTGACGGTTCAACTACCGATCAACTTCTGTACAACCACCTTGTTGGAGTTTTGCCACTTGATCAGTGCTGCCGGCTATAGCCTTCAATGCTGATGAGTGTATTCTGCCTCGGGGAAGTCTCTCCTTTGTCAGAATACAAAAGCTCAGTGGGAGGATTAGTTTTAGTAAATATAAACTACTAAATACCTTTTCTCATCAGCAGTATGTAGCAGTCTTGGGGCTTCAATCTGTGTCTAGCCGAGCTCTAATTAAAAGTTGAAGGAGAAGTTTTATTCTCCTTTGACTGTCCTATGAGGCTGCAGGACCCCTGACCTCTGTCTGGAGAGTGCTGATTGGCCCTGTGCCGATCACATGCACCCTCCCAGAAAAAAAAACTTCTCTAGGAATTCACACCAAACTGAGCATGTGCAGAGGGCCTCCTAGGGTTCTGTGCTATCAGCAGATTAAGAAAAGACAGGATCAAACAGCCTTTTTACACAATGTGGAGGGTTAACCCCTCAAGCTCCACAGTAAGTATAACAAGCATGCTTTACTGCTTATACAGACTGATTTTACTTTTGTGGGTTTAGTACTTGTCATCTGAAAGTCTGACATACAGATGTTTAACTCAGCATGCCCCCTCATGGTTGTATATCCTCCTGAAGTATACCCTTTTTTTTTATTTTATTTTTTTTTTTTTTAGTAGGCATTACCTACAGTGCCTTGCGAAAGTATTCGGCCCCCCTGAACTTTTCAACCTTTTGCCACATTTCAGGCTTCAAACATAAAGATATAAAACTGTAATTGTTTGTGAAGAATCAACAACAAGTGGGACACAATCATGAAGTGGAACGAAATTTATTGGATATTTCAAACTTTGTTAACAAATAAAAAACTGAAAAATTGGGCGTGCAAAATTATTCAGCCCCTTTACTTTCAGTGCAGCAAACTCTCTCCAGAAATTCAGTGAGGATCTCTGAATGATCCAATGTTGACCTAAATGACTAATGATGATAAATAAAATCCACCTGTGTGTAATCAAGTCTCCGTATAAATGCACCTGCACTGTGATAGTCTCAGAGGTCCGTTTAAAGTGCAGAGAGCATCATGAAGAACAAGGAACACACCAGGCAGGTCCGAGATACTGTTGAGGAGAAGTTTAAAGCTGGATTTGGATACAAAAATATTTACCAAGCTTTAAACATCCCAAGGAGCACTGTGCAAGTGATAATATTGAAATGGAAGGAGTATCAGACCACTGCAAATCTACGAAGACCTGGCCGTCCCTCTAAACTTTCAGCTCATACAAGGAGAAGACTGATCAGAGATGCAGCCAAGAGGCCCATGATAACTCTGGATGAACTGCAGAGATCTACAGCTGAGGTGGGAGACTCTGTCCATAGGACAACAATCAGTCGTATACTGCAGAAATCTGGCTTTTATGGAAGAGTGGCAAGAAGAAAGCCATTTCTTAAAGATATCCATAAAAAGTATTGTTTAAAGTTTGCCACAAGCCACCTGGGAGACACACCAACATGTGGAAGAAGGTGCTCTGGTCAGATGAAACCAAAATTGAACTTTTTGGCAACAATGCAAAACATTATGTTTGGCGTAAAAGCAACACAGCTCATCACCCTGAACACACCATCCCCACTGTCAAACATGGTGGTGGCAGCATCATGGTTTGGGCCTGCTTTTCTTCAGCAGGGACAGGGAAGATGGTTAAAATGGATGCGAAGATGGATGGAGCCAAAATACAGTTTTCTGGAAGAAAACCTGATGGAATCTGCAAAAGACCTGAGACTGGGACGGAGATTTGTCTTCCAACAAGACAATGATCCAAGACATAAAGCAAAATCTACAATGGAATGGTTCACAAATAAACATATCCAGGTGTTAGAATGGCCAAGTCAAAGTCCAGACCTGAATCCAATTGAGAATCTGTGGAAAGAACTGAAAACTGCTGTTCACAAACGCTCTCCATCCAACCTCACTGAGCTCAAGCTGTTTTGCAAGGAGGAATGGGCAAAAATTTCAGTCTCTCGATGTGCAAAACTGATAGAGACATACCCCAAGCGACTTACAGCTGTAATCACAGCAAAAGGTGGCGCTACAAAGTATTAACTTAAGGGGGCTGAATAATTTTGCACGCCCAATTTTTCAGTTTTTTATTTGTTAAAAAAGTTTGAAATATCCACTTCATGATTGTTTCCCACTTGTTGTTGATTCTTCACAAAAAATTACAGTTTTATATCTTTATGTTTGAAGCCTGAAATGTGGCAAAAGGTCGCAAAGTTCAAGGGGGCGGAATACTTTTGCAAGGCACTGTACATACCTACATTAGGCATTTTGGTAGATGGATAGGTATTGGCACAGAATATGGAGAGCTGTAGACAGGTAACGTGTCTTCAAACTAGAGTCCAGTGGATACCTCTAAAGTGTTTACAGGCAGAAAAACACAAAATAAGCAATGCATACTATAGTAACTGCTATATACAGTATACAACAGGTAATAGCTCTATAATATTGATAGTATATAACCAAGTTTTCTACCTTTTTTTGTAATAGTTTGGAGTTTGCAGAATGCCTGATAATGATGTGTTCACGTTCATTTGTTTATTTATTTTTTTTAAATGCGGATGCAAACAGGATGAATATGCACTGACAATATCCAAGGCACGGTGCATTTATTTTTTTAAATGCAGCAATAGGGTTAAGTGATATGATTTTATAAGTGATTCTAGGATTGTAAGCCAATGATATTGTTCCTAAGTTAAGCTGGCAAAACTTGTAAAGATTTCTTTTGAAATAGAGGCTCAGCATAACAACCAGGCAACCAGCATTTTTAGAAATGTTTCTTGATCGTACATCACGGGACACAGAGCCGGTTTTAATCATAACTATCTTGGTTATGTGCCACCTTCAGATGAATGGACATTGGCAAACAATCAAACAGGAAGTCCTCCCCTATATAACCCCTCCTATACAGGAAGAACCTCAGTTTTTTGCCGGTGTCTAAAAGGAGAAACACCGTTAGTCCTTTGACTCAAAAGGTGGTTTCTTTTGTTACTATCACTTCGGCAAGAAGAGTCGGAGCTGGTGGCTCTTTCATGTAAGGAGCCGTTCTTGGTCTTGCATCATAAGGTGATGTTGTGTCCTCATCCATCGTTCTTGCCTAGAGTAGTTTCTAGTTTTTACTTGAATCAGTGTATTGCCTCTCTTTTTTCCTAGTTCACAGTTGGAATGGAAAGATCGCTGCTTACTCTGGATGTAGTTTGGGTGGTCAAGATTTACTTGAGTTGTCGGCACAGGTCAGGAATCCTGGTTTGTGCTGCCAGAAGAGCCCAGGAAAGGAAGGCAGCATCCAGGTCAACTATTTCTCATTGGATCCGCCAGCTAATCATTCAAGCACATGGTTTGAAAGGGCAAAGTCCAACCTTTTACAGTGAGAGCTCTCTCTACCAGGTGTGTGGGGGCATCTTGGGCTATCTGCCAAAGGGCGTGAGTGGCTCAGGTTTGCAAGGCTGCTACATGGTTTTTTATTCATACAGTGCACCCAAAAAGTATTTGCAGCGCTTCACTTTCTCCACATTTTGTTATGTTACAGTCTTATTCCAAAATTGATTAAATCCCTTATTTTCTTCAAAATTCTACAAACAATACCCCATAATGACAGTGTGAAAGAAGTTTGTTTGAAATCTTTGCAAATTTATTAAAAATAAAAATGGAAAAAAATCCCATGTACAGAAGTATTTACAGTCTTTGCTCAATACTTTGTTGAAACACTTTGACACCAATTACAACCTCAAGGTTTTTTGAGTATGATGCTACAAGCTTAGCACACCTATTTTTGGGCAGTTTCTCCCATTCTTCTTTGCAGGACCTTTTCAGATCTCTCCAGAGATGTTCAATCGGGTTCAAGTCTGTGCTCTGGCTGAGGCACTTAAGAACATTCACAGAGTTGTCCCATAGCCACTCCTTTGTTATTTTGGCTGTGTGCTTAGGGTCGTTATCCTGCTGTAAGATGAACCTTCATCCCAGTCTGAGGTCCAGAGCGCTCTGGAGCAGGTTTTCATTAAGGATGTCTCTGTACATTGCTGCATTCATCTTTCCCTCAATCCTGACTAGTCTCCCAGTTCCTGCTGCTGAAAAACATCCCCACAGCATGATGCTACCATACTTCACTGTAGGTATGGTATTGGCCAGGTGATGAGCGGTGCCTGGTTTCCTCTAGATATGATGCTTGCCATTTAGACTAGAGAGTTCAATCTTTGTTTCATCAGACCAGAGGATTTTGTTTCTCTTACGTCCTCCGACAGTCGCCGCCTCTCCATATTCGTCACAATGGGGTAATTGACCTTTGCTCCGTAGGAGTAGCTAGGCAACAGAATATGTCAATATTAAAGCTTTTAACATATCCCACCCCCAGGGGGTGGTCCCCTCAGTCAATACCCTCCTACTTCCTGTAACCATAACCCAGTTTCATTGTCTAGCTTTCAGGAGTTAGCTGGCTGTTTCTGTGCTGGGGCATTTTGTCTCAGCCTTTATCTTCTTTTTGATTTTATTTGAGTTTTTTTCTCTCTCTTTACTTAGCTGTTACTTTTGTCAGCATTAGTTAGTTCTTCTGATGAAGAGGATCGTGCGGGCTGGCCCCCCTGGTCGCAGGTTGTGGGCCAGTGGCTTCCCAGCCTGCCATCGAGCGTTCAGTCAGGTATTTTTCCTGGTATATGTGAACGACCCATCCCTGTTCGCTGCAGGGATGCTGTGGTGAGGTGGCTACCTCACTGGACGCCATACGGTTTCGCACCGCAGTTCTACTGCGTCCTGGCTGCGACTCTCCCTGTCCCATGTGCAGTGGCTTGATCGCTTGTGTGGGCTCCCCACGCCATTCAGAAGGTAAGTGTACTCTGTGTGGGGACCTGTCTGTTTAGTGGGTGTCAGTCTGGGACTGTGTAACTCTGCATGTCTGTTCACACTATTGGGCACCCTGTCTGGTTTGATGCTGCTGTGGGCTGCAAGGAGGGGGGCTGTTATACACTGTTCTGTTTTGCAAACTGTGTGATTATCTGTGTGACATGCTGTATGTTGTAGGGCATGCTGTGGAACATGTTTTGTGCACCATGCGGCGGCTGCTGCTGCGGTCCGCCATTTTATTAATGGCTGCAGGCATATGAGGGCCATTTCTATGTGCTGGGAGCGGCGTTTTTGGCGCCAAGCGCCGCCATTTTGGCGGCGATCACTCGGGCCACATGTCAGCGCTGCATGCTCTGCCTTTGCAAGTCCCTCACCGGCGGCCATGTTTGTGGAGCCTTCCATAGGTTTTATAGGAGCGGTCTGTGTTAAATCACTTCCTTTCCCTGAGAACAGCGATCGGTGCAGCAGCCTGAGTGGTCTCTCCAGGTTTTATCTTCCTTATTCTTGTATTCCTTGCCTAAGTTTTTGTGATTCTCCCTGTGGGGGTCGGTGTGTGCTGTGTGTGCGGTGGGCTCCGCTCGCCGTGATCTTAAAGAGGCAGTACTCCTTTTTTTCCTACACACTTTTGGGGGCATGGATTCTCAGGAAAGCAAATTTCCTCCCACTTTAGTGGGGGGCCAAGGGACTGCTGCTGCTCCCCCCGCGGGGGGTGATTTGGCTACTGTTCGTGGCTAACCTAGCTGCTCAGGTGCAGATGCTTGTGGCTGCTCAATCCACAAAACGGCCCAGAGTTTCAATTTCCTCTGATTCAGAGGGCGATGGTGATGGGGCTGCTATGGCTGGGGTCACCTTATCGGGGTCCCGTACGTCCCTGGACCTTGTGGGGTCTGAATGGGAGGCAGAAGTTGAAGGGGTTGATAATTCCCCCCCTGGCTCGTCTGAAGAGCTTGCACTCATGGATGAATTGGTTGCTTCTATCAAACAAACACTGCATTTGCAGGATGAACCATGTCCTCCTGCTGTCCTGGCCTCTTATGGGACGCAGCGAAGATGCAAATCATTGCAGGTTTTTCCTTGCACTGAGGATTTTCAGCGCGCCGTTAGTGAACAATGGCGCATTATACGGAAGCCTTTTGCTGTGCCAAGTAGGTTCAAGCTACGTTATCCTTTCACGCCCGCTACTGATGAACGTTGGTGTGTGCCACCTCCGGTGGATCACACGGTGGCAGTTTTGCATAAATCTACTGCGATTCCGGCGGAGGATACCCCGGTGTTTCGGGATGCCACGGACAGGAGGCTGGAGTCTCTTGCACGCCATACTTACTCGGTTACCGGTTCCTTGCTGAAAGCTATTTTTGCTTCACTTATGGCAGCTCAGGCTGTCGCGGATTGGACGCAGGTGCTCAGGCGCGTCCTGGTGGCTGACTCTGCCCCTCCAGCGACGTTGGCTATGGTGGATCAGATTCATCAGGGTGTCATATATTTGTGTGATGCGGACTTAGATATAGTCCCTTTGGCTGCGCGTGTGCACAGCGTGGCGGTGTTGACACGCCGCCTGATTTGGCTGAAATGTTGGTCTGTGGACCAAGCTTCTCGCAAAACTTTAGCTAATCTACCCTATACGGGATCTCACCTTTTTGGCGAACCCTTGGATACACTGATAAAGGGGATCACGGGGGGTAAGAGCACGCTCTTGCCCCAATCCCACAAGGCTAAGGTTGCTCATGGTAAGAAGCATGCTTCTTTTAGACCCTCTCAGGGGTCCTTTCGTGCCTTTCGGTCACACTATAAGGGCAAACCCTTCAAAGGTCAAGGCTCACAAAAGAAGCCGTGGATAAGCAGAGATCGAGTTTCTCTCCCGGCCGGCGAGCAGATTTTTTCCTTCAAATCTTCAACTGTCTCCGGAGCGTTTGCGGGATCTGCACCTGGCGGTGCGGGACCTGCGGGCTCAGGGAGTGGTGGTTCCGGTGCCTCATCGGGACAGATTTCGGGGGTTCTATTCAAATCTGTTCACTGTGCCCAGGAAGGAGGGCAAGGTACGACCAATTCTGGACTTAAAAGCTCTGAACCACTTGTGCGGGTTCGCAAGTTCCGCATGGAATCCTTGCGGTCAGTGGTGGCTGCCCTGGTTCCGGGGGAATTCATGGCCTCCTTCGATTTGAAGGATGCGTACCTTCACATCCCCGTTTTTGAGGGTCACCAGAGGTACCTTCGATTCGCCATTGCGGAGGATCATTGCCAGTTCGTGGCCTTACCCTTTTGTCTCACTTCGGCTCCGCGGGTGTTCACCAAGGTGCTTGCACCGGTTCTGGCTTTGTTGAGAGCCCAAGGCATCTCTGTCCTGGGGTATCTGGACGACATTCTGGTTCGGTCTGCGACCAGTCAGGGTCTGGTGAAGGACCTGTCCGTCACGATGCAAACTCTACAGGAGTTTGGTTGGACGATAAACTTTCCAAAATCGACGCTGTGCCCGTCGGTTCATCTTCCCTATCTGGGAATGATCCTGGACTCGGTCCAGGCGAAGGTCTTCCTACCGGACGACAAGCTCAGGACACTTCAGGAAGAAGTCAGGTCCCTCAGGGACAATCAGTGCTCGTCCCTCCGGACGGGTATGAGGTGTCTGGGATTGATGGTCTCGGCTTTCGAGGCGATTCCCTTCGCCCAATTTCACACGCGGGGTCTCCGAGCGGAGATCCTGTCCAGGTGGGACGGGCGACCGCAATCTCTGGATCTCCAGATTTCATTGAGCCATCGTACCAGAAGGGATCTTCTGTGGTGGCTACAGTCCCCGGCGGTGTCGGGGGGCAAGTCTTTTCGTCCTTTCTCATGGACGGTGATCACCACGGATGCCAGCTTGTCGGGCAGGGGTGGTGTTCTGTCCACCCAGGGAACTTGGTCGGAGGAGGAATCCTCCCTACCGATCAACATTCTGGAATTGCGAGCGATAAATCTCTGCCCTCGCCGTTGGACGGACAGGCTGCAGGGCCGTCCGGTTCGGGTGCAGACGGACGATGCCACGGCGGTGGCCTACATCAACCACCAAGGGGGCACCAGGAGTGCCCGGGCGGCTCGGGAGGTGGCCGACATTCTGTCTTGGGCCGAGACGCACGTCCCGGCGATAACGGCGGTTCACATTCCGGGGTGGGAGAACTGACAGGCGGATTATCTGAGTCGCCTGACCTTGGACCAGGGAGAATGGTCCCTCCACCCGGATGTCTTCCAGATGTTGTGCGCGAAGTGGGGTCTTCCGGAGGTAGACCTGTTCGTGTCTCGTCTGAACAACAAGGTGGAAAGGTTCGTGGCAAGGACGCGCGATCCTCGGGCAGACGCGTCAGACGCGTTGGTAACTCCGTGGCATTAGTATCGGCTGATGTATGCATTTCCACCGATTCAACTGCTGTCCAGGTTCCTTCGCAGGTTGACCTCGGAACCGCACACGGTGATTCTAGTGGCACCGGACTGGCCTCGCCGGTCTTGGTACGCAGACCTCGTGAATCTGGCGGTCGACGCTCCGTGGTGTCTGCCTCTTCGAATAGATCTTCTGTCTCAAGGACCGATTTTTCATCCTGCTTTACAGTCGCTGGCTTGACGGCCTGGCTGTTGAATCCGAGGTCCTGAAGGATAGGGGTCTATCCCCTGAGGTCATTCACACTTTGATCAACGCGAGGAAGTCTTCCTCGGGGAAAGTCTACTACCGTACTTGGAAGGCCTATTTCGCCTGGTGTGAGTCCAGGGGGTATCCCCCTCGCTCATACTCGGTGTCTAGGGTGTTGTCTTTCCTTTAAACGGGTGTGAACCAGCGTTTGGCGTTGGCTACAATCAAGGGCCAGGTTTCTGCGCTGGCCGTTCTTTTTCAACGCCCTGTGGCGTCTAACCCCTTGGTTAGCACTTTTGTTCAAGGGGTGCGACACCTGGTCCCTCCTAGGAGGGAACCTTTGCCTCCATGGGACTTGAACCTTGTTCTGTCCGTATTGCAACACGCTCCTTTTGAACAGATCAGGAAGATCTTGTTGTCTATGTTGTCCAAGAAGGTCGCGTTTTTGGTGGCGAGCTGGCAGCTTTGTCCTGCAGATCTCCGTATTTGGTCATTCACTTGGATAAGGTGGTCTTGCGACCTAACCCTTCTTTTCTTCCGAAGAGGATCTCGGAATTTCACCTCAATGAGGACGTTGTCTTGCCTTCGCTCTGCGCAAAGCCTAAACATCCGAAGGAGGTGGACTTGCGCTCCTTGGATGTTGTTCGGGCGATCAGGGTTTACCTGAAATCGCCAGAATCTTTTCGCAAGTCGGATTCTTTATTTGTCCTTCCGGAGGGATCTCGGAAGGGCTTGGCGGCGTCGGCTTCTACCATCGCCAAATGGATCAGACAGACCATTGAACAGGCCTATGCTCTGAAGGGGAAAGTTCCCCCCATGCCTGTGAAGGCGCACTCTACCAGATCTCTGAGTACGTCTTGGGCCTGTCGTCATCGGGCTTCTGTGGCCCAGGTGTGTAAGGCGGCGACTTGGTCGTCCGTTCTCACCTTCTCGAAATTCTACAAGGTGGATGTTCAGGCATCGGCAGATGCTTCCTTTGGCCGCAAGGTTCTTAGTGCGGCGGTACCTTAGGGTCCCTTGTTTTTGGGCCCTTGGCTGTTTGGGATGTCGTTTATCCCTAGGTTATTTGTTTTTTCCTGGGTTGTTGCTCCTGTTGAGCAAGTTTTTTTCATGCTACCCAGCTGGTTTCCTTCCTTTGGTAAGGTTCCTTTGTTTCTGCTGTGGAGACTGCGTTGCCTTAGGCGCGGCTGCGTTTCCCACCCCTCATGTTTGTACTGCTTTGGGACGTCCCCATTGTGACGAATATGGAGAGGCGGCGACTGTCGGAGGACGTAAGAGAAAACTGAATTTTTGTAAAATCTTACCTGTAAAATTCCTTTCTCTGAGTCCTCCGACAGTCGCCGCCCCCGCCCCTCTTTTGGGGTTTGGTTATATACTCTACTGCTATTCTACTGAAACTGAGGTATGGTTACAGGAAGTAGGAGGGTATTGACTGAGGGGACCACCCCCTGGGGGTGGGATATGTTAAAAGCTTTAATATTGACATATTCTGTTGCCTAGCTACTCCTACGGAGCAAAGGTCAATTACCCCATTGTGACGAATATGGAGAGGCGGCGACTGTCGGAGGACTCAGAGAAAGGAATTTTACAGGTAAGATTTTACAAAAATTCAGTTTTCTCATGGTCTGAGAGTCCTTCAGGTGCTTATTGGAAAACACCAGACGGGCTGTCATGTGCCTTTTACTGAGGAGCAGAGATGTATAGTAACGAAGTAGAACTACTTAAGTACTGTACTTAAGTACCGAAATGCGGTATCTGTACTTTCCTAGAGTAGAATTTTTTTCTCCTACTTCTACTTTTACTTCACTACATTTTTTCAATGATTTCAATACTTCTACTCAAGTATTTTTTTTTTGTGCTGTATCGTTACTCGTTACTTTTAAAAAAATTACCACTGCCAGAACAGTAGATGGCAGGTTGCATAAAGCTCAAAAAAATGTGTATAATGTCATTTGTAAATCAGCGCATACGAAAATAAAGGCTGTGTATAATAAAAGCTGCTATACCAAATCTTTCCAATAAAAAGAAAATATGAAACAAACAAATAAATGGTGCTACAGCGCTTAAAGTGCATCAAGAAACTACTAACAAACACAGGTTAATCATTTGAATAAATCATTTGAAATAATAAAAACAATATGATGTTCAAACTTTTGACTTCTTTCTTTAATAACTACATAACACAGTACTTGTACTTCTACTTTCAGTACTTGAGTAGAATTTTTTTTTCAAAACTACTGGTACTTTTTACTTTTAGTACTTAAGTAGCAATTTTTTTTAAAAAACTACTTGCAATACTTAAGTAAAAAAAATGTTGAATACTTTAGTACTTCTACTTAAGTAACTTTTTCTGCGAGCACTTCCACTTCTACTCAAGTCATTTTTTGATCGAGCACTTGTACTTTTACTCAAGTAGAAATTTCGAGTACTTTATACAAGTCTGCTGAGGAGAGGCGTTTGTCTGGCCACTCAACCATACAGGCCTGATTGGTGAAGTGCTGTAGAGATGGTTGTTCTTTTGGAAGGTTCTCCTCTCTCCACAAAAATGCTGGAGCTCTGTCAGAGTGACCATCGGGTTCTTGGTCACTGAAAGTTAATACCCCTTGGTAGGTACACTTCTGCTGGCCAGCCTCCCTTCAACCTGTAAAGAATTTACGAGCACTCGGAAGTAAGACATCAAGACAGGTATGATCTTTCAGTCTGTATTCGACTTGATTCAGGTCAAGACAGCTTTATATACAGTTCATAAAGGGGATGTGACATTATTTTCCCAGAGCAACTAAAAATATACATATAATATTTAAGCACAATGGACATAACATATACATAGTAGGAAACAGATGTATTCATAACAGGAAAGCAAACTCAGGAAAGAAACATCTCAGAATAGCAAAGTACTGTGTGACCAAAAAATATTCTCACAACTCCGAAACAATGGGAGGAAATTTACATCCTCAACAGCAAAAATGTCTAAGTTACAAAGTCGGTAAAATTAAAAAGTTAAAGCATAACTCCAATCATTCAATTAAGCATGACTATATAACATTTAAATAAAACATAATTCCAACAGTCACCTCCCTAGCTAATGGAGGCCACTGTGCTCATTGGGACCTTCAATGCTGAAGAAATCCAGATCTGTGCCTCGATACAATCCTGTCTCAGAGGTCTACAGACAATTCCTTGGACTTCATGGCTTGCTTTGTGCTCTAACATGCACTATTAACTGTGGGACCTTATATAGACAGGTGTATGCCTTTCCAAATCATGTCCAATCAACTAAAGTTACCACAGGTGGCCTCCAGTAAAGTTGTAGAAACATCTCAAGGATGATCAGTGGAAACAGGATGCACCTGAGCTCAATTTTGAGTGTCATGGCAAAGGCTGTGAATACTTACATGGGATTTTTTTGTTTTTTTTATTTTTAATACATTTGCAAAGATTTCAAACTTCTTTCACGTAGTCATTATGGGTATTATTTGTAGAACTTTGACGAAAATAATGAAGGGAATCCATGTTGGAATAAGGCTGTAACATAACAAAATGTGGAAAAAGTGAAGCTCTGTGAATACTTCCCAGATGAACAGGGTTTTACCAGGTGGATGTCAGAGCCGCAGAGGATGCTGCCTTTGGCCGCAGTATGTTACTGGCGGCAGAATAGGTCCTTCTCGGGTTGCGGTTTCTGTGATTGGTTCTCCCTCCCCTCATGGGTATTGCTCTGGGACGTCCCAGATAGTTATGCTTATAACCTGCTCTGTGTCCTGTGATGTATGATAAAGCAAATTGGATTTTTTTCTACATACTTGTGAAATCCATTTCTTGGAGTACATCATGGGACACAGAGGTCCCTCCCTCTTTCTGTGAATTTATTGCGTGCTACAAAACGGAGGTACTTCCTGTATAGGAGGGGTTATATTGGGGAGGACTTCCTGTTTGATTGATCTTCCAATGTCTATTCACCTATAGGTGGTGCAAAACCCAGATAGTTATGATTATAACCTGCTCTGTGTCCCATGGTGTACTCCAAGAAATGCTTTTTACAGATAAGTATGAAGAAAAAATCCAATTATTTCTCTCATTACTGTAATGCCTAACTCAAGCTGAAATATTGTACAGTATTTCATTTTGAGAAGAGCTGAGAAGGGTAAAAATCTCTGTCCGGTTTAAATCACAGTCTGTGTCTTTATTGAGATCGTCCACCTATTTTTTTTATCAGGTATTGATGGGAAATTTCTACATAGTCACAGTCAGAAACATAATACACCTTTTAGTACACTGTGGAAGACTTAGAAATTTTAATGAATTGCTGTTTTTTTTTTTTGTATGTCTTCCTTTCCTGGTTGCTACCACAACCCCCATTTTCCTGTATGGGTGTCACAGGGACAGGAAGTGAGGGAAGAATCCCTTAATGGTGATCTCCACACTGTCCAAAGCTGTGAAAATGTTTTTTGGGGCTGGGGTTTGCATTTCATAATGTTGTAGTTTAGCTACTGTAATTACCTGAAATCTTTATTTTTATAATTGTGTTACGTAGTATCTGAAAGTTCCAAGCCTGTTGAAGTGGATGTTGTGTAAGCTAATAGGCAGTAGGAGGTGGGGCTTACAGGAGGGAGAATCGCTCAGGGTGAGTTCCACCAGTGTAATAGGGGGTGATTTACTAATCCTGGAAAGTGAAAAATCTGGTGCAGCTCTGCATAGAAACCAATCAGCTTCCAGTTTTTTTTATCAAAACGTAACTGAACAAGCTGAAGTTAGAAGCTGATTGGCTACCATGCACAGCTGCATCAGTTTTGGCACTCTCCAGTTTTAGTAAATTAACCCCATAATGTCTTTTGTATTCTAAAGTCCAGGTAAAGAGGTAATCTAGCTTGTGTTGGAGACCGGGCTGGACTGAATAAATTTGTCACTGGTCCTGAGTGGGTATTCGTGTGGGAAAAAGGAAGGAATGCCTTTATGGGTGGATAGTTCCCAGTGATGGCTTGTGGTAATGGGCCCTCTTGGGGATTGGGCTGCTGCCTTTTCTGTGTGACCTTAAGGTTGCTTCAGCATGTAGACTTGAATAAAAAAGGAAGGTCCTCCTGATGTCCAGAGAAATGTGACTTCTAAAATCTGGTTCATGGATCTTTATTAAAATTAGTAACATGTACATCAAGCCAACACGTTTCGGGGAAATTGACTCCCTTTCTTCAGGGCTTTTGTAGAACACAGCAACAGCTCTGAAGAAGGGGTAGTCTGTTCCCCTGAAATGCTTGGCCTGATTTACATGTTGCTAATTTTTAAAAAAGATCCATGAACCAGATTTTAGAAGTCACATTTCTCTGGGCACCGGGCGCTCCTTTCTTTTTATCCAGGTAAACCGGTTAAGCAGCAGTGCAGACGGTGCATAACTGCAGATTTTGGAAAGTGTTGCCACCCTGTGTAACCAAGCAGGTGTCAGCGCATTACTTTACAATTCTTTTGGTGGGTAATACTAATATAACAAATCAATCTTTGTAGCACATATCTATCTATTTCCTCTACGTGTGTCTCAAATGCAGATTTAGGAGCAGTGGCATCTTAAGAGCATTATAGGCCCCCGGGCAATGCAGTGCACTGGGGCCCTGCCTACAGAATCACCCACGAGAATAAAAATGCAAATCATCGATAAGGCGATATTTATTGGTACAGCAGTGCCAGGCTAATGACAGCTTCCAAGTTGGGCGGCTGGGTCTGGTGAACACACACACGGACGGGGGTCAGACTCGACTGTCCTGTGTGTGCCTGTTCCCGTGGAGGTGGACAGGCATTCCTGCAGTTGTGGGCTCCCCCTCCACGGGCCAAATGGCCTGGCAGCAGCGCAGGGCCGACAGGCGCTTGCCACCTGCTAAGTTTGGTGGCGGAATGCACACAGGAATCGGGAATAATGCTTGACTGGGGCTGGGCCCCCCGGGCAAGTGGGGCCCCCGGGCAACTGCCCAGCATGCCCATTCGGTAAGATGGCCCTGTTTAGGAGCCAGCTTTAGCGTAGTTCAGCAGGAACCTCTAGTTTCAGTATTTGAATCTTATTCACAGCTACTGGGCTTTTTTATGAAAAATAATGGAGTGTGTCTTATTTCAGTCCTGATTTTATTGGTTCTTGTAAAACTTTACTATACATATTGTATGAGAGGCATAGATAAAGAGGCCTGAACCCTAACATTCAGGTCAGCAGAGGACTGGGCTTTGTTAAGGCATTCAAGAAAGGTACAAATGTTTGTAATCTAAGTTCTACAGGTTTAACCCTTCCTTCCAATTACCATCTATGGGTTTTATGTGCATTACCAGTCATCCATCCTGCTGAATCTGTGATTCAATCACAAAACACACATTACATAGAGTTCAATGGTAACACATGTAAATTGTGTTAAAATGCACAGTTCAAATACAACATACTGCACATCAAACATGGATTTCCAATGCTGTAAACCCCTAGTGCCCAACCTACATCCTAAGGGCCACATGCAGCTTTATAGTACATTTGTGTGGTAGTCAGACCCCAGCAATCTGTAATGGGAGTAGGAGCATTGATTTGTAAAGGGGTGACAACAATGATCTTCTAGCCTTATGTAACACGTCTCAAGTGGCACTGACTTTATCCGCCTAAGCCTCAAAAATGAAAAAAGTCCCTCCTTTGCTCCCACCTACTGGGCCCCTCTGTTGACCCGACGGGGCCCAGGGAAATGTAACTTAGGCACTGGTAAGCAAGTAGGAGCAGGGGTGTGATCTAATCAAAACCATTTATTTGTTAAGGCAGGAATCAATAAAAAAGCTGTTCCAGGCCCCCCTGTTTACCCCAGTACTACAGGATTAGTTGTATTGCCTTATCAGCGGCCCTGCATAGATGGGTGAATGAAAGAAAACTGACCAGGTTCTACCACCCACACATTTGAGGTGGATGGGGGAATCCTCCTGCTCTGTCATTGTATTCTGACAGCGGGAAAACTTCCCCTCTGACAGAATACACTGATCGGTGTTGCAGGCGATAGGCGGCAGTGCTGATCGAGAGGAAATTTTTCTGCATAGCAGTTGTACAGAAGTCGCTCATAGATGGACTTCTGTACAACCACAGTGGCCATACATGGATCAAAATTCATCTGGTCCCTGCTAAACTGGCTGAATTTTGATCCATCTGTGGGCATCTTACCTGTATCATATCCACACTCTGACTATCATTTCTTCTAGTATATCTGCTGTATTTGACAGTCTTACTAGCATTAAATACAGTATCTCACAAAAGTGAGTACACCCCTCACATTTTTGTAAATATTTTATTATATCTTTTCATGTGACAACACTGAAGAAATTACACTTTGTTACAATGTAAAGTAGTGAGTGTACAGCTTGTATAAATTGTGTAAATTTGCTGTCCCTTCAAGACAAACTCAACACACAGCCATTAATGTGTAAACCGCTGGAATCAAAAGTGAGTACACCCCTAAGTGGAATTGTCAAAATTGGGCCCAAAGTGTCAATATTTTGTGTGGCCACCATTTTTTTCCAGCACTGCCTTCACCCTCTTGGGCCTGGAGTTCACCAGAGCTTCAGAGGTTGCCACTGGAATCCTCTCCCACTCCTCCATGATGACATCACAGAGCTGGTGGATGTTAGGGACCTTGCGTTCCCCCACCTTCCATTTGAGGATGCCCCACAGATCCTCAATAGGGTTTAGGTCTGGAGGCATGCTTGACCATCACCTTTACTCTCACCTTCTTTAGCAAAGCAGTGGTCGTCTTGGAGGTGTGTTTGGGATCATTAACATGTTGGAATACTGCCCTGCAGCCCAGTCTCCAAAAGGAGGGGATCATGCTCTGCTTCAGTATGTCACAGTACATGTTGGCATTCATGGATCCCTCAATGAACTGTAGCTTCCCAGTGCCGGCAGCACTCATGCAGCACCAGGCCATGACCACCACCACCATGCTTGACTGTAGGCAAGACACACTTGTCTTTGTACTCCTGTGCCACCACACACGCTTGACACCATCTGAACCAAATAAGTTTATCTTGGTCTCATCAGACCACAGGACATGGTTCCAGTAATCCATGTATTTAGTCTGCTTGTCTTCAGCAAACTGTTTGCAGGCTTTCTTATGCATCATCTTCAGAAGAGGCTTTCTTCTGAGAAGACAGCCATGCAGACCAATTTGATGCAGTGTGCGGCGTATGGTCTGAGCACTGACAGCAGCACTGACATCCTGAACCCCACCCCTTTAACTTTTGCAGCGATGCTGGCAGCATTCATACGTCTATTTCCCAAAGACAACCTCTGGATATGACGCTGAGCATGTGCACTCAATTTATTTGGTCAACCATGACGAGGCCTGTTCTTGTTCTATTAAAACTGCTGTATGGTCTGGGCCACCATGTTGCAGCTCAGTTTCAGGGTCTTGGTAATCTTCTTATAGCCTAGGCCAGTGATGGCGAACCTTGGCACCCCAGATGTTTTGGAACTACATTTCCCATGATGCTCATGCGCTCTGCAGTGTAGTTGAGCATCATGGCAAATGTAGTTTCCAAAACAACTGGGGTGCCAAGGTTGGCCATCACTGCCCTAGACCATTGATGGCGAACCTTGGCACCCCAGATGTTTTGGAACTACATTTCCCATGATGCTCATGCATTTGGCAGTGTAGTTGAGTATCATGGGAAATGTAGTTCCAAAACATCTGGGGTGCCAAGGTTCACCATCACTGGCCTAGGCCATCTTTATGTAGAGCAACAATTCTTTTTTTCTGATCCTCAGAGAGTTCTTTGCCATGAGGTGCCATGTTGAACTTCCAGTGACCAGTATGGGAGAGAGAGAGAGCAATAACACCAAATTTAACACACCTGCTCCTGATTCACACCTGAGACCTTGTAACACTAACGAGTCACATCACACCGGGGAGGGAAAATGGCTAAATGGGCCCAATTTGGACCTTTCCTGCTTAGGGGTGTACTCACTTTTGTTGCCAGTGGTTTAGACATTAATGGCTGTGTGTTGAGTTATTGTGAGGGGACAGCAAATTGACACTGTTATACAAGCTGTACACTCACTACTTTACATTGTAGCAAAGTGTCATTTCTTCAGTGTTGTCACATTAAAAGGTATAATAAAATATTTACAAAAATGTAAGGGGTGTACTCACTTTTGTGAGATATTGTATATTAAATGTAATGTGATGTCTGGGCCACAGTTGGGGTTCCCTAGACGTCATATGTTGACTACCACTGCTGTATACACTGAGGCTGGATTCAGACATATAGTTTTCCACATCAAATGCATAGAAAAAAACACAAGTAATCTCTCTTGGCTGGCCATATGGTATGCTGCTTGCAAACGCTGTATCACAAACTACATGTGCATACTGAATTTCCCTTAATTTCATTATACTCTCAAAACACACAAAGCCACAGTAACATTCATACAGGCTGCATTTCTGTACATAAATATGTAAATATGAATGTTCTACCACTTGGTAGTGCTAAGATGTGAACACAGCCTCATTCTGCAAAGATGCCAATGGGAAGAAATTTGCTAATAGACTTAAGATGAACCTGTACCTATGCTAAAAAATTAAAAAGTGAAAAGAAGGCACACGAGGGGCCTTTATAAGAACCTTACCTAACTTATTGATCTCACCAGAGCTGCCTACAATATAGAACAGCCTTTCTCAACCTTTTAATGGCCAGTGGGAGAAGTGCACCCTAACATTGGTGGTCAATGGGAGAGGTTCTTCCTTAAAATGATGGTCAGTGGAAGAATCCCCCCTTAATGGTGGCCAGTGGGGGAGATGTCTCCTTACTTTGGCGGTCAGTGAGAGACATGCCTCTATATATTGGTAGGAAAAGTGCTTCCTTATATTAGTGGTGTATGTCAAGGTAAGCACTATGCTGGTGTTGGTGGCAAGTGTTGAAGTTCCCCATTACATTGATCGTCAGTGGAGAAGTACCGCTTTAAACTGGGAATCAATGTAAAGTGCTCTCTTGCATCATTGATGGGTAGTGGAGATTTGCTGTCTTACTTTGGTGGTCATTGGGATAAATGCCCCTCACATGGTCAGTGGGAGAGGGACCCAATTACTTTGGCAGTCAGTGGGCAAAAGCCAGTTAAAACATATAAATATATATATATATACTATATTGCCAAAAATATTTGGATGCCTGCCCATACACGCACATAAACTTTAATGGCATCCCAGTCGTAGTCCGTAGGGTTCATTATTGAGTTGGTCCACCCTTTGCAGCTACACTAGCTTCAACTCTTCTGGGAAGGCTGTCCACAATGTTTAGGAGTGTCTAAAGGAATGTTTGAACATTCTTCCAGAAGCACATTTGTGAGGTCAGACACTGATGTTGAACGAGAAGGCCTGGCTCGCTGTCTCCACTCTAATTCATCCCAAAGGTGTTCTATTAGGTTGAGGTCAGGACTCTGCAGGCAAGTTCCTCCACCCCAAACTCGCTCATCCATGTCTTTATGGACCTTGCTTTGTGCACTGGCCCTAATCATTTGGTGTAGGAGGAATTATGGTGTGGGGTTGTTTTCCAGGGGTTGGGCTTAGTTTGGGGTGAAGGAACATGACTGGCCTGCACAGAGTTCTGACCTCAAACCGATAGAACACTTTAGGGATGAATTCCTATAGACACACTCCTAAACCTTGTGGACAGCCTTCCCAGAAGAGCTGAAGCTGTTATAGCTGCAAAGGGTGGGCCAACTCAATACTGAACCCTACAGACTAAGACTGGGATGCCATTAAAGTTCATGTGCGTGTAAAGGTAGGCATTCAAATACTTTTAGCAATATAGTGTTTATGAGCCAGTGGAAACATAATCACATATATTGTGGAAAAATACCAAGATAGAGATGAATTAGACCAATAAAAGATAAAATAACAAAAACAGCTTTTGTGGAAAAATTCAATACAGGGGTTTCCCCTACAGTACCCCACAGTACTATTTTCTGGCTCTAGATATCCTCAGTCTGATGGCCATCATCATTTATCAAACTTCCTCTGAGACAAGATCTGAGCCTGTGACTGGACAGTGAAAGGAGAAGCAGCACAATGATGAGCTCATCTCTCCTATTAGCATGCTTCTTGTCATCACGCTAATTAATTGGTTTCTTGTGCTGCTTCTTCCTCTCATGCTCCACAGCTTTGTTGTACATGAACTGCAAGAGGCTGATACTAGGTCACGCTGGGGTACTTGCCCTACTATTGTTTAAAAGTACAATTTGTAATTAATTAGTGATCACAAAGGGCATTCATTTGTGTTTTTTATGTCTGCCTTGAGTTCAGTTGTAATGCAACTGACACTCTTGGGATGATTTACTAAAGGAATACAAAGCAAATTCCTCTTTATTCCATCTGCACACAAATGGTTGTACAAGGGAACAGGAATTTGCTTTTCACATGACTGTACAACTGAAAGTGGTATGAAACCCAAAAACAAAACTGTAACATATTGCAGCTTACCAGTTCTTAGATGTGGTGGTTGTATTGTTTTTTTTTTTTTCAGACTTTTTTTTTTTTTCATTTATTTTTACCTGGTAACACAGTTCCTGTCTTAGTCTGGCTCCACTCTGTATGGAGGAGCAATGGAGATACCTTTGGACAAGAGCATTGTCAGTCTGCAGAGAGGGTAGTGTTAGATGCACTAGCAAATTTAGATGAACCGGACTAAATTTAGATGAACTGGGCTAACAAGTTAAAGTGGAACTTCTTCTGTGTGTCTGTGCGGTATGACATCACTTCTGCACAGGAAGCAGTCATTCTGGCACACAGGGATCAGGCTGGCTGCTATATGCTGAGCATGCGCAAGCCAGTTTACATGCCTGAGGACAATGCGAACAGGCAGTTAGATGTAATAAGGAAATGAGGCTCATCTATATAAACTTATCTCAGTGGTCACTTATCAGAGTTTCTAGCTGTATTGCTTGATATACAGATAGCCACTAGAGTGTAACCTGCAATATGCAAATACAGTCAAACTAATATGGAACAACGACTACAAATTTAAAATTCTTATCACAAATTCCTTTGAAGTTACAGCAACAATAGTGCTTCATTTTTGTACAGAAATGAACAAATACTTAACGTTACCTTTAAACAGCCGAGGCTGGAATTGTTAATAGCATGCTGCCATCTATTTTCAAGTGTACGATTACGGCGACAAAAAAAAAAAAAAAAGAAAAGCAAAAAGAAAAAGCTCCTCTGCGTTTTTGATTAGCATTGTCAGCAGCGCAATTGCAAAGAACAATCTGTTCAATGGTCTCACAGACAGGCACAAGGAGAAAACCCAAAGCCGAGGCTTGTTATGGGGAAAGTGATTCACCCTTAATTGGATTAGCACTCGAGCCCATGCTGTGCCATGCTTCGGCTGGCGCTGAGAGGGCAGGAGAGTGAGATTGTGATAGGCTCCCGTCTCTTGAACCATCTTTCGGAACAGAATATCTGCATAGAAAAAGCCTGCGCCGGTTTGGCCACAAATATCTCATCCCTGCGGAACTCTGGGTAAATTATTTTGGGGGGAGGGGTGCAGAGAAACCTGGCTTTAACATTTTGCAAAAGTTTTGAGGTACTGTGGCCCTTGGTGGTCCCAGAATGCCCTGTTTTTTTTTTTTATTTTTTTTTTTTTTATTTAATTACAAATGTAAGATTGTAGTTATTTCTTATTTGGCAACCTAAGAAAACATTCAACACCTGCACATTAAAATCACAAATCAAACAATTATGCAAGTATACCTCAGACATTAAGATTTGATTGGATAAAGAGGGATTTTTTTTCACTTTAATAGATTTTATATTTAATTGTAAATTTGCATCCATTTGAAATTGCCACCATACATAGTCAATGATAAAAAAAGATTAAAACTGGAAACTTTACAGTCAGATTGTAATGTGTAGTATGTGTAATAGAGATTGTAATCAGATTGTAAAATATAGGGCAATTTGGCTATAATAGGATTTATGTTGGTCAGTTGGCGTTTCTATATTTTTTGAATTTTTGACTGGTCCACAATGTAGTCATTTAGTATTTTTTTTGCCACTGTGACTACCCCATCCCCCAACTTTGGCAAGTTAAGTTTTTTAAGAAGGCAAAATGAAAGCATATTATTTACATGGGTAGGGTACGGTACATATGGTCCATGTATCTCGAGAACTATAAATATAATAAAGCAGGGGTGTCAAACTCAATTCCAACGCAGGCCGCATCAGCAGTATGGTTGCCCTCAAAGGACCTCTCGTATCTGGGGTGCGCTACCTACAGAGTGCAGGGTTCGGGAGTGAGATACGTACAAATTGCAAAGTTCAGGGGTATGTTATGTACAGAGTGCAGTTTCAGGGGTGCCCTATGCGTAGAGTGCAGAGTTCAGGAGTATGCTACGTACACAGTGCAGGGTTTATGAGTGTGCTATAGACAGAGTGCAGAGTCCAGGAGTATGCAATGTACAGAGTGCAGGGTTCAGGGGTGTGCTATGTACAGGGTGCAAAGTTCATGAGTACACTGTGTATAGAGTGCAAGGTTTAGGGGTGTGCTATGTACAGAGTGCAGAGTTCAGGAGTACGCTATGTACAGAGTGCAGAGTTTGGGGGTGTGCTATGTACAGAGTACAGTTATTAGGGGTTCACTGTATACAGAGTGCAGGGTTTAGGGGTGTGCTTTGCACAGTGTGCAACACCAACACCCCCCCCCCCAATCCTACCTTGTCCAGCTCTAGTAACTCCTTATGTAGGTAGCTCTCTCTACTACCCATACATTTGGCTCTGTTATTCCTCCTTGTGTGGGCGGCGCTGCCTTGAAGAGAGATTTTTCTTGCTCTCACATTCTGGAGAGTTGTCACCACTGTGCTCCACTGTGAGTGTGTGCAGGAATCGGTTACATCCCTGCTAAAAGCAAAGCTGTCCCTTGTAAACACAGAAGGCTTCTGTATTTACAAGTGACAGTGGGGAGCGGAGGGTGAGAGCTGAAGGTGACAGAATGGAGTTCTGCCATGTTCCAGCTGCAAAACTCGGTGGGAGGGCCACATGATAAGGCCTGGGGGGCTGTGTTTGGCCTGGGGGCCTTATGTTTGATAAATGTGTATTAGAGCATCACTGTGATACAAATCCCTATTGTCCCAATATATGATCTCTGCATTATCTCAATATAAAAGTCAGTTTCAATATCTTTAAACCAAAGGGTAGCAATCCCATCACCTATATGATCGGAAATCAGCCAGTAATGGCAAGTGATGTTCAAAATTGGGATTGTCACATGCAATTATTATACAATTTATGGCCTCTCTGAGTTCACAGGGGCATTTTTTTGCTCAATGACTCATTCACACCAGAATGTATCTATTAAAGGATCAGTCCACCTGAAAAGTGATATTTTAGTTAAGAATGGAGCCCAGTGGACTGAGCCAACCCTTGACTTCTGCTATGTCATAAAAATGGTTATGATTTTGCGCTACGGTATGGACAAAATGGCTTCTGCCTACCTCACATGTTTGCACTTTAATAATGTTTCTATGTGAAATTATCTCATACATATGAGGTTTATGTAAAGGGATAGCACTATTTTGTATATTCATTTTTTTCACATATTTTTTCACATATTCTTCTTTCGGGGGGGGGGGGGGGATTTCCCCATGAGGATTGCACACACTATATTGGCAGCGCCACCTATACCTCTTCTCCTAAATTCTGCTATGTCATGAAAACTTCCAACAGTGAGAACTTTTTGATAGAATTTCTGATCCTGTTCCTGACCAGCTAAGGGCTTGTTTAAACCAGCATTAGCTCTCTAAACAGTGATCCATTGTGGACTGCTCTTATTAGAGGGTGTATGACAGTTGGTAAGGAGGAGTTATGTCACCTCTTGGCTGCCTGTTTTAATACCTATAAGCTCACACCACTATGCTGCAACTGAGTGCATTGCACATGATTGCTGCGCTGCCCCATTAAGTTGAAAGGGTTGTGTTTTGCGGGAGCAGTACTGCTCACAAATTGTGAAGGGGTTGTATAATTCTTGCTGTGAAGCAAAGCCTCTTGGCCGTGGCATGTGTACATCCCCATCCAGCTGACTTTGCATATTAAGGAGGGCAGCTGAGGGAGAGCTCAACAGTACTTTTTTTGCCGCCCCTCCAACCGCAATTGTAAACATAATATGAAATGAACAAAACATCCAGGAGGATTGGTGGAAACCTCTTGTAATTGCCACAGAAGGTATTCAGACCAGGGAACTTAGAGCAGAGATCTCACCAATAGAGGTTCTGAAAGATAGAAGATAGGAGGGGGTTTATCACTCCAGCATCCACCAAACAATGGAAAATCTATTTTAGGCTCCATGTACACTGGGCATTTGGCTGACGCTTAGATGTTGGTAAGGGGCACAGGTGTGCCGCCTGACCCCGCTAATGGCAGCCCGTCAAACTCTATTTCAGGCTGACAGCTGCTGTGGCTGGGCAATTCATCTGGATGGGCATTATGCACCAGAGATGAATGCCCGGAACGCAGACTTCTTGCGTTTTGGGCATTTGTTGCTGGGTGCCTACTGCCCCAATCCAAACTCCCTTTAGGTGCACCATACAGCCCCATCAGCTGTCAGCTTCTCATAGATTTGGATGGGCTGTCCACAGCACAGCTGGTTGGCCCACCTGTGCCCTACGCCCAAAGCTAAACACAAGAGCCCCATGCACTGGGGCTAAACACCCAGTGTGTATGGGGCCTTAGGTGAACTAACCCATTTATCGTAATGACATTTTAGGTTAAGACTTTAATTGAATGGCAAAATGTAATAAAATGCAGCTAAAGTGCAGGTTGCAGAACCCCGCAGTTGCCAAAGAAACACAAAAAAGCTTTCATGAAGTCCTATACATGAAGTCCTCTGTCCAGTCCAGTCCAGTCTGTCCAGTCTTCTTTAGATTGTGAGTGTTCAGTGCAGGTCACGCTGGCTGCAGCTTTAGCTTTAGCAAGCATTTCTTAGGCTTTAGCTAGCATTTAGCAAGTTCTTTGAGATGGCAGGCCATACTTAGCCAATGCTTGCTAAACCAGATGCAGGACACATTAATATTTTCAAGCTAAAACTGAAAATGTCTTTGTGGGATAAAGACATTAGGTGGTGAGTAATAACAAGCACTTCTGATGCTCGTGTAAGCTTGTTAACGCCACTCTCCAGCATGGTGGAAGATCTGCACGACGGACACTGAATAATTTAGTATCTTGTGTTCTTTGCTGCTTTCTCATTAACCCTTATGCTTCTTTATTATTGAGAACAATGTATGGGTCAGTTGCAACGCTAGGAAATAAAATCCCGCTCAGTTGTAGTCCTTAAATTAAAGGACCAGCGCTGTGAACAAGGCTATCCTATATAATGTGCTACATTAATTCCTCACAATCTTGTTCATAAAACAAAAGAGAACTCCAAGAAGTTTAGCTATAAAGGACCACAAGAGGTAACCGTAATATTTTAATTACCTCCATGGTGCCTTCTGTAAAGCTTTCTAGTCACTGCACATCACTTGAATTGAAGTAGATGGCTCTGTTGACATCTGTTGCACTGACTGCTTCAACCCAAGTAATGCGCAAGAAACAGAATGTTCACAGCACCGTATCTTTAAAGAAAGCCACAGAGGTATATAATCCAGGGAGTTAAATCTGGCTTTCCTGCAGCGCACAAGGGCACACATGAAGGGAAAGCAGAGCAATGACCTTGTAAACCTGTTGCTGCTCATTCATTGTCCAATCAGCATTCTGAAGACGTGTCCTTGACAAAGCAGTGCTTTTGCGGTGGTGGAGTTTATTGACCTGACTATGCTTCCTGGTAGGGTATCTGGATCACTGCAGAATATATTCACGCATACAGCTGCATTATTTGTAATAAGTTGTGCATTTAGCCGCCATGAGTAAAAATAATTGTAGAAAAACTCTGATTAATGATATTTAGGTTTCAAAAGACCCTTGTAGCTATTAAAGTTACACAGTAGGTAGGTTGTGGACATTCAAATACAGTAAGTCCCCCTACTTACAAGTCCAGTTTGTTTGTAAGTCCATCAAAGATTAGTGCTTGCAGACAAAGGCTGCGAGCACTGATCAGTGTTTTCTGGTGGGGGGGGGGGGGGGGGGAGTCTCCCTGTCAGGACACAATAACACAGCTGGGAAGATCACTGTGCCATCATTGCTTGTGTTGGTACGGTGATCTGTGAGTTTTTTTTCATTCAGCTTGAAGTTCATAAAACAAGTCCTCACTGACTTCTGTAGCTGCATTCTCAACCTTTGCAGCTCCCCCTCCCAGCAGTAAATTGGCAGCCTTCCTTCTAATCTCTATTCTAAACACAAAGCAATTGCACACAAAAAGGTGTGGGGAGGGGGGGGGGGTGGGGTGGAGAGAAGACTTAAATTTTATGACTTAGCTGCTTCTATTCTAAAACTTGAGGATCAATTTCACCACAGTGGCTGTAACTACAGAGGTCAGTAATGTTTTTTTTTTTTTTTTTTACAACCTATTTACTACTTGTTGGAAATATGGACCTATTTAAATGCTCATAAATGGGTCATATTTTTATTTTAAGACAGGAAGAAGGGTTAACATGACAATAGTGTCCTAAATAGTCCTAAAAGGGCACGTAAGGGAAATCTTGACCCCCTGTTTTTTTTTTTTTTTGAAAATTGTGTTCGAATCAAACCCTGAAATGTTAAATATTTACCCATTAATGCCTTTAAAAAACCTCTTAAGCTAACTTTTTATGTATTTATAGCGGGTTTTTAATGGCCAACTACAGTGATATAAGAGCTACTAATTTGACTTATTTGATTTTATTGTAACATTTACATACATGAAGGTCATTTTATAATATGATGTTCTTGCCTTTAGTTGCTGTTTCATTATTTGACATGACCTTTTGCCATTCTATACAGGCATACACAAATCCCTTCCTTTATCAAGAACATGTAACCCCAGATTGTGTGCACTGAAAGCAGCTGATTTGCATTTTTCTTTTTTGTTAGATTCCACCTAACTAGTAGCCTTGGACTAAGAGGGAAATAGTAAAGCACAGTAACTATGCAGCACAACTACTCAGAATACAGAGACAACACATGCAATCTAGCTGCCCCCATGTAATTAAATAATTGCAGCCTATACATAAGGACGAGATTTTCGAAACATTAACACTCACTGATAATATTATTTAAATAAAGCCAATCACTTTCACATATGTAGCTAAAAGGAATTTGTAAAAAGACGTTATTTTCCATCTTTACTGTTTTTACAGTATGGAATATTGTTGAAAATTACCCCCACTTGCAGTTATTCCTTAGAACACGTGAGGTCTCATTCCAGACATAAAAGCCATTTCTTCTCTTCTCTCTCTCTTTTTTTTTTTTCATTTTTCTTCTTCGCTAATAGCTTGTGGGTTTCATCCCCGCCACAGCCACTTAAAACAGTCACAAATTACCTTCTGATATAAAGTTCCTCTAGAACAAAGCAGCTTTTCCCATCACGCCTGAACCTTTTTCAGAGGCTTTTTTTCAACAGAGCTGCAAATTGCATTAACTCTTTGCCTGTGGGGACAACGGGCAAGGCACAGTAAGTCAGTAGCAGGCTGTTCTCACAGTAGTTGACTGCCCAGAGGGAGAAATGAATAGATAGGCTGCATGCTCATGAATACGAAGCATCTTAGTGATGTCACTGCTCTCTAGTGAGAGGATAGGCTGCATCCTCATGAATATGAAGTGTAAGCAATGTCACTGGTCTCTAGTGAGAGGATAGGCTGTGTCCTCATGAATATGAAGCATCGGGGATGTTGCTGGTCTCTAGTAAATGAATAGGCTACCTTCCTGTGAATATGAAGTATTAGGATGTTACTTGTCTCTAGTGAATGGATAGGCTGTCTTCCTGTGACTATGAAGTATCAGGGATGTTACTTGTCTCCAGTGAATGGATAGGCTGCCTTCCTGTGAATATGAAGTATCAGGGATGTTACTTGTCTCCAGAGAATGGATAGGCTGCCTTCCTGTGAATATGAAGTATTAGGATGTTACAGGTCTCCAGTGAATGGATAGGCTGCCTTCCTGTGACTATGAAGTATCAGGGATGTTACTTGTCTCCAGTGAATGGATAGGCTGCCTTCCTGTGACTATGAAGTATTAGGGATTTTACTTGTCTCCAGTGAATGGATAGGCTGCCTTCCTGTGAAAATGAAGTATCAGGGATATTACTTGTCTCCCGTGAATGGATAGGCTGCCTTCCTGTGAAAATGAAGTATCAGGGATGTTACTTGTCTCCAGTGAATGGATAGGCTGCCTTCCTGTGAAAATGAAGTATCAGGGATATTACTTGTCTCCAGTGAATGGATAGGCTGCCTTCCTGTGACTATGAAGTATCAGGGATGTTACTTATCTCTAGTGAATGGATAGGCTGTCTTCCTGTGACTATGAAGTATCAAGGATGTTACCTATCTCTAGTGAATGGATAGGCTGCCTTCCTGTGACTTTGAAGTATTAGGGATGTTACTTGTCTCCAGTGAATGGATAGGCTGCCTTCCTGTGACTATGAAGTATTAGGGATGTTACTTGTCTCTAGTGAATGGATAGGCTGCCTTCCTGTGACTTTGAAGTATTAGGGGTGTTACTTGTCTCCAGTGAATGAATAGGCTGCCTTCCTGTGACTATGAAGTATTAGGGATTTTACTTGTCTCCAGTGAATGGATAGGCTGCCTTCCTGTGACTTTGAAGTATCAGGGATATTACTTGTCTCCAGTGAATGGATAGGCTGCCTTCTTGTGAAAATGAAGTATCAGGGATATTACTTGTCTCCAGTGAATGGATAGGCTGCCTTCCTGTGACTATGAAGTATCGGGGATGTTACTTGTCTCCAGTGAATGGATAGGCTGCCTTCCTGTGAAAATGAAGTATCAGGGATATTACTTGTCTCCAGTGAATGGATAGGCTGCCTTCCTGTGACTATGAAGTATCGGGGATGTTACTTGTCTCCAGTGAATGGATAGGCTGCCTTCCTGTGACTATGAATTATTAGGGATGTTACTTGTCTCCAGTGAATGGATAGGCTGCCTTCCTGTGACTATGAAGTATTAGGGATTTTACTTGTCTCCAGTGAATGGATAGGCTGCCTTCCTGTGAAAATGAAGTATCAGGGATATTACTTGTCTCCAGTGAATGGATAGGCTGCCTTCCTGTGAAAATGAAGTATCAGGGATATTACTTGTCTCCAGTGAATGGATAGGCTGCCTTCCTGTGACTATGAAGTATCGGGGATGTTACTTGTCTCCAGTGAATGGATAGGCTGCCTTCCTGTGAAAATGAAGTATCAGGGATGTTACCTATCTCTAGTGAATGAATAGGCTGCCTTCCTGTGACTATGAAGTATTAGGGATGTTACTTGTCTCCAGTGAAAGGATAGGCTGCCTTCCTGTGAAAATGAAGTATCGGGGATGTTACTTGTCTCTAGTGAATGGATAGGCTGCCTTCCTGTGACTATGCAGTATTCAGGATGTTACTTGTCTCCAGTGAATGGATAGGCTGCCTTCCTGTGAAAATGAAGTATCGGGGATGTTACTTGTCTCTAGTGAATGGATAGGCTGCCTTCCTGTGACTATGAAGTATTAGGGATGCTACTTGTCTCCAGTGAATGGATAGGCTGCCTTCCTGTGAAAATGAAGTATCGGGGATGTTACTTGTCTCTAGTGAATGGATAGGCTGCCTTCCTGTGACTATGAAGTATTAGGGATGTTACTTGTCTCTAGTGAATGGATAGGCTGCCTTCCTGTGAAAATGAAGTATCAGGGATGTTACTTGTCTCCAGTGAATGGATAGGCTGCCTTCCTGTGAAAATGAAGTATCAGGGATGTTACTTGTCTCTAGTGAATGGATAGGCTGCCTTCCTGTGAAAATTAAGTATCGGGATGTTACTGGTCTCCAGTTAATGGATAGGCTGCATCCTCTTGAAAATGGGTTGCCAGGGATGTCACTGGTCTCTAGTTAATGTATAGGCTGCCTTCCTGTGAATATGAAGTATCATGGATATTACTGGTCTCCACAAAATGAGGTGTCAGTGATTTACCGATCTCTACTGTGTTGGTAAAGTTCCTTGTCTTTTATAAATGGGTAGGCTATGTTCTCATGAGTATGAAGTGTTTTGGTGATGTCACTGGTCTCCAGTGAATTGATAGGCTGCTTTTTCCAAAAATACGACTGGTCAATGATATTATTGATCTCCAGTGAATGGACAGGCTGTGTTCTCATAGCATAATTATGATGTGTTGGTAAATTTACTTGTCATTTGTAAATAGGCTAAGTTCTCTTGAATATGAAGCGTTTGGTGAAGTCGCTGGTCTCTTGTGAATAAATGGGTTGTATTATACCTAATTATACATGAATACGATGCATTGAAAAAGTCGCTTGTCTTTTGTAGATGGATAGGCTACGTTCTCATGAATATGAAGCACCTTAGTGATGTCACTAGCCTCTAGTGAGAGGATAGACTGTGTCCTCATGAATATGGCATCTAGTGAATGGATAGGCTGTCTTCAAGTGAATATGAAGTATCAGGGTTATAACTGGTCTCCGGTGACTGGATAGACTGCATCCACATGAAAATGAGGTGTCAATGATGTTCCTGGTCTCTAATATGTTGATAATATCACTTTTCTTTTGTAAATGGATAGGTTGCATTTCATGAGTCTGAAGCATTTTGGTGATGTCACTGGTCTCCAGTGATTGGATAGGCTGCCCATTTATGAATATGAACTATTAGTGATGTAACTGGTTTCAAGTGATTAAAATGGGTTGTGGTCTCATAAATATTGTGCATTGGAAAAGCCACTTGTCTTTTGTAAATTGATAGGCCAGAATTTCATGAATATGAGTTTTTTGATGTTATCACTAGCCTTTCTTGAATGGATAAGCTGCGTTTTCATGAATTTGAAGTGTTCTGATACTGACAATGTGTAGTAATTGGATAGGCTGTGGTCTTATGTATTTAAAGAATCAGTGATGTCACTGGTCTCCAGTGAAAGGTCAGGCTGCATTCTCATGAATATAACATGTCGGTGATGTCACTGGTCTCTAGTGTTTGGATAGTCTGTGTCCTCATTAATATGAAATGTCAGTGATGTCACTGGTCTCTAGTGTTTGGATAGACTGTGTCCTCATTAATATGAAATGTCAGTGATGTCAATGGTCTATAGTGGTTGGATAGGCCTCTGTCCTCATTAATATGAAATGTCAGTGATGTCACTGGTCTCTAGTGGTTGGATAGGCTGTGTCCTCATTAATATGAAATGCCAGTGATGTCACTGGTCTCTAGTGGTTGGATAGGCTGTGTCCTCATTAATATGAAATGCCAGTGATGTCAGTGGTCTATAGTGGTTGGATAGGCCTCTGTCCTCATTAATATGAAATGTCAGTGATGTCAATGGTCTATAGTGGTTGGATAGGCCTCTGTCCTCATTAATATGAAATGTCAGTGATGTCAGTGGTCTATAGTGGTTGGATAGGCTGTGTCCTCATTAATATGAAATGCCAGTGATGTCACTGGTCTCTAGTGTTTGAATAGTCTTTGTCCTCATTAATATGAAATGTCAATGATGTCACTGGTCTATAGTGGTTGGATAGGCCTCTGTCCTCATTAATATGAAATGTCAGTGATGTCACTGGTCTCTAGTGGTTGGATAGGCTGTGTCCTTATTAATATGAAATGTCAGTGATGTCACCGGTCTCTAGTGGTTGGATAGGCTGTGTCCTCATTAATATGAAATGTCAGTGATGTCACTGGTCTCTAGTGTTTGGATAGACTGTGTCCTCATTAATATGAAATGTCAGTGATGTCAGTGGTCTATAGTGGTTGGATAGGCCTCTTTCCTCATTAATATGAAATGTCAGTGATGTCAGTGGTCTATAGTGGTTGGATAGGCCTCTGTCCTCATTAATATGAAATGTCAGTGATGTCACTGGTCTCTAGTGTTTGGATAGGCTGTGTCCTCATTAATATGAAATGTCAGTGATGTCACTGGTCTCTAGTGTTTGGATAGACTGTGTCCTCATTAATATGAAATGTCAGTGATGTCAGTGGTCTATAGTGGTTGGATAGGCCTCTTTCCTCATTAATATGAAATGTCAGTGATGTCAGTGATCTATAGTGGTTGGATAGGCCTCTGTCCTCATTAATATGAAATGTCAGTGATGTCGCTGGTCTCTAGTGTTTGGATAGTCTGTGTCCTCATTAATATGAAATGTTAGTGATGTCAGTGGTCTATAGTGGTTGGATAGGCCTCTGTCCTCATTAATATGAAATGTCAGTGATGTCACTGGTCTCTAGTGGTTGGATAGGCTGTGTCCTCATTAATATGAAATGTCAGTGATGTCACTGGTCTCTAGTGGTTGGATAGGCTGTGTCCTCATTAATATGAAATGTCAGTGATGTCACTGGTCTCTAGTGTTTGGATAGTCTGTGTCCTCATTAATATGAAATGTCAGTGATGTCAGTGGTCTATAGTGGTTGGATAGGCCTCTGTCCTCATTAATATGAAATGTCAGTGATGTCACTGGTCTCTAGTGGTTGGATAGGCTGTGTCCTCATTAATATGAAATGCCAGTGATGTCACTGGTCTCTAGTGTTTGAATAGTCTTTGTCCTCATTAATATGAAATGTCAGTGATGTCAGTGGTCTATAGTGGTTGGATAGGCCTCTGTCCTCATTAATATGAAATGTCAGTGATGTCACTGGTCTCTAGTGGTTGGATAGGCTGTGTCCTCATTAATATGAAATGTCAGTGATGTCACTGGTCTCTAGTGGTTGGATAGGCTGTGTCCTCATTAATATGAAATGCCAGTGATGTCACTGGTCTCTAGTGTTTGGATAGGCTGTGTCCTCATTAATATGAAATGCCAGTGATGTCACTGGTCTCTAGTGGTTGGATAGGCTGTGTCCTCATTAATATGAAATGCCAGTGATGTCACTGGTCTCTAGTGGTTGGATAGGCTGTGTCCTCATTAATATGAAATGCCAGTGATGTCACTGGTCTCTAGTGTTTGAATAGTCTTTGTCCTCATTAATATGAAATGTCAGTGATGTCAGTGGTCTATAGTGGTTGGATAGGCCTCTGTCCTCATTAATATGAAATGTCAGTGATGTCACTGGTCTCTAGTGGTTGGATAGGCTGTGTCCTCATTAATATGAAATGCCAGTGATGTCACTGGTCTCTAGTGTTTGAATAGTCTTTGTCCTCATTAATATGAAATGTCAGTGATGTCAGTGGTCTATAGTGGTTGGATAGGCCTCTGTCCTCATTAATATGAAATGTCAGTGATGTCACTGGTCTCTAGTGGTTGGATAGGCTGTGTCCTCATTAATATGAAATGTCAGTGATGTCACTGGTCTCTAGTGGTTGGATAGGCTGTGTCCTCATTAATATGAAATGTCAGTGATGTCACTGGTCTCTAGTGTTTGGATAGGCTGTGTCCTCATTAATATGAAATGCCAGTGATGTCACTGGTCTCTAGTGGTTGGATAGGCTGTGTCCTCATTAATATGAAATGCCAGTGATGTCACTGGTCTCTAGTGTTTGAATAGTCTTTGTCCTCATTAATATGAAATGTAAATGATGTCACTGGTCTATAGTGGTTGGATAGGCCTCTGTCCTCATTAATATGAAATGTCAGTGATGTCAGTGGTCTATAGTGGTTGGATAGGCCTCTGTCCTCATTAATATGAAATGTCAGTGATGTCACTGGTCTCTAGTGGTTGGATAGGCTGTGTCCTCATTAATATGAAATGCCAGTGATGTCACTGGTCTCTAGTGTTTGAATAGTCTTTGTCCTCATTAATATGAAATGTCAGTGATGTCAGTGGTCTATAGTGGTTGGATAGGCCTCTGTCCTCATTAATATGAAATGTCAGTGATGTCACTGGTCTCTAGTGGTTGGATAGGCTGTGTCCTCATTAATATGAAATGTCAGTGATGTCACTGGTCTCTAGTGGTTGGATAGGCTGTGTCCTCATTAATATGAAATGTCAGTGATGTCACTGGTCTCTAGTGTTTGGATAGGCTGTGTCCTCATTAATATGAAATGCCAGTGATGTCACTGGTCTCTAGTGGTTGGATAGGCTGTGTCCTCATTAATATGAAATGCCAGTGATGTCACTGGTCTCTAGTGTTTGAATAGTCTTTGTCCTCATTAATATGAAATGTAAATGATGTCACTGGTCTATAGTGGTTGGATAGGCCTCTGTCCTCATTAATATGAAATGTCAGTGATGTCAGTGGTCTATAGTGGTTGGATAGGCCTCTGTCCTCATTAATATGAAATGTCAGTGATGTCACTGGTCTCTAGTGGTTGGATAGGCTGTGTCCTCATTAATATGAAATGCCAGTGATGTCACTGGTCTCTAGTGTTTGAATAGTCTTTGTCCTCATTAATATGAAATGTCAGTGATGTCAGTGGTCTATAGTGGTTGGATAGGCCTCTGTCCTCATTAATATGAAATGTCAGTGATGTCACTGGTCTCTAGTGGTTGGATAGGCTGTGTCCTCATTAATATGAAATGTCAGTGATGTCACTGGTCTCTAGTGGTTGGATAGGCTGTGTCCTCATTAATATGAAATGCCAGTGATGTCACTGGTCTCTAGTGTTTGGATAGGCTGTGTCCTCATTAATATGAAATGCCAGTGATGTCACTGGTCTCTAGTGGTTGGATAGGCTGTGTCCTCATTAATATGAAATGCCAGTGATGTCACTGGTCTCTAGTGTTTGAATAGTCTTTGTCCTCATTAATATGAAATGTAAATGATGTCACTGGTCTATAGTGGTTGGATAGGCCTCTGTCCTCATTAATATGAAATGTCAGTGATGTCACTGGTCTCTAGTGGTTGGATAGGCTGTGTCCTCATTAATATGAAATGTCGGTGATGTCACTGGTCTCTAGTGTTTGGATAGGCTGTGTCCTCATTAATATGAAATGTTAGTGATGTCATTGGTCTCTAGTGTTTGGATAGACTGTGTCCTCATTAATATGAAATGTCAGTGATGTCAGTGGTCTATAGTGGTTGGATAGGCCTCTGTCCTCATTAATATGAAATGTCAGTGATGTCACTGGTCTCTAGTGGTTGGATAGGCTGTGTCCTCATTAATATGAAATGCCAGTGATGTCACTGGTCTATAGTGGTTGGATAGTCTGTGTCCTCATTAATATGAAATGTTAGTGATGTCACTGGTCTCTAGTGGTTGGATAGGCTGTGTCCTCATTAATATGAAATGTTAGTGATGTCACTGGTCTCTAGTGGTTGGATAGGCTGTGTTCTCATGAATATGAAGTCTCAGTGATGTATTTGATCTCTAGTGATTAGATATATTCCCATAAATATGCTACATCCTCATGAATATGAGGTCCTAATAATGTCATTTTTATCAAGTCAATAAATATGTTGCCTTGTTATTGGGAAGTAAGGTAGACTGTGATGGCCCCAGACTCTCACCAAAGTTTTTTTTTTTAAATATTGATTTTAAAAGAGTTACCGGTATGTGTTGTCAGCAGTCAAACTGCAGTCACTTACCTGGGAGCGCTGACTTCTAAACATAATGTACACAGAGAGCAGAGGGGGCAGTGATGTGAGCTGTGTAATTGTAAGGACTTGCACAGTCCGCGAGACTCATTGATTTCATTGTGTCCACAGCTGGGAAGAGATAACGTCAACAAATACCCCATATGATATCAATTAAGTGATCAATATAGTGTCACATATATCCTATTGGCTGTTGATTTATGAAAGGAGAAGATTGCTCTTGTAATCCTCAGTTCAGTTGGGTTATATGTAACTGATTAAATCTAGGGGGACACTGGGGGGCTGACATTGGCTTGTAGCTCCTCCAGAGACATTACAGACAAAGAGCAGTGTCAGAGATAGAATTAGAAACAATAGCAACTGCAAACATTGTTTCCCTCATTATAATTTTATTGAGTAAATCTTGATGTTGGCTACGTTCACAATTGTGCATTGCAGGAGCACGCGCATAGTCATGTGCATTCCTGCAACGAAAACGCGTATCCCTTTCGCAGACATGTGGCAGCCCCATTAATAGATGGTGCTCCCACAAATCTAGCAATATGTTTGCGTGCCAGAATGCATCACAACAAAGTACCATGCCTTTTGGTGCAACAAAATTTTTTAAAAGGGTTATTCACCCCTTTAGTGTGTTTTTTCACATGTAGGGCAGCCCATTGAAATCATTGTTGGGACGTGCTTCTTGACCCTATAGCACTTACCGTAATAGATAAATAGAGTAGAACTCAATTTTAAACATTTTACCTAGTTTTGGGTAAATGTGGGAAGATGTAGAACCTCTCTCAGGTTTATATATTGCTATGTATATCCCTACAAGAAAACTTCCCACAGCTGACTGTCCCCGAAACATAACAGTAAGCAAAAGGAAATAATCCCAATGTTAGTGAAAATCATGCCTTTGACAGTTATTGCTAGAAACAAGTGTCTCCATTGGTAGATTTTTCTATACTATACATGAAAAAAAAATGATTTCCATTAACTTTTTGTCTTGCTGATAACTCATTTGGAGAGAAAAAAAAATGAATCCCCAAGATAGAGATACAAAGAAGGGTTCTGTAACCGAATCTAGAGAAAACAAAATTGGATGGGGTTCTACTTTAAAGTAGAAGGAACAGCACCCACTATCTTCCAGTGCTATATCAGTTTTCGGTGTTCCCTCCCACCAGCCACAGTCGTTGCTCACTGACACAGGGGAGCTGTGCGAGATTTTTTTTTTTTTTTACTGGTTATTGGGAGGAGGCATTTAATTCCCTGATTAGTTTAGCAATATGCTCACTTGAGAATCTTCAGATGAAAGCTGACACATTCGGACTACAAATGTATTAGCATGAAGGCAGGTAGGGATGGCGGTAGGTCATCTTTAAGGTTTGCTCCTCCTAAATGGAGGATTCTAGGAGTCATTATATACAGAATCTCACAAAAAGTGAGTACACCCCTCCTATTTTTGTAAATATTTTATTATATCTTTTCATGTGACAACACTGAAGAAATTAAACTTTGCTACAATGTATAGTAGTGAGTGTTCAGCTTGTATAACAGTGTAAATTTGCTGTCCCCTCAAAATAACTCATCACACAGCCATTAATGTCTAATCCGCTGGCAACAAAAGTGAGTACATCCCTAAGTGAAACTGTCCAAATTGGGCCCAATTAGCCATTTTCCCCCCCAGTGTCATGTGACTCGTTAGTGTTACAAGGTCTCAGGTGTGAATTGGGAGCAGGTGTGTTAAATTTGATGTTATCGCTCTCACTCTCTCATACTGCTCACTGAAAGTTCAACATGGCATCTCATGGCAAAGAAATCTCTGAGAATTTAAAAAAAATAATTGTTGCTCTACATTAAGATGGCCTAGGCTTTAAGAAGATTGCCAAAACCCTGAAATTAAAATGCAGCAAGGTGGCCAAGTCCATACAGCGGTTTAAGAGGACAGGTTCACTTCAGAACAGGCTTCGCCATGGTCGACCAAAGAAGTTGAGTGCACAGTGTCATATTCAGAGGTTGTCTTTGGGAAATAGAGGTATGAGTGCTGCAAGCTTTGCTGCAGAGGTTGAAGGGGTGGGAGGTCAGCCTGTCAGTGCTCAGACCATACGCCGCACACTGCATCAAATTGGTCTGCATGGCTTTAGTCCCAGAAGGAAGCCTCTGCTAAAGATGATGCACTAGAAAGCCCGCAGTTTGCTGAAGACAAGCAGACTAAGGACATGGATTACTGGAACCATGTCCTGTGGTCTGATGAGACCAAGATAAACGTATTTGGTTAAGATGGTGTCAAGCGTTTGTGGCGGCAACCAGGTGAGGAGTACAAAGACAAGTGTGTCTTGCCTACAGTTAAGCATAGTGGTGGGAGTGTCATGGTCTGGGGCTGCATGAGTGCTGCTGGCACTGGGGAGATACAGTTCATTGAGGGAACCATGAATGCCAACATGTACTGTGACATACTGAAGCAGAGCATGATCCCATCCCTTCGGAGAATGGGCTGCAGGGCAGTATTCCAACATGATAACTACCCCAAACACATCTCCAAGATGACCACTGCCTTGCTAAAATGCTGAGGGTAAAGCTGATGGACTGGCCAAGTATGTCTCCAGACCTAAACCCTGTTGAGCATCTGTGGGGCATCCTCAAAGAGAAAGTGGAGGAGCGCAAGGTCTCTAACATCGACCAGCTCTGTGATGTCGTCATGGAGGAGTGGAAGAGGACTCCAGTGGCAACCTGTGAAGCTCTGGTGAACTCCATGCCCAAGAGGATTAAGGCAGTGCTGGAAAATAATGGTGGCCACACAAAATATTGACATTTTTGGGCCCAGTTTGGACATTTCACTTAGGGGTGTACTCACTTTTGTTGCCAGCAGTTTAGACATTAATGGCTGTGTGTTGAGTTATTTTGAGGGGACAGCAAATTTACACTGTTATACAAGCTGTACACTCACTACTTTACATTGTAGCAAAGTGTCATTTCATCAGTGTTGTCACATAAAAAGATATCATAAAATATTTACAAAAATGTGAGGGGTATACTCACTTTTGTGAGATTCTGTAGGTGGGTGAGGGTAGGGCCCCGGTGGGGGGACACTTGGAGAGCTAGAGAAGACGGCGAGCCTGCTATAGTGCTCCTGCTCTCCCTCATCTGGGGGGAGTGGCTGCAGGGGTGGGGGGGGGGGGGTCTCCCCTTTTGGACCTCTGGAGACTGAACTAAAGAGAAAGCATAGAGGACTTGGTTCTTTCCTTGGTACTCCCCTCCAGGAGAAGGGTTAATGAGGGAGGAGATGGAAAGAGGAGTTGGCAGAATAATTTTATCTTGAGCCCGAGACAATAACATCGCCAAGCATGCAGCAGCTTGATGCTATGGCTGCCAATATTTGGATAACTTAATTGATTGTCGATATATGGGCTATTATGTTACTTCTTAAAGTAAAGTTATCAGCTAGATCCAGCCTTGATGTGAATTTTTAAGCAAGAAATGTTATTTACAGCCAATACATGGGGAGTGTTGAGAAAGCATTATCTGTCCAGATCTGGCTGTAGCACCCCTGAAAGTAAATGTGGGCTCAGCATGTGATTACCCCTGGCAGTAAGGGGGGTGAACAGGCTCAGTCATGAGGGTAGAAAGGTACAGTCCCCGGCCAGTATCCTTGCCCAGGGGAGTACAGATTCGGGGCAGAGAATTGCATGTGCCTTGGAATCTGCGTAAGCTGGGAGAAGTATTTTATTGGTTGAGCCAGATGGACTTGTGTCTTTTTTCAACCTGACTATGTAATAATGTAAGTAGGCGCCCCGCGTCGCACTGTGGCTACGTGTGAGGCGGCCTGACAAGCTGTTGGCAGTGAAATCTGAATAGGTTAATCTTCACTATCACAGAACTTGTATGTGGTCTGGGGCATAAAACACTGTGAACAGGATCAGGGGTCACTGAAGTTAGAGATTAGTAGCTTCCTTTAGCCCCTTTCGTCAGTTCAGTCAAATTCAGTTTCACATCAGTTTTTCATCTGTTGTCTTTAGTTTTTCATCCGTTGTCATCAGTTTTTGATCTGATCCGTTTTTTTAACGGATGAAAAATAAGGCTTTCATCTGTTCAAAAAAAAACGGATGTTGGGCGGAAGCGGATGAAAACGGATGTAAATGAATGGGCGTCCATTTACACACGTTTTTCCATAGGAATGCATTGATGTCCGTTTTTTTATCCGTCGACGGATGGATGAAAAACAGACGATGTGTGAAAGGGACCTTGGAACAATGTAACTATTGTGACTCCTGCACATGAACTTTAATGGCATCCCAGTCTTAGTCCATAGGGTTAAATATTGAGTTGGCCCTCCCTGCAAATGCGTTCTTGGAAGAATGGTCAAACATTCCCATAGACACACTCCTAAACCTTGTAGACAGCCTTCCCAGAAGAGTTGAAGCTGTTATAGCTGCAAAGGGTGGGCCAACACAATATTGAACCCTACGGACTAAGGGGTTGATTTACTAAAGATACATCCACTGTTTACTACAAGTGTCATTAGAAGTGCAGTCGCTATAGATCTGAGGGGAAGATCTGAAATGAGGGGAAGCTCTGCTGATTATTATCATCCAATCATGTGCAAGCAAAAATGCTGTTTTTTATTTTCCTTGCATGTCCCCCTCAGATCTACAGTGACAACACTTGAAAGTGCACTTGCAGTGCACAGTGGATTTGCCTTTAGTAAATAGTTCAGCTTTAAGGTTCGGCTGCAACTAAATGCATACCCCCCCATGGAGAGGGACTGTTTGATCAAGAAGAGAATTTTTAAGGAGAAACATATAAATATAATCAATTGCTATTATTGATCCTCTAATGCTCCCAGATTTATTTCCGGAGTGAATTGCTCTGGAAATATTTCACTTGGTTGTTCTCTGTAAACTCTGGAAGGACAACATTAATATGTTCTGTGCTATGTGCTGTGCTATGTGCTGTGCTGTGTGCTTTACTATATGCTGTACTATGTGCTGTGCCATGTGCTGTGCTGTGTGCTGTACTATGGGCTGTGCTATGTGCTGTCCTATGTGCTGTCCTATGTGCTGTGCTATGTGCTGTGCTATGTGCTGTACTATGTGCTGTTCTATGTGCTGTTCTATGTGCTGTGCCATGTGCTGTACTATGGGCTGTGCTATGGGCTGTGCTATGTGCTGCACTATGTGCTGTGCCATGTGCTGTACTATGTGCTGTGCTATGTGCTGTACTATGTGCTGTACTATGTGCTGTTCTATGTGCTGTTCTATGTGCTGTGCCATGTGCTGTACTATGGGCTGTGCTATGGGCTGTGCTATGTGCTGCACTATGTGCTGTACTATGTGCTGTACTATGTGCTGTACTATGTGCTGTACTATGTGCTGTTCTATGTGCTGTGCTATGTGCTGTACTATGTGCTGTTCTATGTGCTGCACTATGTGCTGTGCCATGTGCTGTACTATGGGCTGTACTATGGGCTGTGCTATGTGCTGCACTATGTGCTGTGCCATGTGCTGTACTATGTGCTGTGCTATGTGCTGCACTATGTGCTGTCCTATGTGCTGTCCTATGTGCTGTTCTATGTGCTGTCCTATGTGCTGTTCTATGTGCTGTGCTATGTGCTGTGCTATGTGCTGTACTATGTGCTGTACTATGTGCTGTTCTATGTGCTGTACTATGTGCTGTGCTATGTGCTGTACTATGTGCTGTTCTATGTGCTGTGCTATGTACTATGTACTGGGCTATGTGCTGTACTATGTGCTTTGCCATGTGCTGTGCCGTGTGCTGTGCTATGTGTTGTGCCATGTGCTGTGTTATACTATGTGCTGTGCTATGTGCTGCACTGTGTGCTGTACTATGTGCTGTACTATGTGCCGTGCCATGTGCTGTGCCATGTGCTGCGCTATGTGCTGTACTTTGTGTTGTACTATGTGCTGTACTATGTGCTGTGCCATGTGCTGTGTTATACTATGTGCTGTGCTATGTGCTGCACTGTGTGCTGTACTATGTGCTGTACTATGTGCTGTGCCATGTGCTGTACTATGTGCTGTGCCATGTGCTGTACTATGTGCTGTGCTATGTACTGTGCTATGTGCTGTACTATGTGCTGTGCCATGTGCTGTGCCATGTGCTGTACTATGTGCTGTGCTATGTGCTGTACTGTGTGCTCTGCCATGTGCTGTACCATATGTGCTGTCCTGTGTGCTGTACTGTGTGCTGTACCATGTGCTGTACCATATGTGCTGTCCTATGTGCTGTCCTGTGTGCTGTACCATGTGCTGTGCTGTGGGCGGTATGTGCTGCGCTGTGCTATGTGCTGCTGTCCTATGTGCTGTGCTATGTGCTGTACCATGTGCTGTGCCATGTGCTGTGCCATGTGCTGTACCATGTGCTGTACCATATGTGCTGTACTATGTGCTGTGCCATGTGCTGTACCATATGTGCTGTCCTGTGTGCTGTACTGTGTGCTGCTGTACTATGTGCTGTGCTATGTGCTGTGCTGTGTGCGGTATGTGCTGCGCTGTGCTATGTGCTGCTGTCCTATGTGCTGTCCTATGTGCTGTGCTATGTGATGTGCTGTCACAGACACACCCTGTAAGCCAGCTCCGCACACCGTGTGTTATACTGTATGCTGTACATACTCAGGATGGCAGCGAAGCCTGGCTGGCAGGACGCTGGAGCTAATTTCATTCTCCTATGGGGGTATTCCTGTCTGCAATCCTGGGGGAAACATCAGAATCATTCATTCATTCTTCAAGTAGCCCTGTCATGGGAGAGTTGGAGGGTGCCCATTGTTGACAATTTTCTGTAAGGGATAATGAACTGTCATACTGATTCAGTGGCTTCAATTCTTATTGAGTCACTGACCTGGAAGTAGTATGCAGATCATATACATTCTGTTTCAGTCACCTCCTCCATTGTTATATACACCAATCAGCCATAATATTATGACCACCCACCATAACCCCGAGTAGACTTCTGAAGGTATGCTATGGTATCTGGCACCAAGCTGTCAATAACAGAACCTTTAACGAATGTGTTACCCCAACATTTCTTATTCCTGATATGTCCCGGATGTGCCATGTACTTGAGTTTAAAAGTATCTTGCTCTCTCTGCATTGCCTCCTTTGTGTGAAATACCTGGTGATCCTGCCAGTCCCCCACTTTCCTATATATAACTGACCATGCTGGGAATGAGAGCACTTCCATGCCAGGGTGGTCGGTTTTCTTGCTGTGCTGGGAGAACAGCCTGCCTGTCCTCCAATGCCCAAGACTTGTGCCGACACAACACCATTCACTGAGAAGATCAGTGTATTGATGCTTCTTCACCCTCACCTTCACCCCAGCCCTTTATGTAGCTGAGAACAAAGGGTATATGATCACTTATAAAAAAAAGAAAAAACAGGTTCTTATAATGTGTGTGTGTGTATATATATATATATATATATATATATACATACATACACTATATTATCAAAAGTATTGGGACACCTGCCTTTACACGCACATGAACTTTAATGGCATTCCAGTCTTAGTCCGTAGGGTTCAATATTGAGTTGAACCACCCTTTACAGCTATAACAGCTTCAACTCTTCTGGGAAGGCTGTCCACGAGGTTTAGGAGTGTCTATGGGAATGTTTGACCATTCTTCAAGAAGCACATTTGTGAGGTCCGGCACTGATGTTGGATGAGAAGGCTTGGCTCGCAGTCTCCGCTCGAATTCATCCCAAAGGTGTTATCGGGTTGAGGTCAGCACTGTGTGCAGGCCATTCAAGTTCCTCCACCCCATACTTGCTCATCCTTGTCTTTATGGACCTTGCTTTGTGCACTGGTCCAAATCATTTGGTGGAAGGGGATTATGGTGTGGGGTTGTTTTTCAGGGGTTGGGCTTGGGCCCTTGGTTCTAGTGAAGTTAACTCTTAAGGCGTCAGCATACCAAGATATTTTGGACAATTTCATGCTCCCAACTTGTGCCAATACTTTTGGTTAATCAAAGGTGTGTGTATGTGTGTGTGTGTGTATATATATATATATATTACCGTTTTGAAGTTGTTTTGACCCAGCTGTCTAGCCACCACAATTGGCCCTTGTCACTCGCTCCAATCCTTACCCTTGTCCATTTTTTTCTGCTTTCAACACATGGACTTCAGGGACGACATGTTCGCTTGCTGCCTAATATACTGTATCTCACCAGCTTTAGATGCTATTGTAAGGAGATGATTATTCAGGAAATGGAAATGTTATTCACTTTACCTGTTAGTGGTTTTAATGTTTGGGCTGATTGGTGTACACGTCTCCATTACCTTCCTCTTCCCCACTGTCACATACCTGTCTCTGTCACCCCTCCCCCCAGTGTCACATCTAAATCTTAATCACATGGAAGAAGTGTTTTCTTTTTTATAAGTAGAGTAGTCTGTATAAATCTCATCCACTGCTCCATGCATTGCACCCTTTACTTTGAACACGAGAGAATTCTAAAAATACTCGGTAGAAATTGAAGGGAGGAGACGACTGAGATCCTGTGAATCAGTGCCATTAATTTCAAAGAGGGCTCTCATCACTATGGCCAAGATACAGATCCTTTCATTAGCAGGGCCCAATCTCACACCCCATCATTATGACCTGGCAGAGGAAGGAAGGGAGGCTGCAGAGTTCAGGGTATCACTGAGACATTACAGAGGGGGGAGAAAGGGTACAGGGATTATTTTACAGGATTTACTGCCAATTACAAGTCTGGATTTACATAGGAAGGTGATCAGCTTCATGTAATAATCCTATTGGTGTGGTAATGGTTTAGGAAGTGCATATTATCTATGGAAAAGACAGCAGCCTTATTCTTCATTACATGCTCAGACTCTGCTTCCTGCTTAGTACTGCTATACAAAAACCATGTCCTAAGCTGGCAATACAGAATCTAACAGATTCATCCAACCATCCTATACAGTGCGGATTGACAAATCTTATGCTGCAGATATCACTTTGTACCTGAACAGCGTCTGCATCTGATTGGATGCTGCCACTATTTAGCTTACGATTTTCTGCCCAGCTTCTTCAATTTTTTAATTGAGAAATGTCAGGTGGGAGGATGACAACAGGGCTACCCACTGATCAATTTCTGGAGCTGGCTGAAATTTGTATGCTGTATTGCCAGTGTAGGGCCTTATGCACACAGGTAAATTGGGATACACAGCTGCTGTATAAAGCCAAATATAGTAATGAATGGCCTAACATGGGTTTATGTCGCTACTTCTGTAAACATGTGCATGTGTAAAGCTGTACTTTCCTCCTGGAAAAAGACTGCATTCAGAGTTGTATGCCTTTTAACTTTAGCAAATCCACCCCATTGTGCGAGTAGAGCTTTACTGGCTGTCTCACATCTCTTGTATGGCTGGGGTTGTATGTCAGCAGTTTTTATCAGTGAAGCTAAATGGCTGCATCAATACATAGACAGCCACTAGAGGGAGACTCTACATACCCTTTTGTGTGTTCAGTATTGAAAATATGGTACAGCAGTCATGTAAAATGTAAAAGTCACTTGAAATATTACTGTTTAAATACTGGAATAAAAATGCAGAGTATGCACTTCCTGAAAATACTAAATTTTATCCCTTTATACAACAGTGCCATGTGTTTAATTCATGAATATAGCACAGCAGAGATAAATCGGGGGCATGTGCTCAAGTTTAATCTCAGGGACATATAACCGGCATCCCACATTGCAATGCACCCCCTCTTTAAAGTGGATCTCCTCTGCTTGTTTGCTTCCTACCCCCTCCGCTGACACATTTGGCACCTTTCGTGGGGGAGTCGTTACCTGGTTTGACAGGTACCCACTCCCACTTCCTGGTAAGATCACCGCATGGTGATCTACATCATGTCTGGCTCCTTCTTCTCCCCCCTGCTGCCTTCTGGGACCTATGTGTCCCACAGAAGACGGTGGGACCATTCAGAAAGCGCAGCATGACTCACGCATGCATAGTAAGAAACTGGCTGTGAAGCCTGAAGGCTTGCAATGCCGACACCTGCACCCGAAGCTGATGGATGAATCGGCTTGGGGTGCTGACATTGCAGGATCCCTGAACAGGTAAGTGTCCTTATAATAAAAGTATTTGTAGCTGCTGACTTTCAATTTTTTTCCCCCCAGACTGGAACTCCACTTTAGAGTGATATTAAAGGGTACATTTTTTTCTGATTAAAAAAAAAAAATATATATATACTCACCACTTACATGTTTTGATTACCAATATTGAACAGAATGGTCCCTTACCTCCTCTTCTGAAAGTAGGAGGCAGGTAAGTTTTCAGGAATGAGGGAGAAGGAACAGCTAGTGGGGAGTTTTGCAATTTTACTATAGAACCACTTTACCCTTTAGAGCAGCTTTTTTTCAACCAGGGTGCCTTGAGGGTTTCTTTAGGGGTGCCTTGGCAAAATGCCTAAAAATTGCCCAAAAATTGTATACATGCTGGCGTGTGGATGAAGGCTGCCTTTTAGTTACACAAAGCTACAGGTTTTCATTGTGCACCATTACAACCTTCTAGCTGCCGGCGTCCTAACGATCAATGGTGTCATCAGTTGATAAGGAGGATTTCAGTCGCCTGCATAGCATCCTTGTTTGACCCTCCCCTACCCCTCTCCATCAGCAGTGGGCTCACAATAGCATAAGTGATGGAGAAACATTGGAATACTAGTCAGTACCAGTTTGCAAACGTGTATTTGCTTTGGCAGAATAAATTACCTCTAACGTTGGGTGTCCTACTTGTGTTGATGTTGCTGCATTATGTAAAACAATAATAATCATTTTTACATTTTAGAATGGGGTGTCTCAAGATTGTTCATAATTCTTAAAGGAAGCCTTGTGATTGTCCGTCATTTTTAAAGGGTGCCTTGACTGCAAAAAAAGGTTGAGAAACACTGCTTTAGAGTGCTGTGTGCCCAGACAATCATTAAGGGTGACTATAGGTTCTGTTACACACCTAATGATTATATTTGTCTGTTTATTTTACAGGATGATACTGAACCCTACTTTATTGGCATCTTCTGTTTTGAAGCTGGCATCAAGATCATTGCCCTGGGGTTTGTGTTTCATAAAGGCTCGTACCTACGGAATGGGTGGAATGTCATGGATTTTGTGGTTGTTCTTACTGGGTAGGTAAAAATGTTTATGTTGTTTACAGATTATAAATTGGAAGGACATACCAAACACATGCACAATGAAGCCCCGTTCACACTAAGGCGACCTGTGAGGTGACCTGGTCGCCTCACAGGTCGCCGCAGGTCGCCTTCCATAGGGAAGCTGCGGACCCGTTCTAATAGGAGCGACACAAGTCGCTCCGACTTAGAAAAAGGGTCCGGAGCTTCTTTGGGGCGACCAGGAGGCGACCGCCATAGACTTCAATGTTATGAAGTCCGTGGCGGCCGCTCCGAGGTCGCGGCGCGCTGCTCGCACCGAGACCTCGGTGGTCGCCCCTGAAAGTAGCGTCGCCTGCATGTGAACGGGGACTGAGGGTGTTCAACACATGTTGATACACATTACATTGCACATAACACACACACACCTACTTCAATTATGACTAGTGGCATAATGAAGGATACATTTTATCAGTCCAACTTGCAATGTGACAAAAGTGTAAATTTTCATTGTAGTTTTCATCCCACTAAAATACTGTTTAAGAAGGCAACCATATACAAAGTCTAATAGATCAGGAAACTCGCAAATAAACAGTATATGAACATGAATGTAAGTCAAAGCAATCACATAAACAGATAAAGGACCAAATCTGAATGTGACAAAAGAGACATCAACCTGTTGATCCACCATACCTCTCTTTTCACGAAGGAGAGAATCCTATCGCCTTCTCTGTTATCTTTGGGTTCATCATCTAAAACCATGAAGCCAAAATCAGTCTTCAAATGCCCTTCCTCAGTGAAATGCTTTGAAACAGGCAGGAAGACCTGTTTGTGTATCAAATGTCTATGCTGTGCCACCCTTTTCCCTATTACTTTTCGGATGTCTTTTTCGGTTGTTTCCCTTCCATATATCAGCTGGCATGGGGATATTAATGCATAATTGACAAAGGACGATCTGAAAGTATAGCGTTGTTTTATATAGTAATTTTTTCCCATTGTGAGATGCTTAAAAACTTTACCTTTCAACATTAAGAAGCATTCTGTACATGTCAAACACAGGGAGTATCCCACTTGTTTCTGGCCTATATAATTAAATGTTTAATATTGATAGTTGGAGTTTTACACTTCTAGGCTGGCTATACTACACATATTTGATGGGGATTGGGAATTTACTTCCACTGAGCTATTATATTAAGCCGTGGGTAGCCTTTTAACCAGGCGCCAGCACAGTATACTCATCAGCTTTGCTGGCTATAGCCGGCTTACCTGATCGTTTGAAAAACCCAACAGCCTGGTTATACACAAGTCGATCGATAGATCAACTTGTGTACAATCAAAATTTGGGCAGTTCCTGCTGAACCAGTAGAATTTAAATCCATGCATGGCTGGCTTAAGTGTACCAACCAGTCCATCAAGCTGTGATTTCTTTCTGCATTGGTACAACCGGTAATTCCTTTATCTGGTTGAGCCAGAATCTACCTGTGTTTTTTTTAATTACAGAAAAAAATGTTTTGCTATGTGGATGGTAATGAGATGAGAAGGGAATTCTACTGAGTTTAACCCTTCGTGTTTGTAGTAATTGTCCAACCTCATCTAAATGTGTTTTTTCTGCCTTGAATATGTAAACATCATCCCATCCAAAGATCTTTAATTCTGACAAACCTTTTAACTTTCAAAAATTGACTCCATACCATCAAATGGAAGACATATGGAGGAAACTCTCAATCCTCAAAAGTTGTTTCTTATATGTGGTTTTGATGAAAATATCAGTGTGTATTTGTCCTTTGTATATACCACTGTGTCTAAGAAATGTAGCAGGATTTCTAGGCCTTGAGCCTAAGTTGGGTCTGCCATTGCTACTGCTGACACTTCCAACACATTTGAGTTGTGACCCCAGGTGTAAGAACTGAGACAATGACCATTCTGGCATCTTTGGTTTGTTTGTTTTATTGTAATTAGGGGATGGGAGAAGGGAATGAGTGGGATACTCCTCTTGCTCAACTAGGTGCACTTTGGGACACTTGAAGAAAAATGCCTGTCAGCGCTGCCTTGACGCCAGTTGAATGCCAACCAGCGCTTCCTGACGCTCAAAAATGCTATGTTACTGAAACTGTGCTGGAACCTCGACTTTAATTCAGAAGATCCAGGACTGTAGAACAATTGACTCCTGACACTGCTTTAGCTCAAAAGTCACTGAACAGCTCCCTCCAGCCCTGCACTGGCTGAGGTAGCTCTGTGGAGATACTTGTGCTGCTGCAACTCTTAACCTTGTACACTCCACACTGTACACTGACTCTTCAGGGCCCAAACTGCAGGCGCCCCCTTTACACTTCAGGGTCCTCTCACTAGGTACCCCCTCTAATACTTCAGGGTCCTCTCACTAGGTATCCCCTTTACAACTAGCTGACTCCTGGATCCCTAGAACCTTCTCCGGAGTGGTCCCCTCTGACACTAGGCAGACACCCAGGGGCAGTCCACAGTACTCACGACCTTTGTAGGCTTTCCTGGAACTGGACCCCTCTCTCTCTCTCTGCTGGTTCTCGGCACACCGGATCCCTCTGTAGCTCAGCTTCACTCTCTTTGGATTCCCAGGCTGCCACCCGGGACACCCGCTTCCTCTGACAGGAGGAGAGACAGCTGTACCCTCCCTCCTGGGACTCTGCTTGCCGCCAAAGACCCCGCGTCATGCGCCCCTTCAGACTTATACCCACTCCCAGAATCCTCTGTGGCATAATCTGCCTTCCAGGGTAGTTACAAGCCTGAATGTGTCCCTGATTGGGTTTCCTCCACTGCCCAATGAGAAGCCTTTCATAGAGCCAGTGGGGAGACTCCCCTCTCAGCAGACACACCTGGGAACCATGACAACCTACTGAAAATCATGGCCCTGCTGTAAGGCAGCCAAGACCCATATACTTTACCTAGCACCTACCTGTAGGGTGCTACAGAAAGGTATCTGTTTCTCATCCACAGTGAAACTAAATTTGATAGAGGTACCATGTAAATACAAAACGTCATGATGCTCATATAGGGATCCAGTGTCGCCCTACCTTAGCACAAAAATGTCATCAATATACCGCCATTAGGCTAGGCTTCAGTTTCAAATAAACGATCAGAAAAAGCCCAAGTGCTCTCAAAATTATTGGAAATGCCCCTTTGTGAATGACAGTGCACTTTTGAATCCCATGGCAATGCCACAGCACTGCAAAAAAAAAATTAGAAATCTCGCTGAATTAGAAAAATGCATTGGCAAGAATCCAACTCAGCAATTGTACTACAGTGTATTTTCCGCTGTTACTCACTTTCAAATTAACCCAAATCTTTGCTGGTGACCAATGGAGGTGCTTCTAACATCCCTAGTTAATAGAAGTGAATTCATTGTCACCACTGAGAAAGGGTGCAATTTTACTAGGAAATTGTGGATGTCTCTAATGTAAGCTCTGGTGTTTTGTACCAACAGAGTCATTATCTTATCCAAGAAAGTTGCATTAGGGCCAAAAATAGAATTATTGACTGTTTCTATGGGCTGTCCTGGAGGTAACACGGGATCCCTAATGAATTGTGTGCAAATTGTATATTACAAAAATCGTTTTTTTCTGCAGTTCCATGGTGTTGCCATGGGATCCAGTGTTGCTCAGTTTCATGCATGTGTGTTCATGGATAATTTTGAAAACACTTTGATTTTTGAAACATTGCTTAACCAAGTGATGCAATATTAGTGACATTGCAACACTATGAATATGTAATTCCTATATAAATTTGATGACATTTTAAATTCACATAGTACCTCTATCAAGTTCAGTATTGCTGTTGATGAGACACAAGTACCTTTCCATGATGGTAGTGGTATATATTGACTAAGGATGTAAATACACACTGATATTCACATGAAACCCACATATAAGAGCCAGCTTTTGAGGTTTGAAAGTTTTCATCTTTCTTATGTATTCTGATCTGTGGTATAGAGTCAGTTTTTGAGAATTAAAAGGATCATCAGCAATAAAGAACAATTAGATGGGATATTGGATGAGATGATGTATATATTTTAAGAGAGGGAATACAGTAAAGGAGGTTGAGGCTGAAAGAACACATTTAGAACATTCACCAGAAACACAAAGGGTACAATCCCCTTTTCATCTCAATACATCTACAGAGCAAAAAGGTTTTTGTTCTGTAAAAAAAAAAAAAAATGGTAGATTCTGGTTCATGCAGATATAGGATATATATACAGGATATATGTAGGGTATATAGGTTGTACAGGTTTGGAAGAAAGCACAGATTGGGGGACTAGTTTATAAACTCAGAATTTCATACTCCGTTCTGTGGATGTTAAACATTCATTTTTTTAGGCCTATATAAGTGGGTTCTTGCCCATGTCTGACATGTATACAATGTTACTTAATGTTGAAAGTTAAAGCTATTAATGTATCGAACAACAAGATAGAATTGTCATATTAAACAACACTATACTTGTCAGTCATTCTTTGTTATTCAATGTCCTAATGTGCCTCTGCAAGCTGATATATGTAGGGGAAACAACCGAAAAAAAAAAGGGAAAAGGGTGGCACAGGATAAATATTCATTACACAAAAACAGGTCTCCCTGCTTGTATGAAAGCATTTCATTGAGCACGGGCATTTGAAGACTGATTTGGGTTTTAATATTTTGGATGACGTACCAAAAAATAATGGAAAGAATTAAGGATTTTCTTCCTTGAGAGAAAAGAGGTATGGTAGATCAACAGGTTAACCCCTTTTCATCCACACATGACCTTTATGTTTTTATGTAGTTGCTTTGACTTACATGGATGGCATTATTGATGGTAGTATCTACTGTTTACTTTCAGATTTTTGGATCTATTGGACTTTGTATATAATTGCCTTTTTATATGGTTATGTAGTTACAAATGGGATCTAAAGTACAAAGGTATTGTGACGTATTGTGTTGCAAGTTGGTCTGATAAAATGTATCCTTTGGTATTCTACTTGTCATAAACGACATAGGGTTACTATGGGTTTGGTGTCCATATGTGTTCACAATGACATAGTCTCTTTTTATGGTGTATATTACCTTGTTTCAGTGTTGTCACAAATGACTCATGCTCCTGACAAAGGGCAGGGGCTCCTGTACTATTTAATCTACTGAGTGAAAAAAAAAATCTGTTGGAGTAGAGTAACTTTGGGCCAATATTAGGGTGCAACTAAAGGCAAAGCTTCTTTTTTTTTTTCATTTTGGATAGAGTGGAGAGGGATTAGAACACTTGTCTGGTTTTTATTGTTGCCTGTGCCCCCGTTAGGGAGATTCACCCTCTATATCTGTCTTGTTACTATTGCCATTGAATGGGAAAGTAAATGAAAAATCCCAAATTTTGGGTTGCCCCCAGAAAATTAATAGAGGGGAAATCTTCCAAAGGGGACACTGGTTCTGTTGACCTGGGAGGTCCCCAGGGAATTTCCTTAATTTGCAGGGATTTCCTCTCACTTCCTGTTTGGCTGTGGGGTAGGAAGTGAAGGGAAATTTCTGCAATGGGACTCAGGTAAAAAAAAAATCTGACAGGGGTTATGACCCTTCTTTACTTTAATGATAAAGGCAAGGTTGAGCTTGCCTGTCTCGTGTACCCAGCCTAATGTTGATTCTATGCAAATGTGCACCTTGTCCGTTTATCTTTTATATATATATATATATATATATATATCATTGGGTTTAATATATACATAATTTCTGTAATGGGATTAATGTTAAGCATAAAGTGAAGAGTTATTTGATAATGTGTACAGCATGAAGCCTGCATAATTCCTCTCTGGGTGTCATGGCTGTATAGATCCTTCTGTATTTAGGTTTATCTTGTCTGCATTAAACTCTTATTATCTAGGCCAAGATAGAAATTTTCATATATTCATATTTATAATTGTGTGGGTTTCTTGTTTAGTGGCTCTGCGCATGCTTATCCTTCTTGTGAAGAAGTTTCCAGGAATAAATAAAAAGCTTCTAATTAGTTTTAAAAGGGGTCTGTCAGTATGGAACTCTGTCTACTGTCATTGCTGATTTGTTTTTGAGAGTATTCTGTATAGCAGGGGTATCCAAACTTTCTAAAGGAAGGGGCAGTTTACTGTCCTTCAGACTTTAGTGGGGGCCGGACTGTGCCCTATGGGAGTAAACAATGCCTGATCTTTGGTGTTGTTAATAATTGGGTGTCAGTGGGAAGCATAGTACCCTATTTTTGTTGTTGATAGAAGGAATTATGCCCCATCATTGGTGTCAGTGGAAGGAATTATGCCCCATCATTTGTGTCAGTGGAAGGAAATATGCCCCATCATTGGTGTCAGAGGAAGGAATTATGCCCCATTGTTGGTGTCAGTGGCAGGAATAATGCCTCAAGAGCCAGATAAAGGCAAGCAAAGGGCCCCAGGGCTACAGTTTGGAGACCACTGCTGTATAGCTAGAACAATTACCTTATAAATTAAAAGTGGCAAATGACCCCTTAATAGTATTCAGCAGGCCTCAATCACACATACACTGCCTTGCGAAAGTATTCAGCCCCCTTGAACTTTGCGACCTTTTGCCACATTTCAGGCTTCAAACATAAAGATATAAAACTGTAATTTTTTGTGAAGAATCAACAAGAAGTGGGACACAATCATGAAGTGGAATGAAATTTATTGGATATTTCAAACTTTGTTAACAAAACTTAAAAATTGGGCGTGCAAAATTATTCAGCCCCTTTACTTTCAGTGCAGAAAACTCTCTCCAGAAGTTCAGTGAGGATCTCTGAATGATCCAATGTTGACCTAAATGAATAATGATGATAAATAGAATCCACCTGTGTGTAATCAAGTCTCCGTATAAATGCACCTGCACTGTGATAGTCTCAGAGGTCCGTTTAAAGCACAGAGAGCATCATGAAGAACAAGGAACACACCAGGCAAGTCCGAGATACTGTTGTGGAGAAGTTTAAAGCCGGATTTGGATTCAAAAAGATTTCCCAAGCTTTAAACATCCCAAGGAGCACTGTGCAAGCGATAATATTGAAATGGAAGGAGTATCAGACCACTGCAAATCTACGAAGACCTGGCTGTCCCTCTAAACTTTCAGCTCATACAAGGAGAAGACTGATCAGAGATGCAGCCAGGAGCCCCATGATCACTGTGGATGAACTGCAGAGATCTACAGCTGAGGTGAGAGACTCTGTCCATAGGACAACAATCAGTCATATACTGCACAAATCTGGCCTTTATGGAAGAGTGGCAAGAAGAAAGCCATTTCTTAAAGATATGCATAAAAAGTGTAGTTTAAAGTTTGCCACAAGCCACCTGGGAGACACACCAAACATGTGGAAGAAGGTGCTCTGGTCAGATGCAACCAAAATCAAACTTTTTGGCAACAATGCAAAATGTTATGTTTGTCGTAAAAGCAACACAGCTCATCACCCTGAACACACCATCCCCACTGTCAAACATGGTGGTGGCAGCATCATGGTTTGGGCCTGCTTTTCTTCAGCAGGGACAGGGAAGATGGTTAAAATTGATGGGAAGATGGATGGAGCCAAATACAGGACCATTCTGGAAGAAAACCTGATGGAGTCTGCAAAAGACCTGAGACTGGGACGGAGATTTGTCTTCCAACAAGACAATGATCCAAAACATAAAGCAAAATTTACAATGGAATGGTTCACAAATAAACATATCCAGGTGTTAGAATGGCCAAGTCAAGGTCCAGACCTGAATCCAATCGAGAATCTGTGGAAAGAACTGAAAACTGCTGTTCAGAAACGCTCTCCATCCAACCTCACTGAGCTCGAGCTGTTTTGCAAGGAGGAATGGGCAATAATTTTAGTCTCTCGATGTGCAAAACTGATAGAGACATACCCCAAGTGACTTACAGCGGTAATCGCAGAAAAAGGTGGCGCTACAAAGTATTAACTTAAGGGGGCTGAATAATTTTGCACGCCCAATTTTTCGTTTTTTTATTTGTTAAAAAAGTTTGAAATATCCAATAAATTTCGTTCCACTTCATGTTTGTGTCCCACTTGTTGTTGATTCTTCACAAAAAATTACAGTTTTATATCTCCAAAAATATTCAAAACCTGTCAGGAATGGCATACTCTATGCAAATGGCTGCCTATGATTTGACCTTTGCACTGACTTCTCGGAAAGGTAGCTAACCAATTATTGATAGAAGATTCTGGAAAATCATGTCTTCCGCCTGTGTACTGTTGCCACGGCTACAAGAGAGAGAAATTAGATTTTTTATTTTGGCAGATATAGAACATCGGCAGGCTGCCGGTTGAAATGGAAATGTCATTAATAGATTATAAATTTGCTGGTGTGGCAGTTGTATATATTATATCCATTTTTTAAGGAAACTGGATTTTCCCAATTAAGCGCCCAAATGTGTACCTGATGTTGCTTTAAATGTAACTATCTCACAATAATAAGTAGTCTGGCATGAATTGACCTCTGCGCTCCACATCAACCAGGCATCCATCCTACTGTTTATTGAATACTAGAGCCACATTGCTGCTTGTATGCCGACCTTTACCCATTATAATCAGATATAAGCAGAATCCCCTCTAATCCTTCAATTCTGCCTGCTCGTGCCACAGCCCATATTTGCCAACAGCAAAAAATACACTTAATTATACATGACCCTCTTTAAATGTTAAACACAAGAGTACAGCACAAATCAGAACAGAAACCAAGGGACCGGCGTCTGTGTGAGGCTTCACTTAACACTTGCTGGGCCGGGCTGCAAGGCAGTGGAATGTCATGACGGATCTGTTTTCTACTGCTTGTATTGTGGAGATCTTTTTATGCTGGATCTTGCTGGATCATTTATTTTGTTGTTTTTACTCCCAGCTGTATACTCGGAATCGCTTAAATTACCTGTGATTGATTGGCAGTCACAGATGCCACCTTCCTCTTTACGGCTCTTTCAGACAGGTTGCAATGCATACTGTTCCCTAAAAAGTGATCCACAATCAATTGCTTTGAAGAGGGTAGTGTAGCAGCGGCTGACAGGCATTCATCAGGTGCTACTGCTGTCAAATGGCGTCTGATTTTTAATTTCCTTTCATTATGGCTAAACAGCAATTTTTCCATACATGACTGCACTGCACCTGCGAGGTGTGGCCCCATAGATCTCCATGGGCATGTTTGACAGGCGGTGCCACCTCTCAGACTCTACAGCCCGAGTTAAAATTGCCACAGCCCAGAAGTAAAGCATCCCAGCTGCAACATGGGTACAGCTCTTTTGAACTCTAATATTAGAATTCTACCGGGTGACCACCAGTGTAAAGGCTTGTACACACTATAAGAAAATCGGGGGGGGGGGGGGGGGGCGAGAAACTTTCCACAGCTGATTCCAACTTTTCGTACAAAAATTCCTGAAGGGACAAACTCAAATTTTTTTTTTCGTATGGGAACAGAAAAAAATATTTTTGTTTAATGTGTACAGTTTTCGTACAATTTACGTACAAGAAAAATCAGGAAAGAAAGACTTTGCATGATCAGTAACCATGAACAAGCCGTTCATCGGTTTCGATTTGCTGTGAAACAACAAGCAAAATCAGGCGATCGTTAGCCGATTTTCTTATAGTGTGTACACCCCGTTTAAAAGAGCCCTTAGGGAGCGACTATCCCTATTACCCCTTTAGAAGCCTTTCTTTTTTGTCTGGCTTTTAGGCCCTATAAAAACATGTACATTTTACTTGTTAAAGCGGAGTTCCGGCCTCGGGGGTCAATTTGAGCTAAAAATACCCCCGGGACAGTCAGGGTTAGTACATTCCATAATGGATAGCCTCTGAACTGTCCCGGGTCGCACTTACCTGTAAGAAGAAATACTTACCTTGAAAATTTCTTCTCCAGCGCTGCCATCTCAGGTGTGGGCAGCTGAAGCCGCAGCGCCCCTCTTCGTGTCCTCTTCCGTGACGTCGGAGTCCCACAATGCACTGCACCGGCCCCACTCGTCACTTCCGGTGCAGGCACGGCATGCTCAGAAGCTGTTAAGCAGTGAATGCCTCGCCTGCACTGGAAGTGACGAGCGGGGCCGGTGCAGGTGCATTGATTCCTGGGAGCGATGATATTCAGCTCCCAGGAATCATCGCAGACTGGAAGTGACGGCGCAGAGGGAGGAAGTGGAAGGAAGGTCAGTATATTTTCTTCTATAATAAGGTAAGTGACCAAAGAAAAAAAAGCGCCACTATCCATTTCTCTTTCAGATTCCCCTTAGCAAGTGGATGGCCCAAAATAGATTTTATCGATTTTGTGGCCCGAACTCCGCTTTAAGGGGTTCCTATAAGCTTTTAAATATAACTATTTTATTCATGCTTGCAGTGTTTCTCTGTTACCTGCTTGATCCTGCCAGTTCCCCTGTTCCTGATAGTAAACTGGCCACGCTAAGCATGGAAGCTGATCAATGGCTGCACGGACAGTTTATGGCCCTTGCCATCCTGCTGTTAGATGTATCTCCCATTGTCAGTGTAAAACCACACCCCTGCCCATCCCTCCTCCCTTGATTAATAAAAACATATGTTTATGTAATTAAAAATGTGTATGTGATTATTGAACTTCACAACTCCTCTAAGGCTGAAGTTAAGACTATGTAAGTATGTATGTGCCATTCATGTTGAATCCCCCTGGAAGCTGGAAATCATGATAGTAGGCTCCGCTCCTGTATCCAATGCCAAACAGCTGCCCTGCAGCTTACTACACACAGGAGGTCACTCACTTGGCACGCCCCACCTCTCAGATCAGAGAACGCTTGGCATCCATTGAGAAGATGTAAACTGTTCCCTGAATGGTGCCCGTGCTGAGCATGCAACCTCCTGTGCTTACAATGCAGCAAGGCAGTTGATTAGTACAGTAACCAAAAGCTAGTGAAGAGCATTGGTGTAGTGGGGCTGACTACAGTGATTTCAAGCTTCCACAGTTTAGACATTATTGGCTGTGTGTTGAGTTATTTTGAGGGGACAGAAAATTTACACTGTTATACAAGCTGTACACTCACTACTTTACATTGTAGCAAAGTGTAATTTCTTCAGTGTTGTTACATAAAAACATATAATAAAATATTTACAAAAATGTGAGCGGTGTTCTCACTTTTGTGAGATACTGTATCTGTAGTGTTTACTTATCTCTCTCCAAAGCCCAGGTCCCGTTTCTTTCTGCTGCTCCATTCCTGTTATTAGCATGATAACTTCTGACAAGTTCTCTGACACAGGAGATAAAAGCAGCTGGAAATTTATGTTGGGTGGTTGCATAGAGGTAGATTAGCAGAGAGCTGGTCTATTCACAGCACAGCTCTGCATGTTTCTTCCTTCCTCTGCCTATGTGGAAGGGGGTTGTGTGCCTTTCCTCCAATCAGCTGTCTCACAGTGCATGGCCAAACTTCCCTCCCACAGGTGAATCAGGAAGAGAAAATTCTAACCGCACATATACAAGTAAAACTGTGTATCATCTTAGACTGTTCACTTCACTGGGTAGTTGTGAGGGTTTAAATCCCTTTTAACCTTGTAACATTCACCCCCAGTACCAAGCATAGTAATCAAAGGATCCACTTTATTTATAAAGAAAAAAAAGGGTTAAAAATAATCTTACATTTCAATCAGTTATTAATTTTTTGTGTCCGAAATCTGCATAGCCGGTTTAGGTGAGCCTGGCTGTCAGATACTCTCCCATCCCAAGAGGTTTTGAGTTTATTTTTTTATCAGCAAGGTATATTTGTTATTACTGTGAGGCAAAAATTGGGGAAAAATGGCATTTCATGTGTTTTGGGTGATGGATGAGCACTTTTTATGTGCCATTTAAAGTAGAAGTGAAGTTCTGCTAAACAGTTTTTAACTAGCACGTACCCTGGCCTGTCTCAGCATATATTTAGAAATATGCTTCATGTAACAAGATTCAAGCCAGTCTACAATATTAACATTATATACCGTCTATCGCTAGCGTGGGATGCTGTACAGAGAACAGAGCCTGCAGCACATTTTTAAAAAGATCACGTAATAATGTCTTGGTGGATTCAGTGTAAGTTGTTAAAAGAAATTGTAACAATGAAGAATATGAGCTATCATCACCTTTCTGACATTATGAGATCATGTCAGGAATGGGCCTTTTGTAGGGATCTGGATCTCGGCTGCGGCTCACAGCAGGGAGTCAGGTGTGTTCCTGTTCTCTATTTCTGGTGCGAATCAGGTCAGAATTTTTGGCTGAATTTCCATCTGAAACCTACCATAAGATGCACAGGTCCCTTTTCCTGTGCAGACCGTGGCTGCCCTAGAGCTGTGTGAACGTCTCCATTGAGAGCCGGTCACACTCTCCTGTTATGCGAATTGGATGCGGGAAACCCCCAAATCGCATCAGTGTGATTCCAGCCTTAAAGCAAAATTCCAGTTCCCCAATTAATTTTAAACACTCCTCCGTAATTGAGTCCACTTCAAATGCAACATTTAGATAATGAAATTAATGTGGTCCTTCTATTATATGTTTAAATTGTTTAACCCTAACCTGATCTCGGAAGCAGGCAGAGTCCATCTCTGCTGTGGGCATCTGCAGCCCTCTTGTATTCGTTTCCGGGATTCGATGCAGCTGGCTACCCAGTATGCACCTGCCGATCTCGCGCCTGTGCAGTAATGCCACTGCGTGGCGCTCTTTCGTCCTGACACATTGCCATAGCGGAGGTTCCCACCCTGTTGCTATAGCAACCTTTCAATCAGAGTCAATCAAATCGCACAAGATTTCGGTATTAGGCGATTCCCATGGACTGTTGGGATAGATGATGCCGATATCCCAGGTGTCCATGGGAATTGCCTAGTTACATCATCGCCTAGGCGGCCAGAGCCAGAAGTGTTCCAGAAAATAGAGAAAAAAAGGTATTTAGAGAAAAAAAAATGAATTGCCAATTTAAATAGAAATGAGGATGGGCATTGGATTGGTTACAAGTTAATACAATGGTAATACAATGGATGGAACTCCGCTTTAAGTTGTTATCATAGTTCAGCCTTACCTCTATAGGCTAGATGTGTGTGCTGCTATTCACTTGGATACTCTCCCAGTTATAGCAGACGTTTCCACCCACTGTCACACTGCAAGGTTCCCATTGAGGCTCACCTGTCTTCTGCTTGTGATTAGGGTGGATAACAAGTACAAGTAGGCTGCTTGAAAAAATTAAACCTGACAAATACCAAAGCATTTAGTCTTATTTCTTGAAATCCTGACAGCACCTTTGTTGTGTTACAGTTTTTGAGTTTCTGTTATCAGTGGAGTTGACAGGACAGCCTCTATGGGAGCCTTATAGCCTGACATTCAGCTTAAGACAGGGAAAGAATACATTAAAACTAAAAAATAAAAAATGGTAAGAGGTAAGCCTACCTTAGCCTTTCTCAACCAGGGTTCTGTGGAACCCTAGGGTTCCTCTTCAGAGGTTGCAAGGGGTTCCAGGGGATCTTCATTCTTTCTTCTCCTTATATCTTCCTTCTCTGACTAGTAGCTGGACACAGGTCACGGGCTGCATGCTCTACTAACAGAAGGCCATGTGTGGCTTGAAATATTCTTGCCATTTTCTGAGGAATACACCACAACATAAGGAGGTACAGATTATCCAAAAAAATGACTGCTAGAGTCCACAGTCACTTTTTGCCCACATTGGAGATCGAAGGATTCTGCCCCAACAATGCTATGCATGGTCACCAGCCTGCTGTTTAGAAAAGCATGGTGTCTTGCTGAAATGGTGGTTCCAAAAAGGTCTCTCAATCTGCTATCATGTGACTACCTTTAAACCCATAATGGCAAGGGGCTACAGAAGGGAAAAGGGTTCTACCCCATCAATGCATGATCATCAGCCTGCTGTTTAGAAAAGTATAGCGCCTTGCTGAAATGGTGAACAAAGGTCTCCAAAAAATTGGTCCAAAGCTTTATTAAGCAATCACATTGTTACAGCAAACAGCAACATTTGGGAGCTTTGCAGGACTCCTTCATCAGGCATATGATGTCCCATGCCTGGAGACCCATGGTATGCTAGTGACATTCCTCATTCTGATTGCTCACAGTTCTAGACTATGGTCACTTCAGCACCCACTTAGACATACGGTCACTTTCACAGGAATGTGTGGGTTGGGAAGAGTGCATTGGAGTTACTGAAATGGTGGTCCCAAAAAGGTCCCTTAAACTGCTATCATGTGACTACCTCTAAACCCACAATGTCAAGTGACTACAGAAGGGCAAAGGGATCTGCCCCAGAAATGCCCATGCATGTTGTTTAGAAAAGAATGGCGTCTTACTGAAATGTTGAACAAGGGATTTCACCAGCTCACTGTGGTTCTCCAAAAAATGGATCCAAAGCTTTATTAAGCAATCACATCATTACAACAAACAGCATTGTTTCGGAGACTCGCAGGACACCTTCATCAGGTGTGTGACGTCACCTTCACAGGAACGTGTGCGTTGGAATTACTGAAATGGTGGTCCCAAGAAGGTCTCTAAATCTGCTATCATGTGACTGCCTCCAAGATTAATCTTCTCCACTCCATAATGGCTAGTGGCTACAGAAGGGCAAAAGGTTTCTTATGTAACTTGGGTGGTGGCAAGTGTAATGTAGTTGGAGGAAAGGTGGAGAACGATTAGATGAACCCCAGTAGGGAGCACTGGAGAGGGTGCATTAAAGGTCAACTCTAGCTTCAGATTGTGTTTTTTTTTACTTATACACTGTAATCAACAGCACCCAAAATTCCCCTAGTGACCTTCCTGTAGTGGGCCTGATTTCAGGTGGCTGTTTTTGAATTGTGGTATTTGCAGTCCTCCAGCAGTTGTGCACAGCAGACATACCAGCCGTGCCATATAAACAGAGAAAGCAGGTCAGTGTAAATATAACTGAGTAATCTGCAGTTTTACAATTCTGATTACGTGACTAGAGACCGCAAATACATATTCTGGAGGGAAAGCAGCAGATGAAATGCGTGGGCTTCTATAAAGAGACCTGGTAGCTGAGAAAAGACCTTTCATGAGCCTGCATCTCTGCTCACAGTGCTAGCCGCTCGCTGGAAATGGCGCCATGAAATATGTATGGTTATGTCTTCAATAGAATTTTTTTCCTGTTCCTTCTATCACTGTACGCTTTTATTCGCAGGTGGATTAACCGTAGACTCCTTACTGCACCTCTTAAGGGTGCATGATTAGAAATGTTTACCTAGCATCATGGATACTAGTGAAAATATATGTGTAGCAAATTCTAGATGTAGAATCTTGCAAAGCTGCTGTACCATATGTATGCCTGTTGAAGCAGAACTTATAATGGCTTCCCCATGATCCCTGCAATCAGTCCTCTCATAATATATTTATTAACAAACTCTCTTTTTAGAGTAGAAACTGATCAGCTTATTCACTATTTATTTGTAGACTGTTTTTTGAACGCCCACCAAAAGTTTTTATGGCTAATTTTTATTTAAAGTGGAACTCTACTCTTTTTTTTTTTTAATATAATGACTAAGGTTTAGAAGCTGTTGCAGGTTTTTATTGCTGCATCCCCGTCGGAAAGATTCCCCTTTACTTCCTGTCATGTCACTGCAGCAGGAAGTGGGGGGTCGCTCCAATGGAGAAACCGGAAGTAAAACCTGACAGGGGTGATTACTCTTCTCCACTTCTCCACAAAGTAAAGCTACAACCTGAATCTTGGTGTCCTTTGTGTATTAAGTACAAATCTGTGCAGTAGTTCAGTATTTTAAGTGCAGGAGTTTCCAGTGATAAAGAATGGTCACTACTATTCTCTCTTCTTGTGCAAAGCGGTTTTGTATCACCCTGTGGATTTCTGCAGACAGCCTGTTCTGGGAGGATCTGCTGGGTACCACCCATGTACAGCACAGTAATGATGTCATTGCTAGTTTTACAAAGCATTATCTGGGTTTACAAACGTATTTGGTGCACTCAAAGCAGATTTACATCTTTTGTGGCTGTTACTGTACATTATATGATGAAAGTAGTAAATGATAATAAATGAGTCCAGTTGATGATATCAGCACCACATTCCTAAATGTTTAGACAAAGTAGTTAAGTAGAAACGGTGGGATTTTAGAGGTGTTGAAACCTTATATCAGAGTAATACAAATGACAATATTATTAAAAACTATCACATTTATTAGAAAATCGTTTAAAACGGTTTGTGGGTAACTATTCTCCTAAAACCACCAATTCAGCAGACCATATTAACAGACAGCAGCCCCATGGTAGTAAAGCTCTCCCCTTCCCTTGACATACACTGATCAGCCAGAACATTATGACCACTGACAGGTAAAGAGAATATCTTGTTACAATGGCATCTGAAAATTGATGGGAAATATTAGGCAGCAAGTGAACATGTTGTCCATATAGTCAGTGGTGGGATTCAGCCGGTTCTCACCGGTTCTATAGAACCGGTTACTAAACATGTGGCAGTTCGCAGAACCGGCTTACTGTTACTGACCATCTGTGATCTGTCCTCTGTGTCCTGGCTGCGGCGCTGCTCTCTCTGCCTCTGTGTGAATCGTGACTGTCCTGTCTGTGGCTGCAGCGGCGCTCTCTCTCTGCCGGGAGCACTGGTTGCTAGGCTAGAGGCCGCCTAGCATCTAGCAACCAGTGACATCACCCGGCCTTCTGACTCTGAGCCTCTTCTCCTCCAGCCAGGCCACCTCCCAGTCCCCGCCTCCACCAGTGGCAAATCCAGGGGGGGGGGGGGGGCATCGGGTCAATATACCCATGGCACTTACTGTGTAACTCTCCAGTCCATGGTCCACCAGCCCAGAGTTCCCAATTTCCTTTCTCCCCAGCAGGAACAGGCCAGCAGCGCGACGGAGCTGAAAGCTTCTCTTATAGTCCCGCCGCCGCGCCGCTGGCCTGTACAGCAGCCGCGGCCCGCCCGCAGTGAGTGCACTGGTTGCTATGCCAACCGCCGATTGGCGTCTAGCAACCAGTGACGTCACCTTGTCGCCGGTCTAAGGAGTGGAGGAGAGCAATGCCCCAGCATCCACAGCGGAACCTCCAAGTCCTTCCTCGTGCTGCCTGGCTCCACCCACCTCCTCCCTCCAGGCTCCAGCAGCTTCTCTCCAAGCAACCAGCACCCACCAAGGTCCAAGGAGAAGAATCTGAGCAGTGAGCAGTCAGTGACTGTGATCTGTGACACAGGGTGACAGTGACTAGTAGTACAAAAGTAAGTACAATTTAATGGATGTATTAAAAAAAATGCTGTGGCGCTCTGCAATTATTGGGGGCAATGCTGTGGGCACTATGCTGTGGGCACTCTGCAATGATTGGGGGCAATGCTGTGGGCACTCTGCAATTATTGGGGGCAATGCTGTGGGCACTCTGCAATTATTGGGGGCAATGCTGTGGGCACTATGCTGTGGGCACTCTGCAATGATTAGGGGCAATGCTGTGGGCACTCTGCAATTATTGGGGGCAATGCTGTGGGCACTCTGCAATGATTGGGGGCAATGCTGTGGCGCTCTGCAATTATTGGGGGCAATGCTGTGGGCACTCTGCAATTATTGGGGGCAATACTGTGGCCGTCTGCAATGATTGCGGGCAATGCTGTGGCACTCTGCAATGATTGCGGGCAATACTGTGGCACTCTGCAATGATTGCGGGCAATGCTGTGGGCACTCTGCAATGATTGCGGGCAATGCTGTGGTACTCTGCAATGATTGGGGGCAATGCTGTGGGCACTCTGCAATGATTGGGGGCAATGCTGTTGGCACTCTGCAGTGATTGGGGGCAATGCTGTGGGCACTCTGCAATGATTGCGGGCAATGCTGTGGCACTCTGCAGGGGGCAATGCTGTGGGCACTGTGCATTGAAAGGGGGCATGCTGGTCTCTTTGCATTGAAAGGGGGGCACGCTGCGCTGGTCACTGTGCATTGAAAGGGGGGCACGCAGCGCTGGTCACTGTGCATTGAAAGGGGGGCACGCTGGTCACTGTGCATTGAAAGGGGGGCACGCTGGTCTCTCTGCATTAAAAGGGGGCACGCTGGTCATTCTGCTGGGAAAGTCGGAACTGGTTACTAGAATTTTTGAATCCCACCACTGCATATAGTGGATGTGGTGAAAGCAGAAAAAAACGGGCATTGCAGTTTGTTGTGTATGGGGCTGTGAAGCTCATGGTGACCAATGTCCACAGCCAAAAGCTTCTACAATGCTCACATGAACATCAGAACTGGACTACGGAGCAATTGAAGAAGGTGGCCTAGTCTGATGAATCACGTTTTCTTTTACATCATGTGGATGGCCAGGTGCGTGTGCATCACTTACCTGGGGAACCTAAGTCGGCAGAGGCAGGGTAATGCTTTGGGCAATGTTCTGCTGGGAAATCTTGGGTTCTGCCATTCATATGAATGGTACTTTGTTTTGTTTGAATTAGCGCAGTTGTTTTTTTCTTATATACATGAATGGTACTTTGGTGTCCATGCCTCAATGGGTCAGATCTGTTTAAGCAAAAGGGGGCCCATACTCAATATTTGGTGGGTGGTCATGTTATTGCGGATCGGTGTAGTATCGTTATGCAATAAAGAGATAGAACTGTTCGAAATATATTTAACCAAACAGAGGTAGATAGGGAGGGTTGCTGCGGTGCTTTGTCCAAATGCATTTTGCAATAATTGCTTCTTCAGGGGTACATGGGGTGCTCCAAGGTATGGTTGAATATTTAGGATAGAGCAATGTCAGTCCCCACAAGGGGTACAGAGATTGCAATACTAGGTGCAGTTAGGAGCACGAATAGCTAATTGATGGTATCCTGGTGCAGGAGTAGTAGCCACCCATGCAGGAGAGTAGTTCACAGGTCCCAGTTCCCACCTGCAAGGGGCAGGGGAGAAAAAGTCCTATTTATTCCACACCAATGTCACAATAGTCTGTGTCTTTAAAAATCATTCAAATGGCCTGGCTTGCTTTCTCTCAGTATGAAGCTACCCTTGACCGCAGATGGAAACAGGCATGGTCAGTCCTCAAAGCTGTGGAGTAAACGCCTGAAATGAAAGTTTTTTTTGCCCAAAGTTTAGCTTCAAGAAATATATTTTGGCTGGAGTTCCCTTTTTAATGTACAGAATTGTCTTGTGCGGCACATGCACAATGTGAGATAAAGACAGATTATTGCCCTCTAATGCAACATGTGCACGTAGATGAGAGATAATTCTAATAACGGGCCTTGAAGGGATATTTTGAGGATGTTTGTGACTGCAGTTGCAGCTCAGCATTTAGTGGGGTAATGCAGCCCTTTAATTAATGCCGCTGGTGGGATTTCTGGCAGCTGTGTATGTACGGAATACTGAATGGGGAAATTATAGCATTATTGAGATATAATGCAAACAAGTAAAATTGATGAGTCCCATTCTCCCCTGCCCTGTTTGCCTATTCAGTCACTGCAAAGAATTGAACTGACAGCTGTATTAACATATCTTTTTATATGTTCCAAGCTTCTCTGTTAGCGTTCTATGATGGTGTATTTGCCTCTTTATCACGCAAAGCACCCCATGCCAACCCTATTGCCTTCCCAAGACTGAGGGACCCCTTTCTTTCTAATAGAAGAGGTTTTGGTGGGATAAGAAAAAGCAAATGAATAAGTACAACAATTATTGCAAAGTATTTTCAGAAGAGGCTTTTAGGGAATTGTCCTTTACTTTGGGCCAAGAAGATATTTTTAGTTCGGCTTTCCTGGCGGCGGTGTTAGGTTAATTTTACCAACCTGAGGATTGGCATAACGATCTCAGGTCCTACAGAGGAGTGATGATAATTCAGAGTGGCAGATTTAAAGAAGATTTAACATCAGATATAATGTTTCTTGTTAAATGCATGCATGCTAAATAATGTGCAATTCTAACACTTCAAGGTATTTATTACCCCTCACTGTGATCACAGTACTACCCCTGAAAATAATGTTCGCTGCCTTTCTGTCCAGTACCATCTTGGCTCAGACATCATCCAGAGTCAACATCTACTTCCTGGACTAGGAAGACATTCCACTCCTAGTTCCTATCTGGTTCTTGAGCTTTGCTTGTGTTCATACATGTTGCTTCATACAGAGCATTTTCCAGTCAGTGTACATTTCTTGCTACAAAGAGAAAACTGAGGAAAGGCTTCTTACAGCCTGCATCAGACTGATGTCTTTCTCCCTGGGTATCAAAAGGCCTAGGTGGGAGAAACTAAGGGGAGAAAGAGCTAGGGAAAAAAACAGGGTTGGGTAAAATCAAATGGGGTACGAGCTAGGGGATGAAATAGATTGGTGGGAAAGAGCTAATGGGAGAAGGTGGGGTAAGAGCTAGGTAGGAGACACTTTATGTAAAAGAAAAGATAGGTGGCAGAATGGCTAATTAGAGATAGATGTGGGGAAGAGATAGATACAGTACAGGAACTATCAAGGTGAAGGAAACCTAAGAGGGTGAAACATTAGGTGTGGGAAGAGCAAGATGTTGGAAGTAGTAGATGTGGAAAGAGTTGGTGGAGTAAGAACTATGTGGGAAAAATCTTGATGGAGGAATAACTAGGTGGGGGGAGATCTATGTGGAAGGAAGAGCTTGTGGGGGTGGTTTAGGTGGGGGTAGGCTATCTGGAGAGTTAGTTGGGTAAAACCTAGGTGGAGAAAAAGAAAAAAAATAGGAAGGTATGGTTAGGTGGGGAAAGAACTAGGTGGGGAGGAAAAGGTGGAAGATGGGATAGGTACATGCTTAAACTAAATCTGACCATCTCCCTTGAGAAGAGCCAGGTGACAGAAGAGCTAAATGGGGTAAGATCTATTTGGGGTAATTCTAAGTGGGGTTTAATGTAGCTGGGGCAAAATCCAGAAGGGGATGAATTAGATGGAGGATGATGTAGACAGGGGGAGGTCAGGTGGAGGAAGAACAAGGGGGCTCAGAAGCAGGGTTGAGTAAGAGCTAGGTGGGGGAAGAACTAAGTGTGTGGGGGGCAGGTGGAGCTAGTTGTGTGCTCTATTTAAATCTGCAATCCCCTGAGCCTTTTCAGTACATTTTCTGTGAGGTGGAATGAGGAGGGTGACTACATTTTTTTCCATAATAAGCTAAATAACTGTTAATACAATCCAATGCAATTAGTAGAAATGAGAAGCAAACCCTAAATGGCACATTTGGTTGATATCTAGCAAAAAAAAAATAAAAGAAATCCCAAACAACATCTAATTTCCTAATTATAAAATATTGCTTTTATTTTACAATAAGCACATAATCAATTAGTGATAAACACAGTGGCAGTTTCAGTTGTTGCTATTGCCAAAAATGAGACTTTACTGAAAGAAACTTTAGACTGGATATGCTAGCTACCTGCCTGATATGAACGTCACCCAGCATCAGTAATTTCTGAGTCACTGACCCAGGACAAGTATGCGTATCAGGAAATTCAGTCCCTATCAGCATGCTTGGTCTGGGTTAGTGATTGGAAGCATCAAAGCTAAGTGATCAGCAAACCAGCCAGACAACTAGCATATGCAGAATGAGAAGTACCAATGTCAACCTTTTTCTTTTGTTCATTAGCCAGTTAGTTAATTCTTACGTTCACACTCAGTAGTCATACATAATGCATCTTCTACTTTAATAGGGCCTACAGGAGAGGTTGGCTTTGACTTAAAGGCTTTCTTCTGGTGTTTTCACTCATGTGAGTAGCTGGCAGTATGGATTAGGGAAAGTAATTTGAATCCCGCAAGTGGGTCACTGCAATATCTCTAAGACAGGAATGATAGTTGGGGCTTTAATAGGTGAGACTTGGAGGGTCTGAGATATTTGCACTACTCATGAAGCAGACCCCAATCAGATCACAGACTGGAGCTTATAATATAAACTAGGGATCAACCGATTATCGGCAAGGCCGATATATCAAGGGCTGATATGCACTTTCCCCGATATATCGGAATGGGCCCCTGCGGTTACCGATATTGCCGATATTGTCGTGACGTCATTATAAACTGACCAGGGCCTCTCTAAATGTCAAACTGTTTTGATCTTTGGCTTACCCCACCCACACTCCCATTTCTAGTCAATCATGAAGAGCCCATTATTGGCATTTGGGTTGCTCATAAGGGCAAGGTTGCAGAGCTCCAAGTTGGAAATGAAGTTGAGAATTTTCCTCCAAACATTCTGACACTGTAAAGAAGACACCTTTCATTGCACAATATTTAGACAAAGGATAAGCCCTTGCCATACTTCCAATCTAAAAAGTGATCACTTAAACCTACCAACGCTTTTTACACCCCTGTTCTTCCTTCATACTTGTGGCTGAGGGTAACTAAGGCAATAATGTAGAGGATTTATAAATTGCTTAACTAAGTTGTAGTTAAGTTTTATATATTTTTTTGCATAGCCCCATGTATCATATGTAAGAGAATGAAAATGGAGAAGGAAAAAGGGGTAGGTGGATTGGATTGTAAATGTGTTCCTCCAAAAGAGGGACAAGTTGGGAGTCATGCTCAATATATTGGCTGCTAAGCCTTTATTTTGTGGTTGTAATGCAACTAGAGGAGTCACCTCAGTGTTTCTTGCTGCTGATATTGGGCGCAACAATTTTGGGTGATGATGGAGATTTGTGTATTTCTCAAAAAGTTCTATAAAAGGAGTTATTTACCCCACAAAAGCCAAAAAGTTTCAGACTTATTGTTGACTAGAGCAGTAGTTTTGTAGTAGTACTAATACATAACTCCCATAGTTGGTCTACTCAGGATGTCAAATAATGTTAATTAAAGCTGGTCACCCCATTTACATGTCCACCTCTTTCTAGCGGTCACCCCATTTACATGTCCACTTCTTTCTAGGGGTCACCCCATTTACATGTCCACCGCTTTCTAGGGGCCACCCCATTTACATGTCCACCTCTTTCTAGGGGCCACCCCATTTACATGTCCACCTCTTTCTAGGGGTCACTCCATTTACATGTCCACCTCTTTCTAGCGGGTCAAATGTCACCCTAAGAAAATGTAGGCAGTAATTATGCAGGCCTTAGCGCTGGCTCCCCAGTCATGCATTCATTCTTCATTATGGACACTCCACCATTGTCATTTTGTTGCCACTGTGAATTCTAGTAAGAGCCCAGAAGCTGGTTAGAATTCAGTTTCCTGCCAACAATGAAAATCTGTGACTTCAGTTTTGAGTGGAGTTAGCCTTCAGATGTTGTTTTTTTAATCAATATAACTAGCGATTGGAAAGTGGTTTGGATATAGGCGTACTGGCAGGGAAGATGTGTCACTGTCACTCAGAAAGTATTGACTACTGTAAAAATGTATTCCTCTCTGATTGCCTGCCCTGTGATTTTCTGACAATTAAAGTGAAATACAGCTTTTGTCGATCTCCCTCTGGCTCATCGCCATTATATAATCTTGTTAATGTACAGCACTTTGGGGTAGAATTGGCGGATTGACCATCTTCAGCCTCTTTTCCTACATTTTTCACTATTACCTCTTGGAGTCACTTGGTTTCATTTCTTCTGTTTATTACTGATAGGAGTCGGACAAACGGGATTATGGTAATGGCGAAAAACAAGGCACTGATGATGCGCATGGTGCAGTGGTCCTTATCAATGAAAGGTGAATACAGACTTGTTTCAATGGGGGAGATTTACTAAAACTGAAGTGTGCAAAATCTGGTGCAGCTCTGCATAGAAACCAATCAGCTTCCAGATCAAAGATATTGAATAAGATGACGTTAAAAGCTGATTGGTTACCATGCACAGCTACACCAGATTCTGAGTGCTCCTGTTTTAGTAAATCTCACCCTATGGGTTACTGCATTGCACTGTTACTGAGCAAAGAAGTGCAGTAACTATCAGCAATCAGCCATTACTGACAGTTCTGGTTGCCATGGGTTACTGGATGTTGCTTTCTGGGAAATTCTTTCGTATGATGCTGGTAGACAGGTCTCTAAATATTTCCTATAGTCCTGTAATTATGTCTCTCGCACAGAAGAATCTGGTTGTCTCTAGCAGAGCAGATGGCTGATTTGGGTGGATTCCTGTTGTGTTGCCATTCGTCTTTGGCCACGCTCTGATTGCAAACAGCGAGATGACCTGTTCACCTTGATTAGCTGCAGGCGGCCATGATGCTTGTCAGTGAGTGTTTGGTAGTTCTAAGCCACTCTAGGCACAGGCCTACGGGCAACAGGTGGCAGATCACAGCACCCATCCCTCTGATTTGATATGACAGCCAAATCCCCGGCTCTGATTGCCCAGGAGTGAGATTTCACAATGCACCCAGCAAAAAGCACAGCTCCATATTACTGCAATATGTATTGTTATATATTTGTGGCTGCCCTTGTCCTTTGCTGTATAGTGTTCTAAAACACAGATTTGCTCTGTAGGGCAGCTTATATTACGTGGAGTGCATCGATCGGGATACTTAAAGTGATACAAAAAAATTATATTCAAGTACCGTATATATTTTATAATCAAAAAGTACATTCTGTTCCTCTCAGCCTATTCTAAATTCCATTTTTTCCTGCTTCCTGTTATGGCTACATTCATTTTCCATGGTCCCCCTGTATGCAGAGCAGGGAGGCTGGGCAGGAGGTGTGGCTGCCCTGGGCATTGTGGTTTCATGTGAGGTGTGTGGGCGCTGCAAGAAGATTAAGGGGGGAGGAGATTTGTGTTGGGAAGTGCAATTTTGGAAAGAACTGCTAGTGGTTTAGGGGGAATTATGTTAGGGGGGTTGGGGGGGGGGGTTCGTGCTAGAAGAGGTGATATGGTGAAGGGGGTGCAGAATTTTGCTAGGAGGGGAATTTTTGGTTTAGGGAAAGGGTTTTGTTGTTGTAGGGGAAATTTAGGGTGTGAATTTGTGCTAGAAGGGGGAATTTGGAGAGGAGGGGAGAGGATGTGTACTCGGAGGGGAAATTTGGGGGGTAGAGGATTTGTGATAGAAAGGGTGACTTTTTTGGGGGAAGGGACATTTGTGTTTGGGGGGGGGTAAAGATTTGTTCTGAGGGGGGGGGTTTCATCAGGGGGGGGAATTTGTACTGGGGTAATTTACGCTTAAAGTGGATGTAAACCCTCACCCTGAATAGCTACAGATGATACACAGAGATGACACAAATCTCCTTACATGGGTTTTATTTATATATCTGCTGTCTTCAGCTTTCTACACTGTTTAGAAAGTGAACATCGTGTTCACATATTTCTTTCTGTACCAGCACTGGGTGTGGAGTCTTGGCATACACTGTGTGACAGCTGATTGGGGGAAAGGCACATCCCCCTCCCCCCTCCATATAGGCAGAGGAAGGAAAAAACATGCAGAGCTGTGCTGTGAGTAGACCAGCTCTCTGCTATTATATCTCTATGCATTCACCCTGACACAAATTTCCAGCTTCTTTTATCTCCTGTGTCAGAGAGCTTGCCAGAAGTTATCATGCTGATAACAGAGGAACGGAGCAGCAGAAAGACACAGGACTTAGGGCTTCGGAGAGAGATAAGTAAAAACTACAGATATATGTGCCAAGCTCAATTTTCATGAATGGGGTTTACATCCACTTTAGTGTTCACATTCTATTTTTTTTTTAGGGCGGGGGGGGGGGGGGGGGTTTGATGATACATAAAGCTCATACATCTTGGGGGGTGCACTTTGGCATGTTCGCCCTGGGCTCTAGATGACCTCGCCCCGGCCCTGCCTGGGTGTGTGGGAAGGTAGCCACTCTCTTTTACTTGTTCCAGAGATAGACTTTGAACTGTGGGCTATGGGATTTGTAATATGCATAGAGCAGTGCACAGGACTGCAACTAATGAGCAATGCTTGTTCAAAATATAAGTCGGGGGGGGGGGGGGGGTGGGGGAGAGGTTCAGGAGGTCATTGAGGTTACAAATAGACAAATAAAACAGTAAGAAAAATAGATTACAGGATCATTAAGAAGTTGTTTAAAGTGACTTTAGAGAGGAACTTCAGTATACATTTATAGACTGGATGTTTTTTGGACTGCAGAGGCTGCCATAGATTGCCACTTCTTCTGAATACACTAGTTCTGTTATTTTCATTCATTGTGGAGTCAGTATATTTATTTATCTATTACAGGTTTTGGTTTTTGTTTAGCACCGGCAATTAACTTAGTGCTTTATTTACTATATTGCACATCAGTCACTGCCCTTGAGAAGCTTACAATCTAAGGTCTCTACATAACATGCATGCATACCCATACTATACCAATTAACCTACCAGCATGTCTTTGGAGTGTTGGAGGAAACTGGAGTATCCAGAGGAAAACCATACAAGCACAGAGAGAACATGCAAACTCAATTCAGGTATTGTTGCAGTTGGGATTTGAACCAAGGACCCTGTTGCTGCAAGGCAGGATTGCTATACATATACGTGTTTTGTGTGTTATATGTGAACAGATCAGATGGAGCTATTACTGCACTTTAGAGCCCTGGAAGAGGTTTGTTTTCCTATGCCTACTTCCTTCTAGAATTTGGACCCTGCTCTCACTCTCTTAAAGGGCGAGTCGGCAGCAGCCTATTACATCATGAAATTGGGACCTATGACCTTATGGATGTATGTGTCATCATGAAAAATGTGACCTTATTTGGATTCTACTTGTAAAGGGGGGGGGGGCAGCGTGGTGTGGCGATAATAATTGCACAGCCAGTGTAATATAAAACTTATATTGAAGAAAACATAGCAACAGTTCACAACTTGCTGGAAAGACTGCCCAGCAGGATGCACTCATGATTTCCAGCAACAAAAAAACAGAGCGGGTTCCAGCTGGACTGACAGCATCTATAGAGAGAGGCAGAATGCAGCCTGGCCGTCTCATGCCCAATAGGGAAGATGTCCAGAAGAGCAGTGACCCTACGCTTTCCCTCCTCGTCAGGAACCTTTCCCTACCACTAGAACTGTCCCTAACAGACAAAATACCTCTCCCTCCTGTGCTAAACCACAAAATGCGCCAAACCTGGGAGCCAGGGGCTTAAATAGGCTCTGCCTGACCCAAAATGGCTGCTTGAGTCTCAAGAGGTGGCAGCATCCAATAGGATAGCATCCCTAATGACTCAAGAAAACATAGAGGAACCCTGTTCCTCTTGACTTCCTCTCCAACAACAGTGCTGCTGCAAAAGAGCTCCATCTGCAGTGGAGAAAATAGACCGCACCTGCCTACATACTGTCCCTTATATTAGGGAAATGTTTCCTCTGGTCAGCAATTGTGGACAGTGAACCCAAACTGCAGAAGGAATTAAGGGTGCAGGGCAACCCATAATCTCTAGTAGAGCAGGAATTACCCATAATCTTTAGTAGAGCAGCATTAAAGTGGGCTGGTAAGAGTTCCGGGACCCTTTACCATTGCTTTATCAACCATAAGGTCACTTACCTTTTTAACAAAATTGACAAAAAAGAACAACATTTTTTAATATAGTTGAAACAACGCTAGTATAACTACTGTTAACTGTTCAAAGTGGGTGCTCACACTTTGACCTGTCAAGGTTCTGTTATATTGCACAAGGTTTTCATCCAAACGTGTTTCAGGTACCTGGAAATGGTGAAATAGGTGTTTAGGCAGGAAGTGGGAAGAACGGACAGCACTCTACCAATGTAATGATTTCACAACAATCACTAGGGTGCTTGCAACAAGATGGTGCAGAAAGTTGCAGAGCTGCAGGCTTTGAATAGTGGTGTCACACTCCGCATGTCAGGAGTGCATAAGTCACAAGAGTAGCTGAACAGAATTACTAAGAATATTGCAAACATTGAATATGTTCAGCTGGGGTTCTGCTTTACCATCTCATTGTGCATGGTCTTCTGACTCTGTCTGGCTACCTAATGCTTGATGTTTCCGCCGTGTAATAATAAGCTGTCAAATGATTTTTGATTTGTGACTCCCAAAGACATATCTCCAGACAGACATAAATCAAGCAGCAGACATCGCTCTATACCGTTACGTGACCTACTAAAACACAGCTTCGCTCTCTACCATAAATCCAAAATAGACTTTAATGCATCGCATCATCACTAAGAAGGAAAGGAAAAAAGTAATGATAAAAATATGGGGCAGGGCAGATCCCCTGGGATGTTACTAACTTTCAGATCTCTCTGCGTTATTCACGCATCCTAAGTCTCAGCGATCTATGATCACAAATTTTATCCCAGTGTCATATCTAATGGCGCCTGACCAAATATATAACCTTAAGAGGCGTCCAATAAATAAATAAATACATAAAAAATCTTTTTTTATATATATATAGCTGTCAATGAGATTTCCTCATTGAAATACATCTAAATAAAAAAATGCTCCTACTACCAGCTCATAAAATTTTTACCCCTACCCCTTAAATAGAAAAAACGGTATTAATAAATGTAATGGCGATTTGGTTTGGTACAATTTAGGCCAGATCTCGAGACTATGTCCTGATGGTCAGATCCAGCCTGCTCCAAGATTTTATTGGCCATGCGGCCAGGGTCGGAGGTATATCCTCAATTACAGACTGAAAAGTTAGGTCAGCAGAGGCTGCCAACAGTCTCTTCTTCGACCTGGTGTAAGGATGACTCTGATGAGGATCCTGATGTAAGGGGGACTCGCATGGGGACCCTGATATATTAGGAGACTCTGAAGGAGAGTCTGATGTAAGGGGGACTATCATGAGGACCCTGATGTAGGTAGACTCTAATGAAGACCCTGATGTATGGACAGTATAGACCAGTGATGGCAAACCCTGGCACCCCACATGTTTTGGAACTACATTTCTCAATGCTCAACTACACTACATAGTGCATGAGCATCATGGGAAATGTAGTTCCAAAACATAAGCAAGGTTCGCAATCACTGGTAAAGACATTTTTCAGGCAGTTATACTAGTTGTATTGTAAAACATGATTTGTAAAGAAATACCTAAACTAAAGGATGTTTTTTTGTGTTGTTTAAAGTTCTATTTGAAGTTTCAAAAACTTGTTTTTGTCATAATTAATTTTGTAATTATATGGGTACATAGAAGTAGTCAAATTATTCTGCATCTGAGTGTTAACCAATCAAAATGCTTTATCAGCTGTCAAATTGATGCATGACTGAAACCTTTATTTCAGTGAAAAATACCCTTCTCCCAAATATCGGGAGCTCTCCATATGTCACAAAGCACTTGGACGTCACTAATGTCAGTGAATATTTCTCCAGTCGTACAATTAAATATTATTGTACAGTAAAATATAATACTAGTAACCATCATAAACCCTATCATTGCCATGACAGGTACTGTATATGACATTTTCTGATTTTTCTTCAATCTTTAAGGTGGGAGGCAGATACAAGACCAGTCCTCCTGCACAAGGAGGAGAGCAGCAGTGATCGGTCTTTATTTCAGGAAGCGCCTGCACAGAGTCAATGTTGATGTCTATTCATTTTAGAAGATATGGAATCTTTGTAGTGTTGGTAGCAGCAAGAAAACAGCATTTTAGCATGTGTCCTTCAATAAATGTAATATTAGGCAATGCTTTCATGGAGCGCTGGATGGAAATGTCCTTTAAGATGTAAAGAAAATAATCGTGTCCCAGTTGTGAAGTTGTTTAGAAGTAAAACCCACACATCCAAACTTCCATCTGCTGAGCATCTCAGGTTTGGGCATGGAAAGATTTCCACTTTGCGTGGAGCGGAGATGAGGATGCTCTCAGACAAAACAGACATTGTTTAGTGGTGTAACACCTGGAAAATATTATCACTCCTTATGTGAAGTGACAGGATTTACTAACAACAAATACAAATTATGTCACGTGAGGAGCTGACGTGCTGAAATGTTTGCTTGTTCTGATAGATCAGGCTTGGTGCTCTGTTGATGGGGTCTGTGGAGTGTAGGAACCCAAAATCAGTCTGTGTATCATTGTTCAGGGACCTCCAAGTGTCATTGTATACCTGTACAGGGACCTCCAAGTGTCAGAGTGTCATTTTTCTGAGACCTCTATGTGTCAGTGTGTCATTGTTCTGGGACCTCCAAGTGTCAGTGTGTCATTGTTCTGAGACCTCTAGGTGTCAGTGTCTCATTGTTCCGGGAACCTAAAAGTGCCATTGTTTCCTTGTTCTGGGACCTGCAAGTGTCATTGTATACCTGTAAGAGGACCTCCAAGTGTCAGCGTGTCATTGTTCTGGGACATCCAAGTGTCAGCATGTCATTGTTCTTGGACCTTTCGGGTGTCAGTGTGTTATTGTTCTGGGACCTCCAGGTGTCTGTGTGTCATTGTTCTGGGACCTCTAACTATCAGCGTGTGATTGTTCTGGGACCACCAGGTGTCAGTGTGCTATTATTCCGGGTTTCCCAAGTGTCAGTTTGTCATTGTACGGCGACCTTTAGGTGTCATGGTTCTGGGACCTCAACATGTCAATGTGTCATTGCTCGGGGACCTCCAGTTGTTAGTGTATCATTGTTCTGGAACCTCCAGGTGTCAGAGCGTCATTGCTCAGAGATCCCCAAGTGTCTGTGTTTCATTGTTCTGGGACTTCCAAGTTTCAGTGTGTCATTGTTCTGGGACTTCCAATTGTCTGTTTGTCATTATTCTGTGACCTCCAAGTGTCAGTGTATCATTGTTCTGGAACCTCCAGGTGTCAGAGTGTCATTACTCGGAGATCCCCGAGTTTCTGTGTGTCATTGTTCTGGGACTTCCAATTGTCTGTTTGTCATTATACTGGGACCACCAAGTGTCTACGTGTCATTGTTCTGGGACCACCAAGTTTCAGTGTGTCATTGTTTTGGTAAGTGTCAGCGTGTCACTTTTCTGGGATCTCGAAGTGTCAGCGTGTCATTGTTCTGGGACCTCCAGTTGTCAGTGTGTCATTATTCTGGGACCTCCAAGTGTCAGCATGTCATTGTTATGGGACTTCCAAGTGTCAGCATATCATTGATCTGGGATCTCCAAATGTAAGTGTTGGTTTGTTCTGGGACCTTCAAGCGTCTGTGTGTCATTTTTCTGTGACCTTCAGGTCAGTGTGTAATTGTTCTTGTACCCCCAGTTGTCAGCGTGCTATTATTCTGGGGTCTCCCAAGTGTCAGTGTATCATTGTTCTGGTACTGAGAACTCAGAAGTGTTAGAGTGGCATTGATTTGGGACCTTCAGGTGTCTTGTGTGTTAAAAATGTGTTGTTTTGGGGCCTCTGTGTGTTAATGTGTCATTGCTGTGGGACCCCCGTAGTGTCTTTTTGTCATTGTATCATTGATCTGGTATCACCAGGTATATTAGTCCAAATCAAAAATGTAGGTCCAGGCAAAACCTCTTTACTTAGTTTTGGATAGAGTAGAGAAAGGCTAGAGCCCCTGTTAGGTTTTTACTGCTATCCAGGGCTCCACTAGAGAGATTTACCCTCACTTTCTTTTCTGCTGTCATCAATTTACAAGACAGGAAGTGAGGGGACCTCTCCAAAAACAACAGAGACAGATGTCATTTTTAAAATAGAAACCCTGTCAGATTTTTATATCGCTCTATGTTTTTTGTTGCAGATTTCCCTCGATTCCTGTTTGTTGAAACCACTGTCAGCCAGACAATAAGTAAAGGGAAATTTATTTAACGAACACCAGATAGTGGTGAAAATTAACAGGGGCTCTAGTATTTCCTCACTCTATCCAGAACCAAAAAAAAGATTTGACTTGTACTGACCTCACCTTCTGAAAACACTAGTTGCCTGGCAATGTTGCTGATCCAATGGCTTTGATACTTTGTAGAACATTGATCCAATACAAGTATCAAGATCAGAACTTCTGATTTTCTAATATCCAAGCTTGGTTCAGGTTGGTGACCCAAAAACATTGTTCTTGGATTACAAGTGTCTGTGCTTTGGGACTCCCAGGCGCCATTGTGTCATGGCTCCAGGACTCTCAGCTTGAACTCGTGATCTTAAGGGTTACCATACACATTACAACATACAATGTGTGCAAATTCAATTTTAGGGTTACCAAAACTTTGTAATATGTGGACCTACATAATCTATCCAATCAGTAAGGCCCTTGTACAGCTGTGGCCAGAAGTTTTAAGAATGACACAAATATTCATTTTCCCAAAGTCTGCTGCCTCATTTTTTATGATGGCAATTCGCATATACTCCAGAATGTTATGAAGAGTGATCAGATGAATTGCAATGAATTGCAAAGTCCCTCTTTGGCATGAAAATGAACTTAATCCCATAAAAAAACATTTCCATTGCATTTGTGAAGAAGGCTTCAAGGCGCCCAAGAAAGTCCAGCAAGCGACACCTGGAGGATCAGGGCACCACCAGTGCAGAGCTTACCCAGGAATAGCAGCAAGCAGGTGTGAGTGCATCTGCAAGCACAGTGAGAAGGTGTCCTGGTTACAAGAAGGGCAGCAAACTTCTCTCCATGAAAAACATCAGGGACAGACTGATATATGCAGAAGGTACAGGGATTGGACTGCTGAGGACTGGGGTAAAATCGTTTTCTCCGATAAATCCCCTTTCCATTTGTTTGGGGTATCGGGAAAATACCTTGTCCGAAGAAGAAAAGGTGAGCACTACCATCAGTCCTGTGTCATGCCAACAGTAACAGTAAGGTATCCTGAGACCATTTATGTGTGGGGTTGCTTCTCAGCCAAGGGAGTGGGCTCACTCACAAGTTTACCTAAGAACACAGCCATAAATAAAGAATGGTACAAAAACATCCTCCGAGAGCAACTTCTCCCAACCATCCAAGAACAGTTTAGTGATTAACAATGCCTTTTCCAGCATTATGAAGCACCTTGACATAAGGCAAAAGTGATAACTAAGTGGCTTGGGGAACAAAACATTGGAATTTTGGGTCCAAGGCCAGAAAACTCCCCAGACCTTAATCCCATTGAGCACTTGTGGTAAGTCCTCAAGAGGTGGGTGAACAAAAATAACAACACAAATTCTGACAAACTCCAAGGATTGATTATGCAAGAATGGGCTGCTATTAGTCAGGATGTGGCCCAGAAGTTGATTGACAGCATGCCATGGGGAATTGCAGAGGTCTTGAAAAAGAAGGGTCAGCACTGCAAATATTGACTCTTTGCATAAACTTCATGTCATTGTCAATAAAAGCCTTTCACACGTATAAAATGCTTGTAATTATACTTCAGTATACAATAGTAACATCTGACAAAAAGATCTAAAAACACTGAAGCAGCCGACTTTGTGAAAATTATTATTTGTGTTATTTTCAAAACTTTTGGCCACAGCTGTACTACCTAGTTGTTGTTGGAGGTAAAGGAGGATTGTACAATCAGATTAAAATGTGTGTGGTACATTTAAGTCACAGCTGACCTAAAAAGCTGGGCCCTCATTACCAGGTACTGAAAATAATATGGTTGTTTTTCTTTGTGTTTGTTTTATGGAGCACTTCCGAATACACCTTGCAATCTCTTTGCAATGTTCTGCAGAAAGTCCATTAGATCAGCCAAGATAATTTATGATACATTAGACTAGATGCCAGAACAAGTCTCTTAATCATTTCTGCGCTGATTTAAAAGTTAGTATCATATTAATCCACAGCTCAAGAGCCTTCTGCAAGGCGCTACAAAATCCTGGAGAGACGGAAACATTATACAGTTGTGCTCATAAGTTTACATACCCTGGCAGAATTTATGATTTCTTGGCCATTTTTCCGAGAATATGAATGATAACACAAAAACTTTATTAATCAACTAAAATCATAATGACAACAGAAACTACCCAAATGACTCTGATCAAAAGTTTACATGCCTTGGTGATTTTGGCCTGATAACATGCACACAAGTTGACACAAAGTGGTTGAATGGCTATTAAAGGTAACCATCCTCACCTGTGATCGGTTTGCTTGTAATTAGTGTGTGTGTGTGTGTATAAAAGGTCAATGAGTTTCTGGACTCCTGACAGAGCCTTGCATCTTTCATCCAGTGCTGCACTGACGTTTCTGGATTCTGAGTCATGGGGAAAGCAAAAGAATTGTCAAAGGATCTGCAGGAAAAGGTAGTTGAACTGTATAAAACAGGAAAGGGATATAAAAAGATATCCAAGGAATTGAGAATGCCAATCAGCAGTGTTCAAACTCTAATCAAGAAGTGGAAAATGAGGGGTTCTGTTGAAAGCAAACCACGATCAGGTAGACCAACTAAAATTTCAGCCACAAATGCCAGGACAATTGTTTGGGATGCAAAGAAAAACCCACAAATAACTTCAGGTGAAATATAGGACTCTCTGAAAATGTGGTGTGGCTGTATCAAGATGCACAATAAGGAGGCACTTGAAGAAAGATGGGCTGCATAATCGAGTCACCAGAAGAAAGCCACTACTACGCAAATGCCACAAAGTATCCCGCTTACAATATGCCAAACAGCACAGAGACAAGCCTCAAACCTTTTGCCACAAAGTCATTTGGATTGATGAGACTAAAATTTAGCTTTTTGGCCACAACCATACTACATTTGGAGAGGATTCAACAAGGCCTATGATGAAAGGTACACCACTCCTACTGTGAAACACAGAGGTGGATCACTGTTTTGGGGATGTGTGAGCTACAAAGGCACAGGAAATTTGGTCAAAATTGATGGCAAGATGAATGCAGTATGTTATCAGAAAATACTGGAGGAAAATTTGCATTCATCAGCCCGGAAGCTGCTCATGGGACGTACTTGGACATTCCAACATGACGATGATCCTAAACACAAGGCCTAGTCGGCCTGTCATTGGCTTCAGCAGAATAAAGTGAAGGTTCTGGAGTGGCCATCTCAGTCTCCTGACCTCAATATCATTGGGCCACTCTGGGGAGATCTCCAACGTGCAGTTCATGCAAGACAGCCCAAGAATTTACAGGAACTGGAGGCTTTTTGCCAGGAAGAATGGGCAGTTTTACCATCTGAGAAGATAAAGAACCTTATCCACAAATACCACAAAAGACTTTAAGCTGTCATTGATGTTAAAGGGGCAATACATGGTATTAAGAACTGGGGTATGTAAACTTTTGATGAGGGTCATTCGGGTAGTTTCTGTTGTCATTATGATTTAAAAAGAGTAAACACAGTTGATTGATAACAAATGGCTTAAGCCAAACACTAACCATGAGTGAAAGAAAACGTTTTGTGTTATCATTTATATTATCGGAAAAATGGCCACGAAATCATAAATTCTGCCAGGGTATGTAAAATGATGAGCTCAACTGTAATTCCTTCCTGCTTTGTTGACCAAGAACTGATTTTAACAATTTTTAACAATTTTATCCCATTGCCAAAAGAGACTTCAAGCTGTAAATAGAACAGTGACGGAATAGACCTAAAGGGGTTGATTTACTAAAGGCAAATCTTCTGTGCACTACAAGTGCACTGCAAGCGCACTTGGAAGTGTAGTTGCTGTAGATCTGAGGGGGACATCCAAGAAAAATAAAAAAACAGCATTTTTGCTTGCACATGATTGGGTGATAGAAATCAGCAGAGCTTCCCCTCATTTCAGATCTTCTTCTCAGATCTACAGCGACTTCACTTCCAAGTGCACTTGTAGTGCACAGTGGATTTGCCTTTAGTAAATCAACCCCAAAGTTTTACTAAACCCACAACAGTAAAATCATTCTGTATATGCAGTAAAACATGTTTGTTATACCCACCGTGGAACCTAAGGGGTTAATCCTCTGCATTATGTAAAAGAGCTGCTTGATCCTGTCTTCTCTAATCCTCCCCTTCTTTTACTGTCCGCAATCCTACTGCTGATAGACCAGAGCCTTGGGGGCACTCGGCACATGCTCAGTTTGGTGTGTATTGTTAGAGAGTTTTTTTTTTTTTTTTTCTTGGGAGGGTGCATGTGATCAGCACAGGGCCAATCAGCACTGTCGAGAGAGAAAGTTAGGGGTCATGCAACCTCATAGGACAGTCAGAGGAGAATAAAATATTTTCCTACAAGCTTTAACCAGTGCTTGGCAGGACACTGGTAGAAGTCACAAGACTGCTATATACTGCTGATGAGAAAAGGTATTTAGCCGTTTATATTTACTAAAATGATTGCCTTTCCATGTTCTGTGTACTGTGGGAGACCAGATATAGTGAATGCAGGTTCTGGGTTTAGTAACACTTTAAGCAGTATTAAACCAAAAACCAAAAATCCACTATAATGCAAATGATTGCAAATAGCAATCATTAGATGTAGTGGCTGCATTAGTTTTTTTTTTCCCTTATTTTCACATGGTGATCCAGGGAATAATTTTTCACAGCCGGTTTCCTACTGCGCATGCATGATTCGTGCTGCACTTTTACTGGCCTGGCAGCAGGGGAAGGAGGAGGGATATATAGGGGGGCCGAACTGGTGACGTACCTCGCCGACGCGAGTTCTGACGGAAGTGGGGATTGGGTACCTGTCAAAAACATGTACCCGCTTCCCTCTTCCCCCCCCCCCCCCCCTGAAAGGTGCCAAATGTGGCATCGCAGGGGGAGAGAAATCAGATAAACCGAGGTTCCCCTTTTGGGTGGAACTCCGCTTTAACACTACCTTTTCGCCAGACTGACAACGTTGCTGTCCAAAGGTTTCTTCATTTCTCCCCCCACCACAGTGGGGACACCCTAAGACAAGAAGTGTGTTACTGACTAAAGCCTAGTACACATCGGCTGGTTCAATAAAAACCCGGCCCGTGTTTTCAGCCTGCTTCTGTCAGACGTGCATGCTGGAAAACCAGCAGCCAACCGGCTCCCAATCAGCGTTCTCATCCAATGGCTGAGAGCGCTGATCAAATTGTTCTAGCGGGAGGGGGGTCCCTCTGTCAGAACACAACAACTCAACGGGGGGGGGGGGGGGGGTGGGTAGATCGCTGTACTGACAGCTGTCAGTTGTTTTTTTTCATTCAACCCAGCGTGTTGAACGAAAAAACACTCATGGTGTGTACTAGGCTTAACCACTTTACCACCGGAGGATTTTGCTGTCTTACGTCCAGGCCATATTTTGCGATTTGGCACTGTGCGACTTTAACTGACAATTGCGCGGTCGTGCGATGCCGTACCCAAACAAAATTTACGTCCTTTTTCTCCCACAAACAGAGCTTTCTTTTGCTGGTATTTGATCACCACCTGTGCGATTTTTACTTTTTGCGCTATAAACAAAAAAAGAGCGTAAATTTTGAACAAATAACAATATTTTTCACTGTTTTTTTATATGAAATTCCCCCCCAAAAAAATGTAAAATTCAAAATTTTTTTACATCTTTGGCCAATTTGTTTTCTGCTACATATTTTTGGTAAAAAAAATCGCAATAAGTATATTTTGATTGGTTTGCGCAAAAGTTATTGCGTTTACTAACTAAGGGAAAGATTTCTGTCATTTTTGGTGTTTTTTTTTAACGAGTACTGGCGGCGATCTGCGATTTTTTTTGCGGGACTGCGACATTGCGGCGGACAGATCGGACCCTTGACTGACATTTTTGACACTTTCGGGGGTACCAGTGACATTACTACAGTAATCAGTGCTATAAATATGCACTGCTACTGTAAAAATGACACTGGCAGGGAAGGGGTTAATTTTATTGGAGAGGGAGGGGTTAATGTATGCCTGGTGCTTACTGACATGTGAGGGGGGAAATGACTGAGTGACACAAGGACAGATCGCATGTTCAGCTATGCTGAACCCTGCAATCTGTCACTGCCTGTCACTTAGGAGTAAACAAAGCGGGCGGATTTCCACACTCGATTCCCCGACGATCGGGGAAGAGCAGCGGCGATCACCGCTGCTCCTCCCCTGGCCCGACTCCCGCTGTGACTGAACACAGCGGGAGCGAGCCTCCGGCGGCGCGCGCGCGCTGCCCACAAGGGGAGGAGTCCAGCGGCGTAGGTCTACGTCGCTGGACGATAACGAGCCACAGTAGCAGCAATGTGAGCAGACATAAAGTGGTTTTAAATAACCAGGTGAAAAAAAAGAAAAAATGCCTAAAAAAAGAAAACAAATGCAGCCTTCATATCTAAGATTTGTTAAGCTGCAATATATTGCATTTTTCTTTTTTGGGTTAAATACTACTTTAAGCACCGGTTATTTGAGATTTATTTTCAATATTATGTCTGTTCCCCTTGTCGTTTATCTGGCTTTGGGCATGGGCACACTGGAGGATGCCTCCAAATTTAGAGGGGCCTGTAAGCCATCTAGTGTGCTGCACTGAGTAGGTCCTATGGTCACCTGGCTGCCTGGGTCCTTGAAGGGAAGAGTCACTCTCTCTTCATGTCCTGGTGATCATTATCACTGGGATGATCCAACATTTTGAATTGCACCCAGAGCATGAATAGAGGGGAAATCTCCCAGCGTTGACATTTGTTTTAATCATAATTGTCTTGTAGTAAATCTTCACTTTGGAGAGATTGCCTCTCATCACTTCCTGTTTCGCTTTAAAGTGGTTGTAAACCCCCCAAAACGATCCTTGTACAGTGTGTACTTGCCTCTATTCAAATCACTAAAGTGTTATTTCTGTCTGCTCTCTGCATGAGTCACTTCTGACAGTTTATGCCATCACCAGACAATCCCAGATGGCCCTGCCCCCCCCTCCCCCCACCTGCACACAGCAGGTGATTGACAGCCTCATCTGTTGCCATGTTTCCCTATGAAATTGTGTAGAGGGAGGTGTGTCTATTCCCTCCACTCAGATCTCAGATTACGCTCAGTTTTCTTCTCTGAGCTGTTCAGAGTGTGACATCTAATCCCCGCCTCCTGGAGCCCAGAAATGCTGTGTAAACTGTGTGTTTTAGGAGGCTATAGAGGAGAGAGGGCAACAGATAAACAGGTACAGCTTGTGGAGGATTTGTTTAATCTCTCTGTATCACCTGAGGCCAGTCACTTCACTGGGTATATGTAAGGGTTTACCACCACTTAAAATGTACTATAAAAATGCATTTAAAGAAAAATGCTATAGAAAAATCAATTATAAAGAATTTAAAGATTGAATACAGGATACAGAGAAAAAAAGTTTTTCTGGTGTAACTTTGAAAATATAAAACATTTAGAGGGATATTTATTCCTATGGTTATTAGGATCGTATGAATGTTTACACAATCATCACAAGCGATGCTTGCCTCTTTTTTTTACATTGTGCAGTAAAATATCTATTGGTGTGTGCATAAGCCTGGCTTGAAAACATAGAGATGAAGTGCCGTCAGTCAGCACTGAACTGACGGATGGGAAGCGTCAGCCATGACTGCCCTATGGCTGCGGTCGGATTGGCAGTACAGCGTTACCCAGTCACATATAATAGGGTTTTGCGTTTACCTCTGTTGACTCCAGTATGTGCGGCAGCCTGTTGCCGGGGGCCCTGGTAGAAGGTAATTCTCCGTGGCAGAACAGTGTGCTTCTTTCAAGACTCGATTTGGGACTCCAGGAAGATTAGGGCATAATAGGCCGGTTATGAGACACGTTTTCCCTAGATAGGGAACCCGGGAACCCTCTTTGCGTCTGCTCCTTCTCATAACAGTCAGGCTCAGCTCTGCCTGATTAGAACTAGTGGGTTGAGGAATGTACTCATTTCCGTAACACATTACCGCTGGAGCCTATGCCCGTTCAGCTGAATTGGTACCATGGAATTTTGTAATCAGAACAAAGATAACCATGTTTAATATATGCATCTATACATACACTATATTACCAAAAGTATTGGGACGCCTGCCTTTACAAGCACATGAACTCTAATGGCATCCCAGTCTTAGTCCGTAGGGTCAATATTGAGTTGGCTCACCCTTTGCAGCTATAACAGCTTCAACTGTTCTGGGAAGGCTGTCCACAAGGTTTAGGAGTGTGTCTATGGGAATGTTTGACCATTCTTTCAGATGCGCATTTGTGAGGTCAGGCACTGATGTTGAATGAGAAGGCCTGGCTCACAGTCTCCACTCTATTTCATCCTAAAGGTGTTCTGTCGGGTTGAGGTCAGGACTCTGTGCAGGCCAGTCAAGTTCCTCCACCCCCAAACTCGCTTATCCGTGTCTTTATAAGCCTTGCTTTGTGCACTGGTCCAAATCATTTAGTGGAGGGGGGATCATGGAGTGGGGTTGGGCTTGACTAGGGTTGACACTTTGTCTCCAAGCCAAATCCGAACACTTTAGCGGCGCACAGTTCTCTTTCTCTCTCATTGCAAATGGTCAGAAACTTTTCCCCATTAAAAATGCCTATAAAATGCTTACCGCGTTTGCAAGCTGTTACAAGCATTTGGTGTTTCAAATGCCAATAAACTTCCATCCTGAACGCATGTTTTTTGCTTTAAAAAAAAAATGCCACTAAACTCAACTGCCTCTAAATATTATCAGTGGAACAGATAAAATAACAAATAACATAGAGGAGAGTTCAGGGGCTGCAAAAAAAAAAAAATGCCCAACTGCTCCTAAGCATCCGTTTATCAGCCGCAGTGTACACGAGGCCCTAAAGACTAAGCCTTTTTCTGACACTTGTTGCTACAAGGCAGAGGTGGGGGACTTGAGTCACATGACTTGACTTAAAGTGGAGTTCCACCCATTTTTGGAACTTTAGATCTATGTAATCCCCTTTAAAATGGCTTTTACCAATGGAAACTTTTTTTTTTTTTTTTTTTGCTAGTAAATACCTTAATTTCGGCTTTATTCCTCCTCTCCTCACTTCCTGGTCCGATCGGCGATGACGTCATTCGGCGATCCGCAGTGTCTGCTGGGATGTATTCTATTCCAGAAATCTCGCAGGAGCTGTATCTGTACTGAGCCGTGCCTGCCCCGCCTCCGCCCCGCCTCCGCCTCGCCTCCTCTAATTGAGTTGCATTGTATGAATGTATTAAGGTTGTTTTCTGCCCCGCCTCCGCCCCGCCTCCTTTCATTGAGATGCATTGTATGAATGTATTAAGGCTGTTCTCTGCCCCGCCTCCTCTCATTGATTTGTAAGAGGAGGCGGGGCAGAGGCGGGGCAGAGAACGGCCTTAATACATTCATACAATGCAACTCAATGAGAGGAGGCGGGGCGGAGGCGGGGCGGAGGCGGGGCAGGCACGGCTCAGTACAGATACAGCTACTCCGAGATTTCTGGAATTGAATACATCCCAGCAGACACTGCGGATCGCCGAATGACGTCATCGCCGATCGGACCAGGAAGTGAGGAGAGGAGCAATAATACCGAAATTAAGGTACTTACTAGCAAAAAAAAAAAAAAAAAAGTTTCCATTGGTAAAAGCCGTTTTAAAGGGGATTACATACAGCTATGTATTCCAACCTATTAAAAATGGGTGGAACTCCGCTTTAAGTCACCAGTTTAAGGACTTGAGACTTGCTTGACTAAAATTAATAAAAGAGTCGACTTGACTTTGACTTGAGACATATGACTCGAAATTGCTTTACTTTTTTAAGTTATTAAATATTTGCATTTTCTCAAGATGTGTTAAAGCAAAATGAATGTGCCTGTTATGTTTCTGACACCACAGTCACTTAAAACACCTCAGTGTGTTCTGATTTTTAGGACACTGACTGTTTAACAATGGAAATACTTAAAGAGGTTGTAAACCCCAATTTGTATTTTTATTTTTTTCAACCTGCAAGAGAAACACATAGTGAGCTAGTATGCATCGCATACTAGCTCATTATGAAATACTTATCTTAGAACGAGCCCCCGCTGTGCTGCCCGCTTACCTGTATGACGGGCGACATGTTCAGTCGCCCGTCTTCTGGGATCGCGGCATCTGGCCATCTGATTGGCCGGAGCCGCGGTGACGTCACTCCCGCGCACACGCGCGGGAGCCGACGGTCACGGCACGGGGCTCTGAAGGAACGGCACCAGCGGCCGTTCCTTCAGAGAGCATGCGCCACTGACGTCTCTGGCTGCATGTAAGGTAAATATCTCCTAAACAGTACATGTTTAGGAGATATTTACAGTACCTATAGGTAAGCCTTATCATAGGCTTACCTATAGGTACAACTTGCAGAGGAGGGTTTACTTCCTCTTTAACATGTTTTTAGTGACTGTGGTGTTAGAACATGACCGGACGAAGGATTTTGAGCTGTTTGGGAATTCAAAGTGTTTCTTTAATATGCCAAGAAAAAAGCACTAAGCAGTTTTGTTAATGTTGAAAATAAAACAAAACCTTTCCTGGCCACTGACTTTTATCTGATTTAAAGGTGAAAATTGGGGTAGATCAGTATTTTGACTTGATTTGTGACTTGACCAAAATTAATGACTTGACTTGACTTGCTTGACTTCTAGCAGGGACTCGACTTGATTTGCTTGCTTTTCGCCACAGTAACTTGGGACTTGCTTGAGACTTGAAGGTTAAGACTTGAGACTTGCTTGTGACTTGCACATGTGTGACTAATGCCTCGTACACACGCAACGATTGTTGGCCGACCGATCGGCTGTCTTTTGTCCAGTGTTGTTTTGTTGGTTGGAATGTGCTCTAGACTGCACACAAATTTTCTCGGCCAACTTCAGAAGTGATGTCATGTGCTGGTTTACTTTCCGTGTGTTTTTTCTTCTCTGAGCATGCCCAGTCTTGCTCATCTGATTTTTGTCTGCCGAAATCTTTACTGACTGACGGAAAATCGACCGTTCTGTTGACGGCCAACAAAAATTTTATAGCATGCACACCAGATTTTGTTCGGCTGAAAAGTCGCAGTCGGTTGTCGGAAGCATCATACTAACAAGCCGACAATCGGCCGATCGGACGTTGGCCGAAAATTCACGGCCAACAATCTTTGCTTGTGTACGAGGCTTTACTCCCATGCCTGCTACAAGGTAAAATCAGTATTTTTTGCTAGAAAATTACTTAAAGCCCCCAAACATTATATATTTTTATGTCACACTGTATTTGAGCAGTGATCTTTCAAATGCAATTTTTTGGGACAAAATACACTTTAATGAAAAAAAAAAAAAAACAGTAAAGTTAGCCCAATTTTTTGTATAATGTGAAAGGTGATGTTACGCCGGGAATCGTGATCTTTATTTTAAGCAAAAACATTGTGATTGTAATTTTATCCAGAATCGTGAAGCTCTAATATATATAGAATAAATAGGGGGTGGTTTTGGATTCCCCCTACTCTTTTAGTTCTGTGATGATATAACAACAATATTAGCTATAAAAATAAACACATTGCTCAAAGAAGCAAATATCTTATTTATTTACAAAGAAAGTAGAACGCAAACATAGAAAACTAAAAGGATATTACAGAGCATATAAAACAAAAGAACAGAAATGATACCTTATGTAAGTCCGTCCTCAGTGTTGTGTATCTTAGCTGGAGCTCAATGCATCACTGGGCTTTCCATTTTAAAGCACACTTGGAGCCCATGCACATGCCAGGATAAGGAGGTGAGATCCAATGATAGATGCAGAGTGCAGGCGGGTGGACGCAGAAAGCTGAGGCATTGTGTGTATAAGGCAGCAGTGTGATCCAGGGGGTGGGGGGCAGAGAGCCGGAGCATTGTGCGTATAAGGCATGTAAAATTTATGTAAGTTGTCCACGGGATTCAGAATTGAGAAGTCCTAAAGGTTGGCGACCACTGGTATAAGGTTAACTTTTTTTTTTTTTTTACACAGATGCGACAATAAGTACATCTGTGGCCACATAAGGGGACAGCCATGATGTACCTGTTACAACCATAGCATGGGTTAGAGACTAAAGCCTCGTACACGCACCGATTGTTGGCCGTAAATTTTCGGCCAACACCCGATCGGCCGATTGTCGGCTTGTTAGTATGATACTTCCGACAACCGACTGCGACTTTTCGGCCGAACAAAATCCGGTGTGCATGCTATAAAATTTTTGTTGGCCGTCAGCAGAATGGCTGATTGTTCGTCAGTCTGTACAGATTTCGGCAGACAAAAATGTGATGATCAAGACTGGGCATGCTCAGAGAAGAAAAAACACACGAAAAGTAGACCAGAACATGACATCACTTCTGCAGTTGGTTGTTGTTGGCCGACAAAATTCGTGTGGAGTCTAGAGCACATTTCAACCAACACAACACAACACAAAAGATGGCCGATCGGTCGGCCAACAATCGGTGCGTGTGTATGAGGCTTAACCCTGCCTGCTTTCTCTCAATTTATAGCCTCTGGTAGCAAAATTTCCTCCAGGAGCTTTTGTCTGTGAACCTACCTACCAAAGCCTGACATTCATGAAGTTAGACTCTCCAACTTTTTGTTAACTGTGCAATATGCAGAATCCATCAGTACTGTGTGGCACCATCCTTTGGCTTTGTAATGGCTGCTGCCCATATCTGGGAGTTATAATGGAGATTTCTCATGACTGAGGTCTTAAAGAGATATTGGACATCGGTGTCTGACTCAGCTCAGGAAGATTGTAAGTTTTTGGTCAAGCAGACATTCTAGTGCACAGTTTTCATGTGTGCTTGGAGCAGGGTTAGACAAACCTCAGGAACCAGGTAGCCAATGCTCCTTAAAAAATCCAGGTGGTACCCTATTTTTTAGGTTAGGATAGACCTACTTTCTTTTTTTCAAATTCTTTATAGGATAGACCTACTTTCAACGTTGTTGCCTCCAAAAAAAAAATCCTGCTGACTCATGGATTGGACAGACTGGCTGTGGTATTCCATAATAATTTGCTCACCTCTGGATTGGTGGGTTTCTTAAACAAACCAGCCTCAGCAGATCCAGCCACCCCCATTGCTTGTAATTTGTAAGTAGCCTGCCGTAAAAAGGGCTTCCTCTATTAAGGTGAGCAGCATTAGATCATGCGGATGACTTCATCAGAACCTGTTAATTGCAGTTAATCAGGATAACATTCTTCCCTTGTGTGCTAACAATGAGCGTTTTTCCTCCAGTGATCCGCGCTCATGGAGGGGAGCTGACTACCCCAGCTGATTTGTAACAGTGTCTGTTCCGCTAATACAATCAGCCTGCACCCTGTGTACACTGAAAGTCAGCGCTGAGCCGCATTTAGAATGCAGACATATATTAGAAAATCTCAGCATGCTCCCTACGAATGCTACATTGTTACAGGCTGATAATGTTCTTTTTTTCCCCAGCAATGCAACATCAGTTACTTTAATACCTCTTACAATGCATATGATTAAAAGAACAAAAAATATGTAAGCTGCAACTGGTCGTGAAAATGTTATGTGCCTGGCATGTCAGTGGCAGACGCAGTAGCCTAAAGACCACTGTGCGAATACAGTGTTTGTGCCCACGTTCAGCTACTGCACAACTACATTATTCGCATTGTATAAATGGGTCTATAGGTCCTATAAGGCCCTTGTGGAGCTTCAAAGTCTGCACAAAGGTAAATCAGCACAGGCTGCTGATAGAAGGGTACAGGTAGTCTTCTCAGACTCAGGCCCTATCGGGTCAGTAGGGGTCCTCGGGCTCACTGGCTCCTCTGTGGGGAATTGCAAGAGAGATCAGAGACATGATATGGCTCATTGCTGGGGGGGCTGCGTACCATGAGGACTTCCTACCAAAATGGCTGCTTCATCAGCAGATAAAAGAGGTTGATTTACTAAAGGCAAATAGACTGTGCACTTTGCAAAGTGTAGTTGCACTCTGAAAGAGCAATTGCTTCAGAGCATAGTAAATTAACAAAAGCCCCGCTGACTTCCATCAATCAATCATATGCAAGCAAAAATGCTGTTTTTTTTTTTTTCCTTGCATGTGATTAGGTATTCTTTGCAAAGTAAATATATCTAATTTACTAAGCTCTGGAGCAACTGTACTTTGCAAATTGCACATTTGTTTTGCCTTTAGTAAATCAACCCTACGATCATTAGATCCTCATTATTCTGTACTGCATCCTCTACCCTAATCAGATCCTGTAATGTGCCCTCCACCCTCATTAGATTCTGTAATGTGCCCTCTACCCTCCCTCATCAGGCCTTGTACTGTACGTTCTACCATAATTAGATCCTGTAATGTGCAATCTACCCTCATCAAATCCTGTAATGTTCCCTTTATCCTCCTTAGACCATGTACCAGCTTATCCTATATTGTGCCAACTAACCATAAACTGTACCTGTACTGTGCCCTCTACCCTCATCAGATCCTGTACTGTGCCTCTTACCCTCATCTTATCCTGTAATGTTCCCTCTACCCTGATCAGACTTTGTGCCTGGCCCTCTACCCTCATCGGACCTTTTACTGTTCCCTCTATCCTTATCCTAAACTGTACTGTGCCCTCTTCCCCCATCAAATCTTGTAATATGCCCTCTACCTTAATTAGACCTTGTACCTTACTCTCTACCCTCATCAAACTCTGTACTGTGTCAGCATACTATACATTGTACCTGTACTGTGCCCTCAACCCTCTTCAGATCCTTTATGTACCAGGTTACCATATACTGGACCTTTACATGTGCCAGCTTACAATACACTGTACCTGTACTGTGCCATCAACCCTCATCAGATCCTTTATGTGCCAGCTTACCCTACACTGTACCTGTACTGTGCCTTCTGTCCTCATCTGATCCTGTACTGTGCAAGTTTGCCATACACTGGGTGGGGGCTGTGGTTAAGTGTATGGGGAAACACTGGGGGGCTGGTATTGGTAGGTTGTACAGGGCCCTATGATTTCTAATAGTGCCACTGTATCAGTGCCTGTTAGCTGCCCCTACTGACCCCCTTTAATATTGGCATTGTATCAGCACCTGTTGGCTGTCCCTACTGACCCCCCTCTAAAAGTGGCATTGTATTGGTGCCTGTTAGCTGCCCCTACTGATCCCCTCTAAAAGTGGCACTGTATTGGTGCCTGTTGGCTGCCCCTACTTGACCCTCTTTAATAGTGGCACTGTATTGGCCCCTGTTGGCTTCCCCTACTGACCCCCTCCAATAGTGGCACTGTATCAGCGCCTGTTGGCTGCCCCTACTGACCCCCTCTAATTTTGAGTCACTGACTTGAATCAAGTATGCAGATAAGGACTTTTTTTCTGACTATCCTGATCTCCCTGGGTCAGTGACTGAGAAAATATGGAAGCCAGAGGATATAAATTGCAACATTTTCAGAAATGGCAGCCTCTATATTTTTGTCAGGGTTAATCCTCTCATACCATAACAGGTTGTGTTCTAGAGCAGTGTTTCTCAACCTTTTTTCAGTCTAGGCACCCTTTAAAAAATTATGGACAATCTCGAGGCACCCTTTAAAAATTATGGACAGTTTTAAGTCACCCCAGTCTAAAATGAATAAACTTTACTAATACTTTTACATATTACAGCAGCATCCACACAAGTAGGACACCCAATGTTAGAGGTGATTTATTCTTCCAAAGCAAATACACTTTTGCAAACTGGTACTGACCAGTATTCCAATGTTGATCTTCTCCCTCAGTTTTGCTCCATCACTTAGCTAATGTAATACCGACACTGATGGAGAAGGGGATGCTGTGCAAGCGACTGGCATCCTCCATCTCAACTAATGATGCCATTGGTTGTTAGGATGGTTAGGCAGCTAGGATGGTGCGCAATAAAAACCTGTGACTTTGCGTAAATCAAAGGCAGGCTTCATCCACTCGCTGACTTGTATACAAGTTTTGGGCATTTTTTAGGTATTTTGCAAGGGCAACCCTGAAAAAACTTCAAGGCACCCCAGTTGAAAAAGGCTGTTCTAGATCACAGTAGATGGATAAACAGAGCAAGGAACTTTTGAAATAAGCCTGACACCTTTTGCACACAGTGTCTTATGCATATGGATATAGAATACCAGTTCTTTCAGGCCACAGTAGAGGGAAGTGTTATGATGCAGTAATGGGGTGCATGAAGGATGGGAATGGTGCATCCCATAGTAACTAGTGTTGGCAGTGTTATAACCCCTAACAAAATCGGAAACCTCATAACAATTAAAATACTTTTTGCCAAAAGCAGCACTGATAGTTCAGAATACACTTTTGCTCGTCCTTCTGCTAAATGCCTTAATATACATCCACACTTTGTGTTCTGTGCCAGCCCCCCCTGTATAATATATTTTGTTAATCCCGAGACATATACACAAATTAAGAGGTCACCTTCTAACAAGCTTCCTGTCATCACTTCCTTCAAAAGAAAATTGCCACCGATTAGCGTTCAGGCTAGAGAACACACACATTGGTGATTAGCCATCTGAAACCATGAGTCATTAGTTTTCAATCTCTTTCAGTAAAACAGAAGAAGTGAACATCCTTTATTTGGCACCGACGTCAAGAGTGAAATAAGAATATGAGAGGGGGAAAAAAAAAACGTGATTATGTGATTTGATCTATTTTTTGCAAGTATATCCATCATGTATTGGCACTGATGAGCAATGGCAGGAGCTGAACAGCAGGGTGTGGTCCACACACCAATGAGTCTTCTTTTCTCTGAGCCAGAAAGCTAAGCAGTGTACCAGTGTATGTAATAACTGCCTTGATTCAATTTTCCTTAAAGGGATGCTAGAGTTTTTTTATATACAATATATTGTACATGTAAAGGGGTTTGGCTTGATGTAAGTTAACTTGTTGTGTTTTAATCTTTTTAAAACCTTGGTCCTGAGTACAGCTTGTGTACAGGACACCAAGAGTGTGTCCTGAACAGCAGGTATGTTTCCCCGCTATTGGGGTTGTATTCCCTTTAAGGGGGACGGTTACATAGTTACATAGTTTGTGAGGTTGAAAAAAGACATCAGTCCATCCAGTTCAACCTATGATGTGTGTGTGTGTTTGCTGTTAACCGTACATTGTATACCCCTGTATGTTGTGGTCTTTAAGGTGTCCATCTAATAGTTTTTTGAAACTATTGATGCTCCCTGCTGATACCACTGCTTGCGGAAGAGAATTCCACATCCTTACTGCTCTGACAGTGAAGAACCCCCTACGTATTTTAAGGTTAAACCGCTTTTCCTCTAGTTTTAGTGAGTGGCCACGTGTCTTATTGTATTCCCTTTCTCTGAATAGTTTGTTCTTATGCTATTGCTCTACTCAGGGGTTCCCACCCATGCAGGGTGAGATGTTTGAGGGTGTTTGGCTAGAGAGGACTGATTTTCAGTATTCTCCGGCTTGATATTGTATTCAGGACCCACAAATTCAGAGGTTCATAGAGATTTGGTGGGAAAAACTTCCAAACCCTGACTGGCAGGACTCTGGTCCCAAAGAGGTTAAGCCCCAGGCAGCACGGAGAGTAGAGTGGAGAGAGAGGCTCACAGGCTGTGAGTAAGCGCAAGCTCTCAAACAAGCTGAGATGCTGGTTGCTGACTCCCCTTGTGGCCTGCCTGGTACTCCTGCCATGGAGGAACCCTAACCCCAGTGTAGGACCAACAGATTGGCGGTGAGCCTGCTCTAGAGCAGTGGTCCTCAACTCCGGTCCTCAGGGCCCACTAACAGGCCAGATTTTAAGTATTACCTTGGGGAGATGCAGACTAGAGTACTGCAATCACTGAGCAGCAAATTATATCACCTGTGATGTATTTCAGTTATCTTGCAAACCTGGCCTGTTAGTGGGCCCTGAGGACCAGAGTTGAGGACCACTGCTCTAGAGGTTGTTGTACCAGGACTTTGAACTAATAACTTTTTTTGGCTGTAGAAAGGTGTTTTTTTATCTGTTTCTCAAGTAAGTGGACTGGTTGCTTTTACCAAACCAGCTAGCTGTCAATCCTGAGCTACCCAAGATCACACTTGTATTTATTTACATGCATAGGGGCAGCCATTTTTACTCATTACCAAGGCCCTACTTTGCAGTGCTACACAATGTTGTGCTTTTGCTGCACTTTCTTACATGAAATTCTATTAATCAGTTGTTGCAATAAAATGAATGCACGCTTCTGAACCCACATTATACATTATGACGTTGGAGAGTGGCGGTTCATTACTGACATAAAGATCCAGTTTAATGGAACCAGACATATACTATATTGTCAAAAGTATTGGGACTTCTGCATTTACACGCACATGAACTTTAATGGCATCCCTATCTTAGTCTGTAGGGTTCAATATTGAGTTGGCCCACCCTTTGCAGCTATAACAGCTTCAACTCTTCTGGGAAGGCTGTCCACAAGATTTAAGAGTGTGTCTATAGGAATGTTTGACCATTCTTCTAGAAGCGCATTTGTGAGGTCAGACACTGATGTTGGACGAGAAGGCCTGGCTCACAGTCTCCATCCTAATTCATCCCAAAGGTGTTCTATCAGGTTAAGGTCAGGACTCTGTGCAGGCCAGTCAAGTTCTTTCACCCAAAACTCACTTATCAATGTCTTTATGGAACTTGCTTTGTGCACTGGTGCGCAGTCATGTTGGAACAGGAAGGGGCCATCTCCAATTTCCAAAGTTCTCCAAGTTGGGAGCATGAAATTGTCCAAAATGTCTTGGTATGCTGACACCTTAGTTAACCCCACACCATGATACCACCTCCACCAAATGATTTGTGTACACCTGACTCCCAGTCACCCAATCTCCCAATCAATCCCAATTTGGGAGTTTCCATCTTCCTTATCTTCATCATATGACTACAAACTGGAGCATCCGAGGTTGCAGCATTAATTGGGATACCCACGATATACCATGTGAGCTCTCTCTGTCCCATTTACTATATAGTAGTTTGGGTCCATATTTTCTTGTGAGCGCATATCATTTACGTTCTGATGATGTTGGGATCTGACAGCAATTGTGATCATACACATTACCTTGGACTTCCTACCTCACTTTTACACTTGGGACTCACTTTTTTGTATCCACCTTTATATCATTTAATTTTTAAGTGATCTTTTTAGATTTTTCACTTCTTTTCATAGCGCTGCACTTTATATTGTGTTTTGTGATTTGTCAACCTTTTTTGTCGGTTGTGTGTGCTAGCGGCTTCCTTATAGTTAGCGCAGTTTATTATATTCCTTTGTTGCTTATATCAGGCAGTTTGTTCAGTTAGTTCAGACTGCACCCTTTTTTGACTGTTTTAAATCAGTTGGAGCACATGCTTTGACATTGTTCAGTGTGAGACCCAGAGATGGTTAGGTTGGTACTTCCTATATTCACAGCACTGGTAATGACACCAGCCAAATTTGACAGCAGTAGTCCCATCAGACATCCAGACTAACAATGTAGTGCACCTATCAACCCCAAGCCCTTTGGTTGATAATCTGATGAAGTGGGAACCACTGCTTTTTGATCAGGAGATAAATTCTCAAACACACCCACTGCAAGCCGCTTATGGTCTCCCACGTACAGAAAGCCTGAAGACAAAAAAATGAGTGCTAAAATGTTTTGTACAGCTGCCAGTCAGATTCAGACCTGCCTTGGAAGCTTGAATATGATCTGTGATACAGAATTATAGAGGGAGGAAATGACAGACCAGGCTCCCTGGAATTGCACTCCTGGTGACCGGTGAGCAGTGATGAGCTTGGGCTTGTTCGGACTAGGACCTGAAGTCAAGTGTGTGAACCCACTTGGAAGCTGTCACCTGTAAAGTAAGGTGACCAGATTTTTAAAATGAGCGCTGGGCACAGGACTACACAATACATAGAGCGCTGGGCACAGGACTACATAATAGAGCACTGGGTACAGGACTGCATAACACACAGAGCGCTGGGCACAGGACCACATAATACAAAGAGCAATGGGCACATGACTGCATAATACACAGAGCGCTGGGCATAGGACTACATAATACGCAGAACGCTGGGCACAGGACTGCATAATACACAGCGCTGGGCACAGGACTGCATAATACTAAGCGCTGGGCACAGGACTGCATAATACACAGAGCACTGGGCACATGACTGCATAATACACAGAGCACTGGGCACAGGACTACATAATACACAGTGCTGGGCACAGGACTGCATAATACACAGAGCACTGGGCACATGACTGTATAATACACAGGGCGCTGAGCACAGGACTACAAAATACGCAGAACGCTGGGCACAAGACTACATAATACACAGAGTGCTGGGCACAGGACTGCATAATTCACAGAGCGCTGGGCACAGGACTACATAATTCACAGAGCTCTGGGCACGGGACTACAGAATACACAGAACGCTGGGCATAGGACTGCATAATACACAAAGCACTAAGCACAGGACTGCATAATACACAGAGCGCTGGGCATGGGACTACAGAATACACAAAGCTCTGGGCATGGGACTACAAAACTCACAGCGCTGGGCACAGGACTACATAATACACAGAGTGCTGGGCACAGAATTACATAATATACAGCACGGCGGGCACAGGACTACATAATACACAGAGCGCTGGGCACAGGACCTCAAAATATACTGGGCACGGGACTACAAAACTCACAGCGCTGGGCACAGGACTACATAATACACAGAGTGCTGGGCACAGAATTCCATAATATACAGAGCGGCGGGCACAGGACTAGATAATACACAGAGCGCTGGGCACAGGACCTCAAAATATACAGAGCGCTGGGCAGGGGACCTCATAATATACAAAGCACTGGGCACAGGACCACATAATTCACAGAGCGCTGGGCACAGGATTACATAATACACAGAGTGCTGGGCACATGACCTCATAATATACAGAGCACTGGGCACAGGACCACATAATTCACAGAGCGCTGGGCACAGGACTACATAATACACAGAGCGCTGGGCACAGGACTACAAAATACATCGAGCGATGGTCACAGGACTGCCTAATACACAGAGCGCTGGCCACAGGGCTACAAAATTTACAGAGCGCGGGGCACACGACTACATAATGCACAGAGCAGTGGGCACAGGACTACAGAATACACAGAGCGCTGGGCACAGGGCTACAAAATTCACAGAGCACTGGGCACTGGACTATATAATACACAGAACGTTGGGAACAGGACTACATTATACTCATAGCGCTGGGCATGGGACTGCATAATACACAGAGTGCTGGGCACAAGACTGCATAATAAACAGGAGGGTGTTAGGCATAGAGTACAGGGTTCAGAGGTTTGCTCTGCGCAGAGGACACTTCTGCCCCCGCGTCCATAGCTCACCTCTGCACCCTTCTCCCACAGATTATCTCTGCAGCCACTTCTGAGCCTTTCCCCCACAACAGCTAAACTCTCCATCTCTCCTTGCAGCTGCATTAGCTCTGACCCCTGCCCTTACCTGTGTACAAACAAACCCCACCCTCATCTGCTCACATCCTGGTCTCAGCCCTCCACACAGTCAATTTTTGGCTCTGCCTCTCCTCCACTGAACAGCAGCAGGAGGGACAGTGAGATAGTCCAGCAGGGGGCGTCAGCATCTGAGCCACTAGGGCTAGGCTGTTTCTCAGCCAGCATGGGATACCCTGTCTATGTTAATCTGGCCCTAAATCTGGGGACAAAACTTGGGACAGACTTGGTCCAGGGATAGTCTCCTCATTCTGGGAACTGTCCCCAGAAACGGGATGTCTGGTCACCCTACTATAAGGGCCAATCATCTGGGACTGGAATGTATGCACGCCCCTTGTATTCATTAAGCTGTGGCCTGGAGAACTCTTTGGCTGCAGATGATGGGCTCATGTAGGTGATAGCTTCTTGGCGGACTTGCTAAGTGGGTTCAGATCCTTGCTCAGACTCATCTCTACTTGTGAGAAACTGTCTATACATAGGAAAAGGAAGGAGCAGCATTTGGAGCAAGCAGTGTGTGGGTGGGGCTTAGGTGCCCTAGTGGGGACAAGTGAAACTGCACTCACTAATGCCTAAACTTCAGGCTGAGAGCTGTGGTCATGTGACAGTCCGCAGCAGGTCTCCCAAGCTTACAAATGAGCTGCAGCTGCATTGTTAGATCTTTAAAATTCATGGCTGACTGCATTACACTGATAACACTTGTACACTTTTCTGCATAGAGGACACTAACCCAGGTGTGCTGCATTTTGAGGCCATACCGCACTCCACCGATCTAGCAGTTCATATCACCTCTCCCCCAGTGATCATGCTCTTATTCGCCTGAGGTACTTCAGACTGGGTCCCTAGGCCCTCTGTGCCGTGGTCCGGTCCCAAAGAATGGGGAACCATCCGCTAGTGGAGGTGCCAAGCACTTAACCCTCTCCACTACCAGAGTAACCGTCACCTTGTCACCCGTATCCTGGCTTTTTGGCTGCCTTGCATGTGACACAAATACTGTAGTCCTTGGCAACAACACATTAACTTCAACTGGACTGTACTCTCTTAGAGCCATGAATTGCATCTTCCTCTAGCTCAGTCCCCATGTTGTGTTGCAAGCCCTGTTCTTTTGGTACGCTGAACATCGCACCCCCTTTAAGAGACTTCAGACTAGGCAAAGCAAGTAAACAACAAAAATCCTTCACTGAGGTAATACCTTTTTAAGGCCATAGTCCACAAGAGGTAGTGCAAGTCCCATGATTGCCAGTAATCCACAAAGACGGCAGCAGTGTATGATTAACAGTCATAAGTCCATGGGGGGGGGGGTCTCCAGATCAAGACTCTCACCATAAACCCCCGATTAGGCCCCCATCACCCCCCCAAGGGGGGTGACCTCTTCAGCAAAGTTAGTTACTAGCTACATTTTGGCAGTATTTTCCTGAGAACTCCCTTAAGGATTTGGAGTAAGCCCCTTTTTTGGTTGATTTAGAGGGCAGTAACCTGGCAGAAAATGGTTGGGAAAAATGTTAATCTAAGGACACATCAAAACATTGTAACATTTGGCACCTGGCAGGCTCAACTAATGTGAGGAAATGAGCACAGTCAGGAAAAACAAGTGCTTTCTCATGCAGACATATTAACCCCTTATCCGCACCTGCCTACAAGTGTATGGAACTACTAGTTAATAAAAAAAATAAAAATTGTATCTAAAATAGCCACGTAAAGCAATATTGTAAAATATAATACCTCTGCATAGTACAAGAGAGGCTAGAAATGGCTGCATTGCATGCCTTGATTAGTCCATGTATGTCTTCCCAAGCGGAGGACAATCTAGAAGGGCCGGGAGGGGTAATGAGTTGATATAGCTGGTACACATTCAGAGGATAAGCCTTGCAAGCTGACTATTAATCTGCCCCGGGAAAATCATACTTTTTTTGCCTAAGCTTTGTCTCTTCTGAAAAAGCTGGGAGTTCTGGAAGCAGTTTATCGAGATCCCCATAGCTCTGCTCTGCCAGCAGCGAAAGGGTAAACTTCGTTATATCTGTCCATCCAGCGACAATGTTAATTTGCACACCGCCTTCATCTCTTTTGCTGCTCTCCCTCTTCTCATTTCCTTTGCTTTCTCTCCCCTGTATCCCTCAGCTGTCCCCGCAACAATTTTTATCTGGCAGGATGGAAAATGTCATTCTGTAATTGTGGCGGGCGAGTCGAGGGTTTTGCTGGGAATGAATAGCTGGCGGAAATGAAAAGGGGATCACTGTGAATTTGGAAATATCTCGCCACCGGCTCAGAATGTTGATATTGGGCTAGAGACTTTTACATGAGTAGTTCGCAGCACACGCTGCGCCATCTGTATTGTTCAGGGATGGCACAAACTTGGAGTATGCCCAGGTCAGCTGCCTGCAATGACCAGCAGGGTCTTGAGCGTGTGATTTAAAGCTTGGCTGAGTCTTAAGGGGTAATTTTAGACAATATGTAAAAGTCATCAGTGTATGTCAAAGGAGCTGTATAAAATTATTAGGCTGCTCATGAACCTTTGGAACTGCATACTCTCATCATATGATTCTATGCCTTACTTGCTCCATAGCTGCACTGTGTGCAGGGAGAAAGAAGTTCTTGGAATTGGGGAACACACATAGGCACTTTTGTGGGTGTGAATTCAGGAAGCAGCAATAGGCATTTAGCAACTTCTTAGCCAACTGTGTAGGATGAATTCCAGGAAAATTATTTACAGGTAGATTGTATCCCCAGATTAGTGTAAATAAACCTATACTTAGAGTACAAAAGCTGCCAATTTGGACCTATTTCTGATCATTCCACTTCCCTGGCTGTGCCAGTTCTAAATATTATCCAAGTCACACAACTGGAACAAGCATGCAGCCGGTGAAGTAATACCTCCTGATCCGCTTACTTGTTCTGCGCCAGTATCTCAGAAAGTATTGGATCTGCATAGCACCTAGTCAGTTGTGTATTTTTATGTTTTCTTCTTAGTACAGGTTCCCTTTAATAACAGGACCTGTTCGTCTCTGCTCCATATAATGTTGGTTAAAAGCAGGACTTAAGAGCATGGCCTGTACATTTTCAGCACAATGGTGGTTATGTACAAGGCCTATATATATATATATATATATATATATATATATATACACAGTAAACCCCCGTTATATCAGTTTTTGCGGTCACGGTATGTTGCGTTTTTTTTTTCTGTAAGACCTATTAATATTATTTTACTAATTCAATCATTGTTAATTAAATATTTTTGTGTTTTCCATTGCTCTTGCTTTGTCTCTCAGTAACTTTTATGTGTTTCAGGGTCCTTTCACACGAGCGCTCCGATCAGATCCGCCTGTCAGTTTTTTAGGCGGAGCTGATCGGATCCTCCATGCATCCCTATGGGGCAGCGGATGTCAGCGGAGACATGTCCGCTGACACCCGCTGTCATCCGCATCCGATCCTGTCCGTGAAATCCGGACGGATGGAAACCCTATTTTTCATCCATCCATGGGATCGGATTGTATGGGATTGGATGAGAGCGGACAGGCGGTTCGCTCTCATCCGATTCCCCCATAGAGATGCATGGGGCTCTGACACCTCCCTCTCTGCACACAGAGCGGAGAGGGAGCTGTCACCTTCCTGCTCAGCGGGGATCTGTGTTTATGACCCCCTGCGGACCATGTGAAAGAAGCCTTAATGTGATTCTATTGTTTTAAAAGTGTGTTTAACTATTGCCACAGTACAGGGAAAGTTATAAAAACATGCCTAGAGTGTATTTAAATAGGGTCTTTCTATTTTGCGGATTTTCACTTTTCGCGGGTGGGTCCGGAACGTAGCCCCTGCGGTGGAGGGCGGTTTACTGTATCTCCAGCAAAGTGATGGATAAGGATTGGATAAGGTGCTGTATATCCAGCCCATTAATGGTAAAGAACATGACCTGTATGTCTGCAGTTTGGCAATAGTTAAAGGCAGAGTCACTATATTTTCAGCACAGCAACAATGGTTATATCTCCTTGGCACAGTAATGTTTAAGGGCAAGACCTGGATGTCTCCAGCTAATCAGGTTAAGGGAGAAACCTGTATATTTACATCACAGCTATGGTTAAGGGAAAGGCAATCTCACAAACTCAGCAATAGTTAAGGGCAGGGCATGTATATTTCCAGCACAGTGACGGCTAAGGGAAGAATTGTGCTGTCATGGTTAAGAACAGTGCCTGTATATCTCCCCAGCACAGGGCCTGTATATCTCCCCAGCACAGGGCCTGTATATCTCTCCAGCACAGTAATGCTAAAGACAGGGCCTGCATATCTCTCCAGCACAATGAAGGGTAAGTGTGGACTTTTATATATCTCCAGAACCATGATGGTTACATGCAGGCTAGGGACTGAATATCCTCCCAGCACAGTGATGGTTGAGGGCAAGACTTTCTCGCACAAAATGGCAGTTAAGGGTCTCTGTTCATCTGTCCAGCACAGCGAATTTTAAGGGTAAACTTAAAACACCCAAGAGAGCTTTGAGTTGAACCTTTTTATTCCCAATAAGGGGAATGCCTGCGGGAGGTTAATCCTAAACTAGAGAACGAATTGAAGTCTCTTGGGTAGTTCAGGCATGCCTGTCTCCAGCACAGCGATAGTTAAGGACAGGGCCTGTTCAGTTCCCAGTTATATTTTGATTAGCTGAGCAGAAGCGCCGAGCCTTGGCCCGGTTTCTATGGTGATCTCCAGTACCTATTCACATTATTTCCCTCTAGATGCGACTGCCTGTCTTTAACATTACAAACGTTTTGTACTGTCAGAGCAAGGGGCTTCTGTCTGGGAAATACTGCCACACTGCTTATCGATCCACCATAGCCCCTTCTCTTTAGTCCAGAGAGTTGGCCTTTGTGGAGATACCTGGGAGACAAGGAGTTAAACGAGAGCCGGAGTGACATTACAGTATGTGGGGGCAGCTGATGTAGATAATGAGTGGGTGGGAGGGGGATTCTGGTGTCTTCTCCTCCAGGCTTGCTGCAGGTTGCAAAAAAATGTGCAAGATGACAGAGCCTTTAAAGTGCTTGATCCACCATCACTGCCACCGTGACCTAAAAACTCAAAGCTCTGAAAGGGTTGGGTTTGTAGCAGCAACAAAAGCCTCTCTTTGCCACCATCCTGCTACTGCCAAATGCAGTTTATCCAAAAATAGACCATTTCGCATTTCTATATGTAGTTGATTGTGGGATCTGCAGGACAACGATTGCTGCTGACGGGATCTGTATATATCTTCAGAACAATATTTGTAGTCCATGAACAATCAGCTTACACTCAATGGCAATACCACAATCCCAATGTGATTCTTAGATGCTCCTTCCCAGAGATTTTCCAACTTGTTGCATTCACTTTAATCAAACTCCCCAAACATTCCTTTTTAACAGATATTAACTGTGTGTGGTCCCCTTTGGTTAATTGGAACACAAATGGGAAAATTACCCCAACGCTTGTTTTCTAGGAGTTGTCTGCCCAGCGGCTTGAATAAAGCTTCATAAGATAATAAACCCAGCCCTAACCTCCTACTACCAACACCTTAACCATAACGTCCAGCACCCTAAACCTACAGCCCTATCCCTCTAACTCAAAACTCCAATCCTAGAGTCCCAAAGCCATAACCCATAACGCTAGATAAAAACCAAAGAATCCGCGCTTAGGATGAAGGCTGAAAACCAAACTTGGCTGCAGCCCACTTCAAATATACAGCCTTGGAAAGGGATGTATCAAATGTATATGCAAAAGAAAGGAAGTGATTGGCACTGCCAGATGTAGGGTATTTAACAGATGAATAGGGTGGGTTGTCTAATAGTGGTTAGTTGATATCTAATATGGTATGTAGAGTTAACCTTTATAAAGCAAGGTGATGGTGCAATTCAAAAATAAAAATCTCATCTACAGTATATAATAGCACTACAATATAACCATATATATATGCTTCTGTGTAAAAAAGTGCAAAGTGCCAGAGAGTGAGTGATAGGCCACCCGAATCAAAAATATATAAATAGATCCGTTGAAAAAATCTCAAAATAGAAAAAGTGCTGTGTGCAACGGGTATGGTCACCCAAAATAAAAATAAATATTTTAATAAAAAGAGGTTGATTAATCTGACTGTCCTCAACCAGGAGGTACCCACAGCCAGATGAGTGAATTTATAGTGATAAAGTGGTGAACTAACCACAATTAAAAATGCATATATATGTCCATAATTGGATATAACTTCAATGCCAACTGCAAGGCTATATAGCGTATGGGAATAAATATAAATATAAAAATCAATAAAAAAGTGCAAAAACAAGTTTGTGGCAAAGGGTGTCCGATACAGTATTATACAATGTGTGAATTTATAGTAGTAAATTAATGGACTATCCAAAATTAAAAAGCATATATAAGTCCGTAATTAAATATAGCTTCAATACAAACTGCAAGGTTATAAGGCATATATAAATAAATATAAATCCAGGAATCAATAAAAAGTGCAAACATAGGTTTGTGACAAAAAAGTGTCCAATAATCTTATACTGGTGCAAAGTCCATAGGAGATATTAAGGTGCTCTTTTTTCCAGTGACCGGAGTGCAGTGAGTGGGCGAAAGATAAGGTGCTCCCCCTCTCCTTAGGCCCCACGCTTACCAGAATCAAGTACCCCTACAGGGGTAGACCACGGATCGATATCAGGGATCGCTCCCATACAACGGTGATCTGGTCCCTGTTCCTTTCCGGTTTAATCCAATCCACCTGGTCACACTCCAACTCAATGCAAAGTGGCTTACAGCATCGATATCCCAATGGGGAGGAAATAGCCAGAACAATCCCAGGACATGTGGGAGAGAAAAGATGCTTCCGATAGTGAAGGATCGCTTGAAAAATCCTTTATTTAATATATGCAGACAAGTACTCACATAAATTACTAGAATCTAGCGTGTACGTATGGCATAGGAGCCGCAACCTCCTCTCTCGCGGTGCGCGCTTAGGAACAGCGTGCGTTCCAACCACCGGATGTGCGTCCCAACCCTTCGGATCAATAAACGGAAGTGATGTGGTTACGCTCTCGACGCGTTTCGTCACACTGACATCATCGGGAGTAGCGTAAACCACGTCCATTCCGTCTTTACTAAATACTAAATGGTTACCAGGCAACCCGGCCGGACGTGTGCAATTACCTGCCAGTCAGCCAATCATAAAAACAATGTATTTATTTTTTTATAGGTGAGCGCTGTTCAGAGAAAAAGTGCTAACTTTTTCCCATAAACCTAAACAACCCTAAAGGCCTAATGTTAAAAAAACAAAATAAAATAAACTGTAACCCAGCCTTAAACCTAGTGCCAACCCTAAAACTCTAACCTAAAACTTTTAACCATGACCCTAAACCCTCATGATCCTCATGTTAAAAAAAAAAAAAACAACTCCAACCCTAGTTCCCTATAAACAACCTAAAGAGTAACACTAAGCCCTCACACTCAAGCTGTAACTTTAACCCTAAAGCCCAAACCATTAACCCTCAAAACCTCCAGACTATCTCACCTTGGACTTTACTGCTCCTTATAGTGATTTGGTGAGAGGGTATCAGCCGTTGGAGACGTCCCTTTTCCCGGCAAGTCCCTGTGTAGTAATGGAGTAGTATAATCCCAACCCTAAGATCCAAGAAGAGAGTCAGGTTCAGCTGTTGAATGACCGGTAATAATGCAGGAAAATCCCCTCCAGGAACGAAACGTGGCTACGTTTTGAAGGGTCAAGAAAATAAAACTGTTTATTGAAACAAGAATACAGGCTTTTATACACCTGGGGAGTATATCAGACACTACTTAAACAATGGCCCGACATCCACCCAGACAAATAGGTAAGGTCATTACCACACTTAACAAAAGCTGCCTCAGCCCAAATCAACATAATGTAGACAAAAGCACATCGTTAATCAGCAGACATTCCGTCTCTAGGCTGGCCATACCTTGACTTCATGTAATGTCCATATAAGGAGTCACTTCCTGGGGCTCACAGTGCAAAGAGAGATATGATAGCAGGGAGTGTAAGTAACTGAATGGTTGCTGGGAAATCCTTCACACACATGAACCAGGTAAGCACAAATATTCTCTGTCAAATGTAAGGCTCTGTTACAGTTGCAAAGGCTCAAGTTTTTTTTTTTTTTTTTACCTTCATGCATTCTATGCATGAAGGAAAAAATCCTCTGCTTGCAGCCCCCCCCCCCCAATACTTATCTGAGCCCCATCTTGATCCAGCGATGTGCACAAGAGCAGCAGGTCTCTTCAACCTCATTGTGAGTACATATTTGTTATTTAAAAAATATGTTTTCCTTTAATATCACTTTAAGAAGCAGCAGGAAAAAGCACATATCCACAAAATGACTGAGCTAGAAGCAGGGAGATTCTGGCAGTATGGCTTTCTTTTCAGCAAGGAAAACCTGTGAGCAGCACAGTAGTAAACCTCATTAGACTAGCAGTCAGAGGCAGCAGTGCCTTGGGTGATCTCACACTGCAGATGTACAGTCATGAGGCTCAAGGAGTGCATTGCTATTTATTTCAGGAGGGAATCAAGACATGTTAAATTTGTAGGGTACTGCTTAAGTACAATTTAAGACTTTGATATTGTCCAAAATAGCAAATATTTACTTTTTGAGTTCAGGTCCACTTCAATGCCTTAAATTCAAGTCAACTTTATGCCTTAGGGAATAATAGCGCGCTGCCCATAACAGCACAGGTGCTCAATAGATGTAGTGGCTGCATCGGTTTTCTTTTTTCTTACTGGCTTTTTTCCTTCTGTTTTCACCTGGTGATCTGGCCAGTAACACACCTTCTGTATAGGCAAGACTTAATTCTGGAGGAATGAGCACACGATGCACAGCAGACAGCACCATTGTCAATTTTGGGGGAGGGTCGTGTTAAATGTATTAGCAGATTTAGATAGACTTACAAGTTGAAGGCAAACCCCAGCTACACTTTATAATCACAGCTAACAGTTTTTTCCTTTTGGGATAAAGGTTTTGCATGCATAAATAAAAGCTGATCATTATAAGCACCCCTGCCAGTGTTAAATGGTTTGCCTCATCAATGTAAACTGGTACATTCTGCTGAAGAGCTTGTGCTTTAGAAAAACAACAGACTTGCTGGCTGGTTTCATCTGGTGAAAATGGAAGAAAGAAAGTCTAACCCTACATTCAGACATGCGCTTTTTAGTGTATATTGCAGTTGGCAGAAGTGCATTACGGTCCATTTAACATGGTTTCCTATTGTAATTGTTACCATCTATGCGTTATTCAGCTGGTGCGTTTATGCAAATGGTCGGGGATTTTTTTCCCGCAGCAGATTGTGTTTTGCATGTAATAGTCTTCAGTGGACCTGCACCAAAACCGCAAGTGTCGTGTTTTTGAGGCGTTTTTTTTCTCTCTTTAACAAACAGTGTACAGCTGGTTGCTAAGGAGTGGGGTGGGACGCCAGTAGCCATGTCTTTAACAAACGATGAAACATCAGCTGTCAGCAGGCTACCCCACTGACAGCTGAATGTAAAAATTAGAATTTCTGGCAAAAATCAAAAATTGAGAAAAAAACTACGTGGGGTCCCCCCCAAATCCATACATGGCCCTTATCTGAGCATGCAGCTGGCAGGTCAGGAAAGGAAGGGGACGAGCAAGGGTCCCCCCCCAAATCATACCGGGCCACATGCCCTCAACGTGGGGGCCCCCGGATCCAGGCCCCCTTCTATGTGAATGAGTATGGGGTAAAAACAATGTCCCCCGATGTAGATCCATCATTAATCACAACGCCCGCTGCCACTGCCGGACCCGAAAAAAGAAAAAAAAAGCTTAATTTGCAACAAATGCTCCAGCGATCTGCAGTGTGACATTTCTTAAATAGCTAAGGAGCAGGTCCACCTGGCGACATCACCTGGTGGCACCGCCGCCCCTGTGACATCATTAACCTGTGCTGCACGCTGTCACAGGAGTGCGGTACCACCAGGTTCAGGGTGGGGGGGGGGAGTTAATACTGCTTTAACTAGCTCTACTGATTCAATAAAGTAAAAAATAAAAATGGTTTTCTTGTTTTACAGGAACACTGAAGTGAGAGTGTTGTCCAAAGAAAGAAAAGCGGGTGGCATGGGAAGGCGATAGGGAAGGGAGAAATAGGGATGTTGGCCTATGTTTAGATCTGCACATATATACTTTTAGCCCCCCGTATACAGCTGAGCATTCTTGCGTGTGTTTTTGCGTCTAAGTCTACATGCAATAATGCCCAGCAATAAGAATCTCATTCTTTTCAATACCAGCTGTTCACATCTCTATACTTACTTGAAAAGGTGCATAAGCTCTCTTTGGAGCTGTGTTAGCCCCATAGACTTCAATGGAAGCTTCTGTAAATGCATACCACAAGGGTTTTGCTTGTGCTTTGCGCCTGAACAACTGATCTGCTTTGCTCTCATCTTTCTCTCCTCCTACCCAGGAGCTTGCATACACGTGCACAAACCCTTAAAAAACATACGTATATGGAAAAAAAAAAGCACCAGTATAAGCGTTTACATAAGTGCCTATTGGGTGTGAATGAAGATTTAAGGCTTGTCACAGAGCAGTGTTGCAATAAGCTTGTCATTTCTGGTCTTCTGAGGGGGGGATAACAAGTGCATTTGATTCCAGAGCAGGTTTTTAAAACAAGTGTGCATTCCTGTTCGCTGAAAAATCCCCTTACAAGCGAGCTGAGAAGCAGTTGTGTTCCACGGTTACCGTAGACAGAGAGAGAATCATAGCAGTTTATGAGGAATCCCCAAAGAGATATCTCCCCCATTCCTCCAGTCTTTGGGATATATCTGCTCCTCTGTGGCCACCCTTTTATTTTTAGAGTGCCGTTCACATTTACTGAATATTATATCTTTTCATTGTTTGGATAATAGGTCCCCTTTAAAGTCTGTTATATATAAAGAAAGGTGGGGGTGGTAAAAGCAGAGTGTAGGAGACGTAGAGGGAAGATGAAGGCAGCATACTTTAAGTATGTGATGCCGCCAGAGTGCGAGACGAGTGTGAATCCCTCAGCGTTCGTTCGCACCAGCACACAAAATATTGCATTCCAAAAATAAAATCTTTTCTCTGTATTACAGCCCAGTGCAGCTAGGCTTGCAAATCCCAAGGGGGGGACACAATTTTATTTTTTCTGTAGAAGCTGCACAAAGGCATTGCAAGAGCTGGAGCTGAGGCACTACAAGACCAAGGCAACCACCACAGGGTAGTATTGTTATCTGTGTATGGGGACTGTGAGCTGGAAAAAAAATGAGATGAGCTGAGAGGACAAGTAGATGGGTGTGTGATATAGCGCCATGGTTTTTGCCAGATCAAATCACCACATAGGGACTTTTGAATTGAAGTTACTGACCCGCGGTTCCAGTAATTTAGGTAAAATCTATGACTTACCTTCATGACTTTGGTGGAACACTAGATTGCTCCCTGTTCAATAGGCTATAAAGTCATAAAGACGTTCTAGTATTCTTTATCCATTCTAGGGCAACCTTTCTCAAACTTTGGAACATGGAGGAATCCTTAAAATAACTTACTGGTCTCAGGGAACCCCTGCAAAAATTACTATAACTACAACGCATGGAATATTAGTGTGATGATGAGTGGAAAGAATGCTTCTTACATTTGTGGTCACTGGGAAGAATGCCACCCTATACAGATAACTAAAAGATCATTGTTGTCGGTGGTTAATTATCTAAGAAGAAGAAATTGCTCATTGCTCAAGGAACTCCTTGCAACCTCTGGAGGAATATTCCATGGAACCCTGGTTAAAAAAAAAGGGTGATCTAGGGTAATACCCTCATCCACTACAAACAGTCTGACATTACTTCAATTCTTTCTTGTTAGTTTTTACACCTAAATGTGCAGTCCACCTAAAATATTTAATTTGTGGGTAGAGTCTGGTGGGAAAATTTTCCCTGTGGTCTCCCAAATATCTTATAGATTCAGGTTCCAAGATCTGCTTGTAGGCAGGTGCAGTCTGTACCCCCCCCCCCCCCCTGCAGGTGGCGCTCAACCAAAACGGCAATGCCAAAGAGGAAGGAAGTTGTAAGGAACTTGGTTCCTCTATGACTTCTTGTGGTCACAATGAGGCAGCTGTCCAATTCGATTCGCTGTGACTTCCATGGCCATCTTGGGTCAGGCTGATCTGATTCTGTCTCCTGGGCTTGGTGTGCTTTATGTGAGTGGCTAGTGTAGGGGACAGGTTCAACGTCTGCCAGTGACAGTGCCTACAGGTAGGGAAAGGTTCCAGAGGAATAGGGACAGTGCACGGACTATGTCTACCTCTCTACAGGAAACCTCACCTTTTGGTGTGGACCGGCCAGGCGGCAGGCCCCATTCCGCTCCATGTGGCAGACACTGTCGGCATTCCTAAGTCTTAATACTGGTGTCACAGTTCATAAGTAGAAATGGAAGGATTGGGAAACAAGGATTTCGGGCACACTGATTTTATAAAATCACTTTTTATTTGAGATATCGATTAAAATCATAAGGTAATACAAGCAAATAAATTTGTGTTGAAAACAAGACCCATAAATGATCAACATTATAAAATACATTAGTTCATGAGATGATGGACCTTAGTTTACATACAATTGAGTGTACAGAAAAGTTACAATTGAAAAATAATCAAAACAGTATACTTTGCATCAGGAGATTCCTGCCGACAATCAAGGTGCCGGTCAATAGGGTCAACTGAAATTGTGATTGATTTTCACCATACAATACTTTGCGTTTTGCTCAACATGTTTCGCTTTACTAGGAAAAGCTTCATCTGGAGCATATCATTTGACTTATCTGTACATTGTGTAATGAGACATGCATCTCAACTTCCTTGATACTTAACGAGGAGGACTATTGTGCGTTTACAGAGAGCTCATGTATTGGCAGGTAGGCATTTACATAAAAGTGAGGGTAATCACTTTATGTTCAGTATCAAGCGTTCTACAACAGGGGACATATTGTGTTGTAATCACAACTCCTAGAATCAAATATGTTGAATACCCATGATGAGCTTCTGTTTGTGTCCACAATGTCCTCCCCGGATGGGGAACCGCCGCCATGACATCATGGGTATTCAACATATTTTTTGATTATTTTCTCAATTGTATGTAAACTAAGGTCCATCATCTCATGAACTAATGTATTTTATAATGTAGACCATTTATGGGTCTTGTTTTCAACACAAATATATTTGCTTGTATTACCTTATGATTTTAATCGATATCTCAAATAAAAAGTGATTTTATAAAATCAGTGTGCCCGAAATCCTTGTTTCCCAATCCTTCCATTTCTAATGATCTAGTTAAGGATAGGGGCACCACCAAGTGCTAACTATATGGGCCCAGATAGCTGCTGTCTGGAGGCACATTTTCTCTAATAAACAGTTCATAAGTAGCTCCGGACAGGTGTGCCCACCCCCCGGGGCCTGAATATGTTGTGTTTAACCTTTCTACTATCAAACATTATTGCCTAACTTGGACTCTGTGTTCACTGTCCACTGCACTTTGCTTATGTACTTCCCATAGTTTCTACTGCTGCTTCTGTCCAGTTTGAAGCCCAAGGTGTCCTGCCTTCCTTGGGGTATTACCTTTCCTCCTGTAAAATTCTCTATTACATTTGTCACCAGAATATAAAGTGATATGAAATCCAAAACTGTAGTCTACAGAACAGGAGTTGAAGGAGACATCTGTTCCAATGACAACTGTCCAGAAGGGGATTTTCTCTCATTTTGTAAAGATTTCTTTTTACTTTGTGTTGTGTCTTCATAACAGAATGTGCAGAGAATTCTCCCCAAATGGGACACAAACACATAAAAAAAAAAAAAAAAAAAAAGAAACCCTCGAAGAATTGCAACCATTCCCTACTATATTAAAAAAAAAAAAAAGAAATTATCTGCAGTTACATCCTCCTCCTGAATTGTTACTGTTTTGGGGTTTTCTTTGCACACCCTGATAATAAGCCAGGGTGCATAGCTTAAAGTGTTTGTAAATTCTAACCATAAAATTTATCTTATTTATCTCCTTTTGGTCTGGTAAATATACCATTAAAGGCGTGCAACAAGTGCAAGAAAATGTTTGTCCAATTAGAAGTCTTGTGAGCCTTTTACTTCCTGTACCTTATGCCTCTGAACTTTTATCAGCATCATTCCCTGTTAGCAATATGAACTACAAAACACCTCCCTTTGTTATGGAGAAGAGAGGAAGTTGTTATGTAGTCCTAACACATTCTCTGTTTTCCAGTGACAATGCTGCTCAGTACTGTTGTCACCTGAGGATAGGAATTGGCAGGTTTACCAGGCTGAAATATAAAAAATGAAAAAAAAAAAAAAAGAGAGACAATGCAACCACTAAATCGAAGGACGGGTAAGCTACCGTAGTTCTTGGGTTTAGATCCACTTTAATGGCTACAACACATGTCAATGCTGATACTGTTACTTGCCTACATATTGGTTATATTGCTGTGTGTTCTGTTTTCCTGTTACCTTTTAGTGGTTCAAGATGTGCATCTTAACCCATAGTGAAGATCACTTAAGGATGGCTGTTTTGCTGTAACTTGCTGCCACTTTATGACATGGCTTAAACTCCTGAGCAGGGGCGGACTGACCATTTGGGGATTAGGGCACTGCCCGAGGGCCCAGGGTCAGTAGGGGGCCCCATGAGAGGCTACACACTACAGAAAGAAGCCAGGACCTTCCATGCAGGCTATGCTGTGGTAGATATTTAAATGCTCACTCTATGTGGCTGAGCTGCAATTTGTAGGTGGGGCTTTGTGTGGCTTGAGTGTGGACACAGGGGACCCCATGATCTCTGATTGCCCGGGGGCCCCATGAGTTGTCAGTCCACCCCTGCTCCTGAGGTTGGGTTTAGGGGAAGTGGCAGATCCCTGCAGCAGCACGGAGTCCTTTCTTCAGGATCTGGTTGAATGTATGGTTATCTCTCCCGAGAAATACAGATGTATACTGTGTGCTACACCATCACGTAAGGGGTCGCAATCAGCAGAGCAGGTGCATCATTTCCATAAGAAGTAATCATTCAAAGTCAGGAGGAATTCATCTCCATGACATTTCTCTAACATTTGATTGAAAATGTTATCAGATTTATCAGCAGCTGCATATTCAATGTATGTTTTATTTTTCCACTTCTAACAGATACCTGTGCTGCTTGGCAAACACAAGCTGTTCTGTTCTTTTGTATATCAGGTGTAATTATCTTCTTACTTTGTAGGTATAGATGCTGCACAGTAACACTTCTCTTGTTGTTGTTTGTATTCAGTATCTGATCTCCACATTGTATTTGTGGACACTGCATAATAGCACATCTCTTGTTCTGTATGTGGGATGTAATTCTCAGTATCTTTATTATTCTTTATGAATGGATGCTACACAGTAACACTTCTCTTGTTCTGTATGCTGGGTGTAATTCCCAGTATCTTATTCTTTATGAATGAATGCTACACAGTAACACTTCTCTTGTTCTGTATTCGGGATGTAATTCTCAGTGTCTTTCTTATTCTTTATGAATGAATGCTACACAGTAACACTTCTCTTGTTCTGTATCCAGGATGTAATTCTCAGTGTCTTTCTTATTCTTTATGAATGAATGCTACACAGTAACACTTCTCTTGTTGTTGTTTGTATTCAGTATCTGATCTCCACATTGTATTTGTGGACACTGCATAATAGCACATCTCTTGTTCTGTATGTGGGATGTAATTCTCAGTATCTTTCTTATTCTTTATGAATGAATGCTACACAGTAACACTTCTCTTGTTCTGTATGCTGGGTGTAATTCCCAGTATCTTATTCTTTATGAATTAATACTACACAGTAACACTTCTCTTGTTCTGTATTCGGGATGTAATTCTCAGTGTCTTTCTTATTCTTTACGAATGGAAGCTACACAGTAACACTTCTCTTGTTCTGTTTTCGGGATGTAATTCTCAGTTTTCCGGAGTGGAAAACTGACAGGCGGATTACATTAGTCGGCAGGCTAATGGGGACCAGGGGACCAGGGGGAATGGTCTCTTTATCCGGAGGTGTTTCACCAGTTGTGTCTCCGGTGGGGCACCCCCAAGGTGGATCTGTTGGCGTCTCGACTCAACAATGTGAGTACACCCTTCACATTTTTGTAAATATTTTATTATCTTTTTGTGACAACACTGAAGAATTGACACTTTGCTACAATGTAAAGTAGTGAATGTACAGCTTGTATAACAGTGTAAATTTGCTGTCCCCTCAAGATAACTCAACACACAATTAAGGTCTAAACCACTGGCAACAAAAGTGAGTACACCCCTAAGTGACAATGTCCAAATTGGGTCCAATTAACCATTTTCCCTCCCCAGTGTCATGTGACTCGTTGGTGTTACTAGGACTCAGGTGTGAGTGGGGAGCAGGTGTGTTAAATTTGGTGTTATTGCTCTCACTCTCTTATACTGGTCACTGGAAGTTCAACATGGCACCTCATGGGAAAGAACTCTCTGAGGATCTAAAAAAAAAAAAATAATTGTTGCTCTACATAAAGATGGCCTAGGCTATAAGAAGATTGCCAAGACCCTAAAACTGAGCTGCAGGCCATACAGCTGTTTACCAGGAGAGGTTCCACTCAGAACTTGCCTTGCCATGTTCGACCAAAGGAGTTGAGTGCACATGCTCAGCATCATATCCAGAGGTTGTTATTGAGAAATAGACGTATGAGTGCTGCCAGAATTGCGGCAGAGGTTGAAGGTGTGGGGGGTCAGCCTGTCAGTGCTCAGGCCATACGCCGAACAGTGCAGTAAATTAGTCTGCATGGCTGTCCTTCCAGAAGGAAGCCTCTTCCAAAGATGATGCACAAGAAAGCCTGCAAACAGTTTGCTGGAAACAAGCAGACTAAGGATATGGATTACTGGAACCATGTCCTGTGGTCTGATGAGACCAAGATAAACTAATTTGGTTCAAATGGTGTCAAGCGTGTGTGGTGGCAACCAGGCGAGGTGTACAAAGACAAGTGGGTCTTGCCTCTTGCCTACAGCCAAGCATGGTGGTGGGAGTGTCATGGTCTGGGGCTGTATAAGTGCTGTCGCCACTGGGGTGCTACAGTTCATTGAAGGAACCATGAATGCCAACATGTACTATGACATACTAAAGCAGAGCATGATCCCACAGAGCAGTATTCCAACATGATAACTAACCCAAACACACCTCCAAGATGACCACTGCCTTGCTAAAGAAGCTGAGGGTAAAGGTGATGGACTGGCCAAGCATGTCTCCAGACCTTAACCCTATTGAGTATCTGTGGGGCATCCTCAAACGGAAAGGTGGAGGAGTGCAAGGTGTCTAACATTCAGCTCCGTGATGTCATCATGGAGGAGTGGAAGAGGACTCCAGTGGTGAACTCCATGCCCAAGAGGGTTAAGGCAGTGTTGGAAAAAGTTTGTGGCCACAAAAAATATTGACACTTTGTGCCTAATTTGGACATTGTCACTTAGGGGTGTACTCACTTTTGTTGCCGGGGGTTTAGACATCATTGGCTGTGTGTTGAGTTATTTTAAGGGGACAGCAAATACACTGTTATACAAGCTGTACACTCACTCCTTTACATTTTAGCAAAGTGTCATTTCTTCAGTGTTGCCACATGAAAAGATATAATAATATAATAAAATATTTACATAAATGTACTCACTCATACACATACTTTGTGTATGTATGTATATATATATATATATATATATAATATTAAAAAGTATCAAGTCAACAATATCCATGAACAGGCAAACGTTAGATCGTTATTCAAAAAGTGCCTACAGATAAAAGTGATATGCTTAAACAAATGACACTTAAAATTGTCATGGTGTATTTATTTTCATAATCAAAATTTTCAAAATGCACAACATGTAGATTTTGAATATGGAAATATATGGTATTGATAAGAGTAAGTACACCTCTACCTTTACTACCACTTCAATCCATGAATCTGGTGTTTCAGATTTGGTGTTAATTAAAACCTCCCTGGGGAGTATGCAGGTGGAACCTGTCTTATTTACGTCAATGAGAATGAATAACGTTAGCACACAGACTGCTGTTATGATGCAAATATACATAATGTATTTTAAAGATAAAGTAGAGGTATCTAAATGTATTATAAATGGTGACCATGTACAGTACAGTTTGATTTCCAAACAGTAACAATGGATGGTGTTATTTATTACAGGTACTTGTATAGCACCGTCAAATAATCAGAGCTTTACATACTTTTTTTTTATTTTACATTCACATCATTCCCTACCCTCAAGGAGCTTCCTATGTAAGGTCCCTAGAACTTACATTCTTAAGCCCCGTACACACACGCAGATCGTTGTCATACAAACGTCGGCGGACGAAAGATCTGCCGATTGTATGCGTGTTAGTATGGTGCCTCCGACAGCTGTCTGCACACAATCCGCGGACAAGAGTCTTTCTTGCAAACATGAAAATTTTTGTCTGCGGACACCAGAACGGACAATTGTTTGCCTGTCAGTACAGAAATCAGCCGACAGACCGCAGATTTGCAAGACTGGGCATGCTCAGAAAATAAAAAACACAGGGAAAGTTAACCATTACATGACATCACTTCTGCAGTCAGCTGAAGTCTGCGGACAAAATTCTTGTGCTGTCCTTGTGCTGTCTTTGCACTTTTCAACAGACACCGACATCCCGGGGAGAAAAGACGAACATTTGTATGACGACGATCTGCGTGTGTGTATGGGGCTTAACATACACATACTAGGGCCAATTTAAACAGGATCTAATTAACCTACCAGCATGTCTTTGGAGTGTGGGAGGAAACCAGAGTGCTCGAAGGAAACCCATGCAGGCACAGGGAGAAAATCCAAACTCCAGGCAGGTAGTGCTCTGGTTGGGATTCGCACCAACGGCGCCAGTGCTGCTAGGAAAAAGTGCTAACCACTGTGCATACCAGAGAATTGTGACCACATTAATACAGTCAGGCAGAGAGTGACAACATAAATGAGGCCATGTACAGAACCCAAAGTGGGGTGCTAATAGCTCTTATTTAAACCTCAGATATCTAGGCTCTGGTATTCTCTTTAGTATTGAAATTTATGGTGTCCTTGTTCCAAGACTAATACAGCTCTCTAAAGTCCTCAAAAGACAAGCTGTGGATGGCAAGGGATTTAGAGTGGTTCTAAAGCTAAAACTTTTTATTACCCTAATGCATTCCCGTTTTGCTACTTGTGGTACATACACGGATGCTGCACCCTGGGTACTATGTTCCAGTTTTCCATATATTTTGTGAATTGCTTGGAGAATTCTTCAAAAATTATCAGAGACTGGTGGTCTCTGATACAAAATTGTTTCTTCGAGAGGAGGCAATACCAGCTTTTAATTTAAAGGGTATACTGATTTTTGTCAAGAGAAGTTGGACTGAGCTCTGTCAAAATATTGACAAAAAAATGCTGTACCTTTTTGATTTCTCCGCTGCAGGACCTGTGGGTGCCTCTATACCAGTTTTTGGTTTTGTATTGATATTTCTTTGTGGGTGCATACCCAGGCATATACCTAAATCTTAGGGCCCCATTCACACATTGCGTAACAGGAACTCGCATTCCTGCTTGCACTTTTGTTTGCGTTATTTTCATGCAATTTTGCATGTCGTGCATAATGCAGCCCATTCAATTGAATAGGCTGCCCTATGCAGATTTTTCACAGCAAAGAAGCTCAGGGACCAAATTATGGCTCTGCCAGGTGCCTTTTTTTAAACGTGTGCTTTGTCGCGTGAAAATCACAGCAAAAATTGCACTTTGTTTGAATGCCATTCAGTAAGGATGATCGAACGGTTCGGGTCAACCATCGGTTCGACCCGAACATTGACTGTTCGAAATTCGGCCGAATTCCGAACTTTTTGCAGAAAAAGTTCGGAATTCGGCAACCAGAACCGACCAAAATGCAATGGGACAGGAACTGGGCTTTAAAAGCCCGTGATTGGACCAGAACCATCAGTAAAAGCCATTTGAGGGGACAGGAGGATGCTAGGAATGTGATTGGAGTGACTAGGGGGTCCAGAGGCCAATCAGTAGTAAATACGCCCCCCAGTATATAAGATAGCCCCGCCATATCTCTAGCACTGTAATACAGGGGCTGTGGAAGAGAGTGGAAGCAGTTCTGTTACTCCTGCTTCAAAAGTGTCATTTAGCAATTATTAGTGTGAGGGAAGGGATATCTAGTGTAGTTAGGGTACTATTTTCCACTATAGTTAGATTCAATAATCTAGTTTCTGTAGGGAAAGTGTTAAGTGTCAGGGGGACCGTAGTGCAGTGTAGGGTGAACTGACTCTGACTGCTATGGCAGGGTGACCAAACTCTTCCATGTCAGGGTGACCACCATATAAAAAAAGATAATTTGTATTAGAATTGCAGTAGAGCAAGGTAGTGGCTCCGCTCCTGTCACACCTGGCCGTTTTTGTTGCAGGCGTTTATTGGGATTTTTTGTGGACGTGCAGCCCTATGCCTGCAAATAATTTCATTAGCGCAGGCATAGGGTTCCGCTACTTTCACACCTATATGTGTGTATGTGTATATATACATACATGTGTGTGTGTATATATACCCCTAAACAGAAGTTCAGATGTTATGCCTGCCTCCAAAGACACCCAAAAAATGCCCCAAAAAAACGCCTGCAACAACACACCTGGGTTTTTTTTTTAATGGTGTTTTTTGATTACCGAAGTTCGGGTCCCATTGATTTCAATGGGGTTCTGGAATCCGGATCCGAACTTTCGGGAAGTTCGGGTGTTCTGGTCGAATCAAACTTTTCAAAAGTTCGATCATCCCTACCATTCAGGGTGATTGCAAATCCAAATGAGCATTGCAAATTTTGCCTCAATTAGGAATTGCAGGCAGAAACAAACTGATTCTGCCTGCAATTCCTATTCGCCCAAGTGTGAACGGGGCCTTGGGGTCTTTTTATTAAAAAATTCTGTGAAAATTTCTCAGCATTTGTACAAAATTTAACAATAAAAAAACATAATGTTTGTAATATGTGTGAAATGTCAATTTTTACCTGTTCCGTAAACATTTGATCCTAAGAGAAAATAGCCTTTGGAGATTTCGACCAGAAGAGCTGAAGGTAGACAAGGGCCTGGGCTGTGTTTGTGGGGGTCTGCAGGTGGGGGGGCTTATTGGAATCTGAACGCCCCCCCCCCCCATGTAAATGAGTATCCGGTACATAGTACCCCTAGTCATTCATTAAAAAAGTATCAAAAAGTAAGAACTGCAGGAAACAGTTTTTGACAAGTCCTTTATTAAAAAAATAAAGAATAGTGTCACTCAATATAAATCCATCGTCATTTACGATGCCCGCCGAACCAGAAAAAAAAAATGCTTCTGCCTCTTGGAAGGCGTCACGCTGTCTGCCAGATCTGTGCTTTGACCATTCTTATATAGACAAGGGGTAGGGCCACCCGACTACGTCACCCGGTGGCACCGCCCCTTCGGAGGTCGTGTGACGTCATGTGACATCAGAAAGGGTGGTGCCACCGGGTGACGCAGCCGGGTGGTCCCGCCCCTTGCCTTCATAGGAGCTATTAAAGCACAAATCGGTCAGGTGGCATTACGCCTCCCAAGAGGGGGAACAGTTTTTTCTTTTTCTATTTTTCGGATATTTTTCGGTCCTATGTATCGGATACCAATTTTTTTTTTTTTTTTTTTTATAAAGGACTTGTCAAAAACTATTTCCTGTGTTTCTTACTTTTTGATGCTTTTTTTTGTGAATTGGTAGGGGTATTATGTACCCAATACACATTTACATAGGGGGAGCCTGGGATCTGGGGGTTCCCTTGTTAACTCGGGCTTTCAGATTCCGATAAGCCCCCCACCCGCAGACCCCCACAACCTTAGCCCAGGCCCTTGTCCCCATCTACACGGGGACAAAGTGCTTTGGGAGGCAGCCCAAAGCACCCTTCCCATGTTGAGCAGCCTGATATGGTTCAGGAGGGGGGACGGGATCTGGGGACCCCCTTGTTAAAGGGGGCTTCCAGATTTCGATAAGCCCCCCTGCTCATGGACCCCGACAGCCACAGTCTAGGGTTGTTGGGAAGAGGCCCTTGTCCCTTGCCCATTGCCCCAAAGCACCCACCCCCCCATGTTGAGGGCATGTGGCCTGGTATGGTTTGGGGGGTGTTCGCTCGTCCTCGTCCCCCTCCTTTCCTGACCTGCCAGGCTGCATGTTCGAAAAAGGGTCTGGTATGGGTTTTTTTTGGGGGGGGGGTCCTTATGTGTTTTTTTTTACATTACAGCTGCGAGAAAGTTTAATTTACATTTTTTTCTTTAGAAATGTCAGTATTGCAGCAGCAGGCTCTATACATCATACAGATGTGCCACTTTACAGGCAGACTAAGGGGGCCCCAATGCATATTATTTAAATACATTTTTGGTTTTAATTGTTTCACTTTAAGTAGCATTAAAATCACTGCTCCTTTAAAAACCATTGTTTTAAAAAATATTTTTAGCAGTGATACATGTCCTCCAGGGCAGTACCCACCCAGGTCCCCATACTCCTTTTATGGCAATAACTTGCATATAAGCCTTTAAAATGAGGACTTTTGATTTTGCATGTTCGTGTTCCATAGACTTTATTAGTGTTCGCATGTTCGCTAGAACTTTTTTCCTGTTTGAGATGTTCTGGGGCGAACCGAACAGAGGGGTTTTCGGCCCATCCCTATACACAATCCTATACACACACTTGACCCAGGGGTAGGCAAAAACCCCAGCAAAGCATGATCCAATTTGTTCCAGCAGGGGAAAAAATTCCTTCCTGATCCCCCGAGAAGCAATTGGATATTCCCTGGATCAACTTTACCTATAAATATTAATACTCAGTTATATTATGTACATTTAGAAAACAACCTACTAAGCTAGTCAGAACCAGCTCTTGAGGGAGTCTATTCCACCTTTTCACAACTCTTACTGTGAAGAAACCTTCCCATATTTGGAGATGAAATCTCTTTTCCTCTTGATGTAAAGAGTGCCCCCTTGTCCTCTGTGATGACCTTTAAGTAAATAACTCAACACCATGTTCACTATATAGACCCCTTTATTTTTTACATGTTGATCATACCCCCCCCCCCCCTTTCTAATCTCCTCTTCTCAAGAGAGAATAAATCAATTTCCTCTAATCTTTCTGTGAAAAAAGATCTGGTCATGTGATCCTGCAGCTGCGGCTCCCCCATGTCAGTGAGGGGCAAGAGAGCACCAACAATGGCTAGGACATGAGACTAAAGCCCCGTACACACGCACCGATTGTCGACCGAACGATCGGCCGTCTTTTGTCCAGTGCTGTCGTGTTGGTTGAAAAGTGCTCAAGACTGCACACGAATTTTGTCGGCCAACAACAACCAACTTCAGAAGTGATGTCATGTGATGGCTAACTTTCTGTGTGTTTTTTCTTCTCTGAGCATGCCCAGTCTTGCTCATCTGGCTTTTGTCGGCCGAAATCTGTACTGACTGATGAACAATCGGCCGTTCTTTGTTGGCCAACAAAAATTTTATAGCCTGCACACCAGATTTTGTTCGGCCGAAAAGTCGCAGTCGGTTGTCGGAAGCATCATACTAACAAGCCGACAATCGGCCGATCGGACGTTGGCCGAATATTTACGGCCAACAATCGGTACGTGTGTACGGGCCTTTAGGGTGATATTATGACTCCCTGAATTCACAGTCCTTGTCAAGTGCTCCCTTACACAGGGGAGCTGGAGCTATACAATCATGTGACTGGGCCAAATTAAAAACAAAGGTAAGTACATGAATTGTTTTTACACAGGGTATGCAGAATAGGTAGTAGTAGGTAGGGAGGAGGGAGCATTTTTAAGAGTAGTTAGTGTTAGGCTTTTTGACTACTATAAATTCTGTGACACATATTCACTATGCCTTTTTGTTAGATAGGTTTGATTTTATTTTACTTTACTTTATTTTGCATTTTACTTTTTGTACTTTGCATTTCATTTTTTGTACTTTACCTAATGTATTCCGTCCTTTGTTTTTGGCTTTTAGTAATTTGGGGTATTTCTTATATGTGGTATGTATGTGCATATTCGAGCTGGTGTGGTTTAATGATGCATGCTCATGAGTGATATATAATTCACTGCTCAAAAAAATGAAAGGAACACTTTTTAATCAGAGTATAGCATCAAGTCAGTTAAACTCCTGGGATATGGATCTGGTCAGTTAAGTAGCAGAGGGTGTTGTTAATCAGTTTCAGCTGCTTTGGTGTTAATTAAATTAAGAGGTGCACTATATGGGCAGCAATGAGACAACCTCCAAAATAGGAATGGTTTTACAGGTGAAGGCCCCAACTTTTATTAACCTACTCGTATTTTCTGACTGTTTTTCACTACTTTTGTATTTGGCTAGGGTCAGTGTCACTACTGGTAGCATGAGGTTGCACAGACAGTCCAACTCCTCCAAGATGGCAACATCAATATGTGCCATTGCCAGAAGGTTTGCTTTGTCTCCCAGAACAGTCTCAGGAGTATGGAGGAGATTCCTTGGAGACAAGCAGTTTGTCTAGGAGAGCTGGACAGGGCTATAGAAGGTCCTTAACCCATCAGCAGGACCAGTATCTTCTCCTTTGTGCAAGGAGGAACAGGATGAGCACTGCCAGAGCCCTACAAAATGACCTCCAGCAGTCCACTAGTGTGAATGTCTGACCAAACAATCAGAAACAGACTTCATGAGGGTGGCCTGAGGGCCCGACATCCTCTAGTGGACCCTGTACTCACTGCCCGACACCGTAGAGCTCGATTGGCATTTGCCATTGAACACCAGAATTGGCAGGTCTGCCACTGGGGCCCTGTGCTTTCCACAGATGAGAGCAGGCAGGGGCGTAACTACAGGGGTTGCAGGGGTTGCAATCGCAACCGGGCCCCATGCTCAAGGGGGCCCATGTGGCTCCCCTGTACACCTGGATAGGAGGGGCGGCGGGGGCAGCATGTAGAGAAATCAATGTCCTCCTTTTTTCCTTCTGTAGCTGCAGGAGGAAAATGGAGGAGGTTGGTTCCTCTGTATGCTGCCCCCGCCACTCCTCCTATCCAGTATACTTGTGTTCTGCTGTCTATGGGCCCCTGTGTGCTCCCCTGGTCCACCCCCCCCCCTTCTGTGCTGCCCCCCCCTTCATAATGCTCCCTCCCCTCTCCTGCCGGCTGCTGCAGGGGATGTGTCACCATAGAGAACCAGGAAGGGGTCGGTAAATATGTAATTTACCAGCTCCTTCCTTTTCTGAATGGACAGAGTCATAGTCAGTCACATTGTAAAAAAATTAAATAAAATGATAAAAATAATACAAATAAAATACCAAAAAAAAACTACTGACACCAGTGGGTGAACTTCCAGGATCGCAAAGGTCACACTTGCGACAGGGCCCTGGCATTCCACCACCGTGGGTAGGCCCCAAAATGACAGGAAGGGGGCCCACTGCAGAACTTGTGAAAGGGTCCCGCTGTGGGACCGTAATAAAGGGCCCCGCAACAAGAGTAAAGGGCCTCAGGGGGCCCTTCATGGTTTCTTGCACCGGGGCCCTGAAGGTTCCAGTTACGCCTCTGAGAGCAGGTCATTCAGCATGACCGGTTTGGTGGTGGGTCAATGATGGTCTGGGGAGGCATATCCATGGAGTGATGCACAGAGCTCTACAGGCTAGACAATGGCACCCTAAATGCCTTTAGGTATCGGGATGAAATCCTTGGACCTGTTGTGAGACAATACGCTGGTGCAGTGGGTACTGGGTTCCTCCTGGTGCACAACAATGCCCGGCCTCATGTGGCGAGGGTATGCAGCATGTTCCTGGAGGATGAAGGAATTGATACTATTGAATTGCCTCCATGCTTGCCTGACCTAAATCCGATTGAGCACCTCTGGGACATTTTGTTTTAGTCCATCCAATGCCGTCAGGTTGCACCACAGTCTGTTCAAGAGCTCAGTGATGCCCTGGTCCAGATCTGAGAGGAAATACCCCAGGACACCATCCGTCATCTCATTAGGAGCATGCCCCGACATTGTCAGGCATGCATACAAGCACATGGGGTCCATACAAACTACTAAATACCATTTTGAGTTGCTGCAATGAAATTTAAGTAAAATGGACTAGCCTGCTGCATCATTTTTTCATTTTGATTTTTGGGATGTCTTTGAATTCTGCCCTTTGTAGGTTGTTCGGTTTCATTTCCATCAAACAATGTGGCATCCTTTTGTTCCTAACAAATTACCCAGTCCATATCAGTACAGGTATCCAGCATGATATTTTTCTTCATTGAGATCTGATGTGTTTTCAAAGTGTTCCTTTAATTTTTTCGAGCAGTGTATATATCATCACCAGATGAGGGCTCTGTGAAATAAAGTGTATCTTAGTAGTATCTATAGTAAAATAAAAAATATTTTATTATATCTTTTCATATGACAACACTGAAGAAATGACACTTTGCTACAATATAAAGTAGTGAGTGTACAGCTTGTATAACAGTGTAAATTTGCTGTCCCTTCAAAATACCTCAACATACAGCCATTGATGTCTAAACTGCTGGCAACAAAAGTGAGTACACCCCTAAGTGAAAATGTCCAAATTGGGCCCAATTAGCCATTTTCCCTCCCCGGTGTCATGTCACTCATTGGTGTTACAATGTCTCAGGTGTGAATGGGGAGCAGATGTGTTAAATTTGGTGTTATCGCTCTCTCTCATACTGGTCACTGGAAGTTCAACATGGCACCTTGTGGCAAAGAACTCTCTGAGGATCTGAAAAAATGAATTTTTGCTCTACATAAAGATGGCCTAGGCCAGTGATGGCGAAACCTTGGCACCCCAGATGTTTTGGAACTACATTTCCCATGATGCTCATGCACTCTGCAGTGTAGTTGAGCATCATGGGAAATGTAGTTCCAAAACATCTGGGGTGCCAAGCTTCACCATCACTGGCCTAGGCTATAAAAAGATTGCCAAGACCCTGAAACTGAGCTGCAGCACGGTGGCCAAGACCATACAGCGGTTTACCAGGACAGTTTCTACTCAGAAAACAGGCCTCCCCGTGGTCGACCTAAGAAGATGAGTGCATGTGCTCAGCGTCATATCCAGAGGTTGTCTTTGGGAAATAGACGTATGTGTGCTGCCAGCATTGCTGCAAAGTGTGAAGGGGTGGGGGTCAGCCTGTCAGTGCTCAGACCCTATGCCGCACACTGCATCAAGTTGGTCTGCATGGCTGTAGTCCCAGAAGGAAGCCTCTTCTAAAGATGATGCACAAGAAAGCCTGCAAACAGTTTTCTGAAGACAAGCAGACTAAGGACAAGGATTACTGGAACCATGTCCTGTGGTCTGATGAGACCAAGATAAACTTATTTGGTTCAGATGATGTTGAGCGTGTGTGGTGGCAACCAGGTGAGGAGTACAAAGACAAGTGTATCTTGCCTACAGTCAAGGATGGTGGTGGGAGTGTCATGGTCTAGGGGTGCATGAGTGCTGCTGGCACTAGGGAGCTATAGTTCATTGAGGGAATCATGAATGCCAGCATGTACTGTGACATACTGAAGTGGAGCATAATCCCTTCCCTTCGGAGACTGGCTGCAGAGCAGTATTCCAACATGATAAGCACCCCAAACACACCTCCAAGACAACCGCTGCCTTGCTAAAGAAGCAGAAGGTAAAGGTGTTGGACTGGCCAAGCATGTCTCCAGACCTAAACCCTATTGAGCATCTGTGGGGAATCCTCAAACGGAAGGTGGAGTCGCGCAATGTCTCTAACATCCACCAGCTCCCTGATGTCGTCATGGAGGAGTGGAAGAGGACCCCAGTGGTAACCTGTGAAGCTCTGGTGAACTCCATGCACAAGAGGGCTAAGGCAGTTCTGGAAAATAATGGTGGCCACACAAAATATTGACACTTTGGGCCTAGGCTGGCTGCAGGTGCGTGCAGCTTGTGAGGACTGAGGGCTCGAGGAGTATATTGAAAGGAAGGATCGGGCGCCTTAGGACTGGAGTTTAAGGTAAAATCTATATTTTGATGAAAACTCTCAGAAGTAACTTATCAGATGATGAGGCTGCTGACATCAGTGTTCAATGTCAACATGATGTGTGTACTGCTAGCATAATATGGGCACTGCGGTGTGATATGGACACTTTTGGTGTGATTTGAGTACTGCTGGTGTGAATATGGCACGCTGATGTGATGTGGGCACCTCCAATCAGATATGGTCACTTCTGTTGTCATACAGGTACCTCTGCTGTTACATAGGCACCTCCAATTTGATGTGTGCGTCACTGGTGTCATATGGGCACCTTTGGTTTGATATAGGCACCAGTGGTGTGATATGGGTACCTCTGGTGTCATATGGGCACTTCTGGTGTTATATGTGCAACTATGGTGTGAAATCGCCAGCTACAGTGTGATATGGGCACCTGTTGTGTCATCTGGGCACCACTGGTATGAAATGAACAACTTTAATGTACTATGGGCCAGGGGTTGCCAGTGGGGGGGGGACAGAAAAGAACACCTCTTGTTTGATATGAGCACTTTATGTGATATGGGCTCCTCCAGTGAGATACACCGCTAGTACGATATGTAAATCTATGATATGCTATCGTCACTGCTAGTACATAATTTGGGCACCCCTAGTGTGATTCGAGGCTCCTCTGGTGTAATATGTGCACCCCTAGTGTTATTTGAGCAGCGGCACCATTATGTAATATGGGCTTCTCTGGTGTTATATGGACTCCTCTGGTATAATATGGGCTCTTCTGGTGCGATATGCGCACCCCTAGCATGATATGGGCTCCTCTGGTGTGATTTGGGTGCTCCTAGTTTGATATCTGCACCCCTAGTAGGATTTGAGCTCCTCTTGTGTCATATGTGCACCCCTAGTTTTATTTGTGGACCCTTAATGTATTATGGCCTTCTCCGGTGTGATATGGGCTCTTCTGATGTGATATGTGCACCCCTACTGTGATATAGACTCCTCTAGTGTGATATGGACACTGTTGGTGTGATATGAGCAACCCTGTTTGATATGGACTCTTCTGGTCTGATATGGGCACCCATAGCGTGATTTGGGCTCCTCTGGTGTAATATGTGCACCCCTAGTGTTATTTGGACACTTCTAGTGTAATATGGACTGCTCTGTGTGATATGGGCTCCTCTGGTGTGATATGGGCTCCTCTGGTGCGAAATGTGCTTCCCTTAATGTAATGTGCGCTCCTCTGGTGTAATATGGGCACCCTAGTGTGATATGGGCACCACTAGTATGATTTGAGCTCCTCTGGTGTGATATGTGCACCTCTAGTGTTATTTTGCAACACCAAATGTAGTATGGCTCCTCTGGTGTAAAATAGGCGCTCTGGTGTAAAATAGGCCCCTTAGTGTGATATGGGCTCCTTTGGTCTGATATTGTCTCTCTAGCATGATATGGGCTCCTTTGGTGTAATATGGGCATCTCTGTTGTCACGTGTCTCTTCTACTTGTAATAGGGCCATTGCTGGTAGCAGTATGTTCCCCTCTGCTATGATTTGGGCACTGAACCAGCTTGGTTATTTTGTGGCAAAGAGTAATATTTTTTTTTCCGGGGGGGGGCGCAGTGCTTTAAGTGGCCCAAAAGAGGTTCCGGTACTCTATTATAGCCTATAAATTTTTTTGCCCCCCCCCCCCCAACCCCACATCAGGGTCCCCACAGAGCACCCCCCCCCCCCCCCCCCCTGGCCTGGGCTGGGACTCCGGAGCAGGGGGACTCACTGGTGGTGACTGGTTTGGCTCTGGAGTGGGAAATATTCTTGGGGGGGGCAATTAAGGGTGCAGATGTCCAAAATGAGCGTACTGGTATGCTAAGGAGAGGTGGCGGTATGCTCAAGAGCCATATTTGGAAGTGGCGGTACTGAGTAGCAGTGCATACCGGCCCACTTAAAGCACTGGGGGGGCGCAAGTAGCTGGTCTTGCCTAGGGCGCAAAATAGTCTAGCACCACCCCTGACTGTAACAATTGTATGTTTTTATGTAGACAGATATAGATAGGGCTTGCAAATAGCAAAATGATTTAGGATGTGTTATTAATTCCAAATTATGGGTTAATTTGATCATCCCTGATTGCTTTGGCAGCCCAGGTCTGTGTTCAATTGGAGTGCACCTGATTAGACTCAGGGGGATTGTGTATACTATTTGGTCTTTTATATCTATATATACTTTGGGTTCAGTTATGTGCACTGTAGCTATTACTAAGCACTAGTAAAGGTGTGAAACACGTCAGCTGTTTTTGTTTCTGTACCACTGATGCTGTATGGATTTTATTTATTCCAATAAATGTGAGTTGCATCGGAGTGTGGCCGTCCAGACATCTTAATTTTCCTATACCCTGTGGGTAGGTACCGCTGTGTCACACATTGAACAGAGCCTGCCTTCTGAGCTACAGAGATCAGAGGAGGACTTTCAGGAGGTGGAGTTAGTACAGGAATCACAGCTTGCAGGCAGCAAGGTAGCATAGGATATGTAGTCCTTAGAAAAGCTGCAAAGAGTGCCTTGAATCCAGGAAGTTTAGGAAAAGATGACCAGCAGACAGGCAACATGCATAACATGAAATTAGATTCTTCAAGTCAGCTTTTATTGCATTGTCAATATTAACTATGTCAGTTTTTTAGGCGGCTCTGATTGGACCACCCATTGCCCCATATGGGGCGGCTGATGTAAATGGACATGTGTCCGATTACACCCACTGACATCAGATCTGTCTGGCGGGTTGGATCAGATGACAGTCTAATGTAAACGTACAGGCGGTCCATTTACATCAAACCACCTATAGAGGAAAGCGTATTTTGTCTTTGTCCGCCTTGCATTAGCAGGGCGGACACGGACCTTTCATCCACCTGCTCAGGGGGATCAGCCAAGAGATCCCCCGCTGTGTAGGCAGATCTGCCGGCGGAGTCTGCCAGTGTGAAAGAGCCCCAACGCAAACGACTGAGCTCGATCTCTGAATCATTGTATATGTTTTCTATAGCAGTTTACTTTGCAAAAGCTGGTTGAATATGCTGTCAGTGGTGAGCACAGGAATCTCCATACACATCAGAGGTCATCCTTAAGTTTGAATGTCGAATATGAGGTAGAATGTGTTTAGCTTAGGCTATTTTCTGTGATGGTTGAACGTTCTTTTACTCTTCTGGCCGAATGTTCTCAGGGTTATTTTCCCTTGGGAATGACTGTTAGGGAATGTTACATATGCCCTATGAAAGGCAACAAATAGAAACTGACATTTCACACATATCACCAACATTACAGGCATTATTTGTGACTTTTGTGTATATGGTAAAAGATTCCCAAAGCAACGTTAAAAAAAAAAATAGACCCCCACTGAGTGTGGTGGATACCCATTGGACTATACGGTATATAGCAACTACAGTGAAAAAGTGATCAGAAAAGTATCAGTAATGATCTTTCAGTTTGACATTAGGCCTTGTTCACGTGGGCAGAAGGCTGTAGTAAAAATCAAGTGTTTACATTGTGGTAGCGACACGATGCTGTTGTTTACCAAACTGCAAAATAGGATAGCTCAGACTAGTGCCTTTATTGTGTGCATTTTTCAGGTTTAATGCAAGGTAAAGTCAATAAGGGCCACACAGCAACCTTGTGCCAAATGTGGAGATGACGGCTGAGTCATGGTTTTTTAATGTAAAATTCTCTTGGGAACTAAAAACAGGCTTGTAGTATTGCCTCCTGTCTGTCTTTAAGCTGGTTTTAAGCCGCAATCTGACAAGTGATCCACCACAATCACTTTTCAGAGCCTGTCGCCTAGGAGTAATTTAAAGTGGTAGTAAACTCTAGCTTGTACCTACAGGTAAACTTATAATACGACTTACTTGTTGATACTGTGAGTATCTCCTAAACCTCTGCCATTTAGGCTATGTTCACACTGCTCCGTCGCAAAAGTAGTACGACTTCCGATTTGACTTTGCCCTGCAACTTGGATCCAACTTATTGTGACTTTTTACACTCTATGGCATTGAAGCTGAATCCAAGTCGGACCAAAGTAGTGCAGGAACCTTTTCCTTAAGTCAGACCAACTTGTGTCAGACCAGTTAAGACGGCTCTCCTAGGAAACCATGGATTTATACACATCATGCAACGTGCTCTCAAAGTCTGAGCGTAGGTTGCACCAGTGTGAACCAGGCCTAAGGGGAGATTCACATCGGCTCCATGACGTCACAGCGCATTCACAGCACATTCTGCATTCAGGGTACACCGAGTGTGCATGTAGGGGAGTGACGCCATTCAAATGGCCCAAGAGCACGAACCAGGTAGGAAGACTGGGTGGAGATGGAAGCGCCAGGGGTAGTGACAGCTCAGCGCTGGAAAGCTGCATTTAAAAGGTCTATCATAATGTGCTAGTATGCAGTACATACTGGTACAAAATAGCATAAATCTACAGGGGCCAGTTTTAAAACAAAAATCAGTAGTTTACTACTGCTTTTGATTAAAAAATGATCAAAATCTTCCAAGCTGGCCGATTGTCTCATTTTAACTGTGATCATGAGATCTCTAGCTCTAGACCAGGGGTCTTTAAACTTACTAAACAAAGGGCCAGATTATTGTCATTCAGACCTTATGGGGCCTGGATTGTGGCCAATTTGAGTAGGACATGGCCTGGAATCAGGGCATCGTTGGTGTCAGTGGGGGAATAGTGCCCCATTGTTGGTGTCATTTGGGGGGAATAGTGCCCCATCATTGATGTCAGTCGAGGGGAATAGTGCCCCATCGTTGATGTCAGTCAGGGGGGATAGTGCCCCATTGTTGACGTCAGTTGGGGGAATAGTGCCCCATCGTTGATGACAGTCCAGAGAATAGTGCCCCATTGTTGATGTCAGTCGAGGGGAATAGTGCCCCATCGTTGATGTCAGTCAGGGAGGATAGTGCCCCATTGTTGACGTCAGTTGGGGGAATAGTGCCCCATCGTTGATGTCAGTCCAGAGAATAGTGCCCCATTGTTGGTGTCATTTGGGGGGAATAGTGCCCCATCATTGATGTCAGTCGAGGGGAATAGTGCCCCATCGTTGATGTCAGTCAGGGGGGATAGTGCCCCATTGTTGACGTCAGTTGGGGGAATAGTGCCCCATCGTTGATGTCAGTCCAGAGAATAGTGCCCCATTGTTGATGTCAGTCAAGGGGAATAGTGCCCCATCGTTGATGTCAGTCAGGGGGGATAGTGCCCCATTGTTGACGTCAGTTGGGGGAATAGTGCCCCATCGTTGATGTCAGTCCAGAGAATAGTGCCCCATTGTCGGTGTCATTTGGGGGGAATAGTGCCCCATCATTGATGTCAGTCGAGGGGAATAGTGCCCCATCGTTGATGTCAGTCAGGGGGGATAGTGCCCCATTGTTGACGTCAGTTGGGGGAATAGTGCCCCATCGTTGATGTCAGTCCAGAGAATAGTGCCCCATTGTTGATGTCAGTCGAGGTGAATAGTGCCCCATCGTTGATGTCATTCAGGGGGGATAGTGCCCCATTGTTGACGTCAGTTGGGGGAATAGTGCCCCATCGTTGATGTCAGTCCAGAGAATAGTGCCCCATTGTTGATGTCAGTCGAGGTGAATAGTGCCCCATCGTTGATGTCATTCAGGGGGGATAGTGCCCCATTGTTGACGTCAGTTGGGGGAATAGTGCCCCATCGTTGATGTCAGTCCAGAGAATAGTGCCCCATTGTTGATGTCAGTCGAGGTGAATAGTGCCCCATCGTTGATGTCATTCAGGGGGGATAGTGCCCCATTGTTGACGTCAGTTGGGGGAATAGTGCCCCATCGTTGATGTCAGTCCAGAGAATAGTGCCCCATTGTTGATGTCAGTCGGGGGAATAGTTCCCCATCGTTGATATCAATTGGGGGAATAGTGCCTCATTGTTTATGTCAATCAGGGGAATAGTGCCCCATCGTTGATGTCAGTGGAAGAAATTGTGCCTTGTTGATGTTAGTGAAAGGCATGGTGCCTCATCATTGGTGTCAATGGAAGGAATAGTGCATCGTATCATTGAGAGAACTGGTGATCCATGGGACTGCTAAAGGCAACCAAAGGTACGCTTCTGGCAAGTGGGTCATAGTTTGGGGCCATTGCTCTATATGTAAAATGGGTTTGATTAAATTTAATTGAATGGTGTATGGAACAATCATTGTGATGTGTGTTTTATCAGCCTTAGCCCTTCAGTTCAACAGGAACCTAAACAAGTTGGTGTCTGTCTACAGTAACGTATAGTGGGACTGATAGTAGTCACCAGTAGGCCATGTTGGCACTCATTGTGCATAAGTCACTGGTTAGACATGCTGAAACTTCTAGTTCTTAGCCATTTTGGGAGCTGTAGTTCCTCAGTTTCCTCATATTCGAACTACAGACAGGATTTCCATCTTGTGACTTTGTATGAGGATCATTACCTGTCCCCATGGAACTATCTGCATGCCCAGGGTATTATCTGTGGCCTGTGACCATCTTTAGTCTCTGTAGGAATTCACATTGTGCTGGCAGAAAAATGGTTAAGAAGTAAAGCGCAGCATAAATAGGATGGCTGTTGCTGTGACTGCCCCCTCTGTGCCTCATTATATCCTCAATATTTCAGGATTGTGTCACATTGACAAATATAGATAATACATTCCGCCTATGACGTCAAGACTGGCAGCTATTGTAGTGGGGTAATGATGCTGGGGGAGGGGGGGTAAGACAATGCGACAGGGGTAGCAAGGAGACACAGGGGACCCAGGCAGGCTATAGAAGAGGAAAGGGGCAAGGAGCATGATGGGAGCATCTCTTATTGTACTGCCTATTGAGATGGGGGTTGGTTGTCTTATAGGCTATTCAATCAGAAAATAATGGAAAGCATGTCATTTTATGTGCCAAATCTCTACTGATAATTCTACGTATTATTCCTTACTAGGGACTGCAGACGGAAACCAGCTATGTATTTAAAACTGGCAAATGACTTAATAATGACATTTTATACAGGCGTCAACCATTTCTGTACATGTCTTTATATTTTATTGTGCCCCCCTGCATCTAACTGACATCCACCTTTGCAGTGAATTTTGAATTTTAGCTCCTGTGGGCGGCTGTAGTCTGAGCCAGGAAAATGTTTAGCTCTCAGGGTGCAATGAAGTACTTTCCCTGTCCTGCTCCTGCATTAGCTATGCTGTCATTTGGCATCTAACAATCGCCTGAAGTGCTGTGGTTTTGCAATGGACATGTTTGGTGCATATTATGGGTACCTTCTCTTCCTTTTCCTTCTCTGTTGCCCGGGGGGCCAGATGTGGCCCTTTGCTTGCTTTTATCTGGCCCTTAAGGGAACTATTTTATTCACTGACACCAACGAAGGGGCACAATTCCTACCAATGATGTGGCACAGTTCCTCCCAATGACACCAGTGATGGGGCACAATTCCTTGCAGTGACGCCAATGATGTGGCACAATTCCTACCAATGACACCAATGATGGGGCACAGGCCCTCCCAATGTTCTTACAATGTGTCTCAGTGATGGGGCACAGTTTCTCCCAATGACAACCATGATGGGGCACAATTCCTCACAGTAACACCAGCGATGGGGAACAATTTCTCCCAATTATACAAGCAATATGGAACAATTCCTACCAATGAAACCAACAATGGGGCACAGGTCCTCCCAATGTTCTAACAATGGAGCCCAATGACACCAATGATGTGGCACAATTCCTCCCAATGTCACAAATGATGAAGAACAATTCCTCCTGCTGACACCAAAGATGGGACATTGATGCTGGGACATTTTCTACTCCTGGTGTTCACAGTCCACCCCCGTAAAGTTTGAAGGACAGTCATAGGCGTGCGCAGGGGGTGTGCCAGGTGTGCCTGGGCACACCCTAATCACTACGTGCGGTGTTGATTCCCCCTCTTGGCCAGGATTCCCCCCCGTGTCTTGCCTCCCCCCACAGCTCTGCTGGCTTCCATCTTTCCTCTCCTCCCAGCTGCTGTGGGTGATGTTTCAGAATGGAGGACAGGGGAAGGGGCCAGTAAATATGTAATTTACTGGCCCCTTCCTTTTTTAAATGAACACCGTGAACACAGTCACTCACTATGTCCATTCATAACTGAAGCATAGTAAGCTGTGCTTCAGTTTGTGAATGAACAGGAAGCCACGCAGCACAGAGCACTTTCCATTTATTCGCTGCCCCGTGCAGCTAAGGCTGCAGAGAAAGACATGTGTTTGAGCTTTTGGGTTCACCCTAATGCAATGGACTGCGCACACCTATGAGGACAGTAAACTAGTGAGTGTTTTTATGGATTAGAAATGTTGGTGATGGCCTGCTAGGATATTCCCAAAGAGACAACTCCTGGCCCAACTGTCCTATTGAGCATCAGATCAAACTGTCTTTTCAAAGTGAACCTGTCATGAGATAAACTGAGAAACTTTCTTTTGTTGATTAGTTCTTCTGAAAATGCTAGTTGCCTGGCTGTGATAACTACACATTTGCCTCAGCCAGTCACTGACCCGGAGCACATATGCAGGTCAGAAGTCCTTAAAGCGGTTGTAAACCCTATAAAAAAAAAAATTAAAAAAAAAACCTGCAAGACAAAGGCATAATGATATAGTATGCATCGCATACTAGCCCATTATGTGTAACTTACCTTAAAACGAAGCCCCGACACGGACCCCCGGACATCGCTGCGGGCGCTGCCATGATCCCTCGCAGTCTCTTCCGGGTTCGGCGGCTCCGGCGCGCTGATTGGCCGGAAGAGACGGCTCCGGCGCGATGATTGGCCGGAGCCGCGATGACGTCACTCCCGCGCATGCGCGCGGGAGTGATTTTTCCGGCAAGCTCCGGCAAACTAATTGAAGGTCCCCCCCAGACCTTCAGAGCGCATGCGCCGCTCGTGCGAGCGGCTGCATGCACTGTAAATATCTCCTAAACCATGCCGGTTTAGGAGATATTATTTGAACCTACAGGTAAGCCTTATTATAGGCTTACCTGTAGGTAAAAGTGTCAAAAAGCGGGATACAACCGCTTTAATTGAATGCTTACCTGTTTATAAGCAAGGAAGTTGACATGACAGCCAGGCAGTTAGCATCTGCAGAAGCAAAGGTTGGCATTAGCAACATCCATGCTTCTATCATGGAAGTTGCATTTTAAAGAGACAGGAATTATTGAACCTTTGTAATCATTAAAGTATAACTAAAGGCAACATTTTTTTGTTGTTGGTAAGATTTGGATAGATTAGAACAACTGTCAGGTTTGTATTGCTCTTTGTGTCCTTGGTTGTCACCAGAATAGGTATTATAGATGGGGAATCTTCCACTGAGGACACAAGTTCTAGTGACTATGGTGTCAACGAAGGATCCCCCCACTTTGGAAGGATTTCCGCTCACATCCTGTTTTGGCTTTGGGACAGGAAGTGCTGTAATGAAAAATCTCCACAATGGGCCATGGATGGCAAAAAAAAAACCTGGCAGTCGTTAAAACCCTCCTTTACTCTTTCCAAATTTTTTTTTAAAAAAAAGTGATGCCTTCTGTTCTACTTTAATACAGCACGCAATTTATTTTTTCAAATGCAAACATTGTTAGAACCTGAATTTGACTTGGTATTCACCTCTTGGAATCTATTGTACAGCAGAGCTTAGACTGAGGGAGAAAGCGCCAGTTGGGAGCACTGCAGGTCAAGAAGCATGCAGATAAGGGGAGAGAACAGAGTGACAGAGACAGAAACTCATCAGTGCACTGCTTATTATTTAATTTTTCAGTCATTGGGTGAAGGGCCTGAGAGTGAAACTGCAGCATAGAAAGATCAGGTCCCCTTTTCTGCTAGATAGGTCTGTGCTATGGTCCAGAGCTGTGTAAATCCCAGGACTGGATATACAGAATACATAACCCTAGGCAGCCAAAACTGTTTCCATATACACTATATTACCAAAAGTATTGGGACACCTGCCTTTACACGTACATGAACTTTAATGGCATCCCGGTTTTAAGCCTCCTACACACGCACCGATTGTTGGCCGTAAATTTTCAGCCAACGTCCGATCGGCCGATTGTTGGCTTGTTAGTATGATGCTTCCGACAACCGACTGCGACTTTTCGGCCGAACAAAATCTGGTGTGCATGCTATAAAATTTTTGTTGGCCGTCAGCAGAACGGCCGATTGTTCCTCAGTCAGTACAGATTTCGGCAGACAAAAATGTGATGATCAAGACTGGGCATGCTCAGAGAAGGAAAAATACACGGAAAGTCAACCATCACATGACATCACTTCTGAAGTTGGTTTTTGTTGGCCGACAAAATTTGTGTGCAGTCTAGAGCACATTTCAACCAACACAACAACACTGGACAAAAGACGGCCGATCGGTCGGCCAACAATCGGTGCGTGTGTACGAGGCTTAACTCCCTAGGGTTAAATATTGTGTTGGCCCACCCTTTACAGCTATAACAGCTTCAACTATTCTGGGAAGGCTGGAAGGTTGTCCACATGGTTTAGTGTGTCTATGGGAATGTTTGACCATTCTTCCAGAAGCGCATTTGTGAGGTCCGGCACTGATGTTGGACGAGAAGGCCTGGCTCGCAGTCTCCGCTCCGATTCATCACAAAGGTGTTCTAACAGGTTGAGGTCAGGACTGTTCAGGCCAGTCAAGTTCCTCCACCCCAAACTCGCTCATTCATGTCTTTGTGGACCTTGCTTTGTGCACTGGTGTGCAGTCAAGTTGGAAAAAGAAGGCCCTGTTCAAACCTGAACGTTTTTTCAGCTTGTAAAACGCTCATCTCTGAAGTCTTAAAACGCACAGCAAGCAAAATCCCATTCATTTCAATGACCCCTGTTCACATATGAGCGGTTTGTCGCCTGAAGCTCAAAAAAGTACATGAGCTTTATTTTATTTATTAATTTTTTTTTTTTTTTTGGCAGATTACAAGCATTTTTGTTAAATGTCAATGCCTGCCTCCAAACACCTGCAAATCAATGCCTAAAAATTATACGCTCAGGTGTGAATGGAGCAAAGTTGGGACCATGAAATTGTCCAAAATGTCTCGGTATGCCGACGCCTTAAGAGTTCCCTTTGCTGGAACTAAAGGCCCGTACACACGTACCGATCGTCGGCATACAAACGTCGGTGGACGAAGGATCTGCCGATTGTACGCGTGTTAGTATGGTGCCTCCGACAGATGTCTGCGCACAATCCGCGGACAAAAGTCTTTCTTGCAAACATGAAAATTTTTGTATGCCGACACCAGAACGGACGATTGTTCGCCTGTCAGTACACAATTCGGCCGACAGACCGCAGATTTGCAAGACTGGGCATGCTCAGAAAATAGAAAACACAGGGAAAGTTAACCATTACATGACATCACTTCTGCAGTCGGCGGACAAAATTCTTGTGCTGTCCTTGTGCTGTCTTTGCACTTTTCAGCAGACACCGACATCCCGGGGAGAAAAGAGGAACATTTGTATGCCGACCATCGGTAAGTGTGTACGGGGCTTAAGGGGCCAAGCCCAACCCCTGAAAAAACCTCAACACAAAAGAAAACACCTTTGGGATGAATTAGAACGGAGATTGCGAGCCAGTCCTTCTCATCCACATCAGTGCCTAACCTCCCAAATGCACTTCTGGAAGGATGGCCAAATATTCCCATAGATACTCCTAAACCTTGTGGACAACCTTTCCAGAAAAGTTGAAGCTTTTATAGCTGCAAGGAGTAAGCAAACTCAAAATTGAATCCTACAGTCTGTCATCCGAAATGTCATCCGCTCCGTGGAAAAAAAAAAAAAAAAAGTCCCGCAGCGGACCTTTCACACGGAGCGGCCGTGTGAAAGGACCCTAAGACTGGGATGCCATGAAAGTTCATGTGCTTGTAAAGGCAAGCGTCCCAATACTTTTGACAATATAGTGTATATATTACATTTGTGTATTTAGCTCTGGTCTGGAGTTCAGCTTTAGTGCCCTTTCATACCAGATGTGGTGGGACTGCTTTGCATGGCTATTCTAGCACAGTCCCACTGTACTACAAGGCAGAATGGCTCCTTATCTGCCAAGTTCACCCAACTGTGTTGCCACTGTGTGCGCTGGAACAAAGTACTGCATTGCGGTAGTGTGCAGGTGTTGTGTGCTAGAACAAAGTTCTGTGTTGCGGTGGTGTGCGCTTGAACAAACTACTGCATTGCGGTGGTGTGCATTGGAACAAAGTACTGCGTTGCGATGGTATGTGCTGGAACAAAGTACTGCGTTGCAGGGGTGTGCAGGTGGTGTGCGCTGGAACAAAGTACTGTGTTGCAGGGGTGTGCAGGTGGTGTGCGCTGGAACAAAGTACTGTGTTGCAGGGGTGTGCAGGTGGTGTGCGCTGGAACAAAGTACTGTGTTGCAGGGGTGTGCAGGTGGTGTGCGCTGGAACAAAGTACTGTGTTGCAGGGGTGTGCAGGTGGTGTGCGCTGGAACAAAGTACTGTGTTGCAGGGGTGTGCAGGTGGTGTGCGCTGGAACAAAGTACTGTGTTGCAGGGGTGTGCAGGTGGTGTGCGCTGGAACAAAGTACTGTGTTGCAGGGGTGTGCAGGTGGCGTGCGCTGGAACAAAGTACTGCGTTGTAGGGGTATGTAGGTGGTGTGCGCTGGAACAAAGTACTGCGTTGTAGGGGTATGTAGGTGGTGTGCGCTGGAACAAAGTACTGCGTTGTAGGGGTATGTAGGTGGTGTGCGCTGGAACAAAGTACTGCGTTGTAGGGGTATGTAGGTGGTGTGCGCTGGAACAAAGTACTGCGTTGTAGGGGTATGTAGGTGGTGTGCGCTGGAACAAAGTACTGCGTTGTAGGGGTATGTAGGTGGTGTGCGCTGGAACAAAGTACTGCGTTGCAGGGGTGCACAGGTGGTGTGCGCTGGAACAAAGTACTGCGTTGCAGGGGTGTGCAGGTGGTGTGCGCTGAAACAAAGTACTGCATTGTGGTGGTGCATGCTGGAACAAAGTGCTGCGTTTCAGGGGTGCGCTGGAACAAAGTACTGCTTTGCGGTGGTGTGCGCTGGAAAAAAGTACTGTACGATTTTAAAAAGCAATCTATTGCCTTGCAACTACGCGGATGTAAATTTACCTTAATAAAATGTTTACCAGGCTAGACCGCACTGCACAGCAGCAGATGTGAACACACCCTTCAAGTTGTAAACCCCAGAGATAAAAAGTGGAGAAAGCATATCCCTCTATAAGATGTACTTGTCTCAGGCAGTACAAAGCACTGATTGTGATTTCTCTCTGCTGTCTCCTTCCTGTGCTATCTGCATGAATCAATTCTGAAAGGCTTTTCTGACTCCAAACAATCAATCACAGGTGATTTGGGGAAGGGGCCTCCAGTACACAGCCTGTAATTGATCCCCTTAGCTGTGCATGTTTCCCTATAAGACTGTGTAGAGGGGGTGTGTCGATTCCCTCCACTCAGCTCTCAGGTTACACTTATCTGTCTTCACTGAGCTGCGCAGTGTGTGACATCATATCCCCGCCCCCTGACTGCTGAAGCTCAGACAAGCTGTGCAAATTCTAGGCTTTAAACTGATGTAGAGAAGAGAGTGCTGCAGATAAACAGGCACAACTTACTGTATGTAGGATAATTTGTTTCATCTCCGTGTGTCACCTGTGGCCCGTCACTTCACTAGGTATACTGTATGTAAGAATTTACAAATACTTTAACCACTTCTGGCTTGGAAGATTTCTCCCTTAATGACCAGGCCATTTTTTGTGATTCGGGACTGCGTTATTTTAACGGACAATAGTGCGGTTGTGCGACGCTGTACCCAAATAAAATAAATGGCCTTTTTTCCTCACAAATAGAGCTTTCTTTTGGTGGTATTTTATTACCTCTGCGATTTTTATTTTTTGCGCTTTAAACAAAAAAGTGTGACAATTCTGAAAAAAAAAGAAAAGTATATTTAACTTTCTGCTATAAAACATTCCCAATTAAAAAAAATTTAAAATCTAACTTTTTTTATCATTTAAGGCCAATTTGTATTCTGCTACAAATTTTTGTTAAAAAAAAATCCCAGTAAGCGTATTTTGATTGGTTTGCACAAAAGTTATCACGCCTACAAACCAAGGGAAAGATTTATATCATTTTTTTTTATTTATTTATTTTACTAGTAATGGCGTCGATCAGGGATTTTTAGCGGGACTCCGACATTGCGGCAGACGGATTGGACCCTTAACTGACATTTTTGTGGGGACCAGTGACATTACTACAGTAATCAGTGCTAAAAATTTGCACGGTTACTGTAATAATGGCACTGGCAAGGAAGGGGTTAATCCAGGGGCGATCAAAGGGTTAAATGTGAGCCTAGGGCAGTGATGGCGTACCTTGGAACTACATTTCCCATGATGCTCATGCACTCTGCAGTGTAGATGAGCATCATGGGAAATGTACAGTAAAACCTTGGTTTGAGAGTAACTTGGTTTGAGAGCGCTTTGCAAGACAAGCACATTTTTTAAATAAATTTTGACTTGATATACAAGCGATGTCTTGATATACAAGTAGCGTCATGTATAAAAAAGAAGAGAGGAGCCTCTAAAGTGTAGCAACATGGTTACATTTAATGAAGGTTCAATATTTAGCAACTCACATGGTTGATGAATAAACAGGCACATCTAAGTATGCAGGCATCCGGGGTAAAGCTGTCCACATAGACCATCCTCCGCACAGCCATCTTCATCATCCCTTCCCCGCTGCACTCCACGAGTGATTCAAAGCCTCACTTTCAGATCACTCTACTGCAGGCTATTATTCCCGGTCACAATTGCAGACTGACAGTGGTGAGAGCCGGTGGTTCAGAAGATGGTCTATGTGGACAGCTTTACCCCGGATGCCTGCATACTTAGGTGTGCCTATTTTTATCATCAACCATGTGAGTTGCTAAATGTTGAACCTTCATTAAATGTAACCATATTGCTACACTTAGAGGCTCCTCTCATCTCTCTTATATTCTGTAGCTCTGCTAGATTTTGCTTCTAATCCCCTTGAGAAGGCTGCATATTGTGGATGGACATTTTATGGTTACACAACCTATCACATTGCTATAATCTTTGTATATAGACTATACACTGAAGGATTTGTGGAACGGATCATCTGAGTTTCCATTATTTCTTATGGGGAAATTTGCTTTGATATAAGAGTGCTTTGGATTACAAGCATGTTTCCAGAACGAATTATGCTCGCAATCCAAGGTTTTACTGTAGTTCCAAAACATCTGGGGTGACAAGGTTTGCCATCACTGGCCTAGTGGGTGTTTTCTAACTGTGTGGGGGATGGGCTTATGGAATCAACACAGGGACCTGTAAATCTAAATAGGAGGATCACAGGCGCTCTGTATTGGTTCCTGAGAGAACATCGGTCAGCTGTGTTTACAACAGCAGACCGCCATTCTCTCTCCATTACGGGTGCCCGGCGGCAATCGCGGCCCCCGGCCCTGTGAATCTGGCGAATGAGGGCCAAGATTGCTCCAGTGGATCACCGCACAGGTACGACGATTCGTGCAGCCGAGCCAGCCTGCTGCAGTATATATGTGGGGGGCGGTTGGCAAGCGGTTAAAGCCTTCATTTGTCTAATATGACTGATAACATTGGAACAGTAAAGACAGCCAAAGCGAATAGAATATAAAAGTAAAACCTGCTAGCTTTAGCACGGAGAGGGCAATTTGTGCAGTTAGCAGCTCTTTCACCTAACAATCACTTGTATTTAGGTTACTTGAACCTTCAGCCAGCAACTCAACAATGTTTTGTTGCCGGAGTCCCGCGCCCGTGTTTTTATATGTAACCCTCGCGGGGATCGAGTCTCAGAAGTTGATTCTTGTAATAACAGGCTGTGAAAGGCACAAATTGCTGTTTTATTGTTGCCGATGTGTTTTTCCGACTTGTAAGCCGGCGCTCACCCCCTCTGATTACAGCTTTTCCTCGCAAGTAGGCGGGGACCAGCGGACGCCACCACAGAGCCGTTCTTCGACTGCTATTTGTCACGCCGTGGCGGCACTTATCACCCGCACACCTTGATTTCACGTCAGTCCAATTTCCTGTGTCACTGAGTGACTGGTCAACCGGACCTCTGCAACTTAAACCCTGAATTATCCTGCCTGACACACACGCCAAGCTTTCTAGAAAACCTGTAATCGCTGCTCGCAAATCAACGAGGCTAGGGAAAGAAAAATATATCCACTGAGTTAAAAGAGAACTCCGATTTAAGCAGGAAATTGTTTTCAATGAAAGCAACCTGTTAAATTAGACCTTACGTTATGCAGTATATAGTTTTCATGTTTATTTTATCGCTAATAATTAATACGTAAAATTGTCTGTTATTTATTAGCTATCACAGAGATCACCATCCTCCCTCAGACAATGCCTTCATCTGCTTTTCTCTCCAGAGCACCATCTTTGTTCAAGCATAATCTAAAAAAAGCATCTCATTCCTGGAATAATGCCCCGTACACAAGTACCGATTGTCGGCCGTAAATATTCGGCCGACGACCGATCGGCCAATTTGTAGGCTTGTTAGTATGATGCTTCCGACAGCCGACAGCACATTTTCGGTCGAACAGAATCTGTCAGCAGGCATTAAAATTTTTGTTGGCCAACACCAGAACGACTGATTGTTCGCCAGTCAGTACAGATTTCGGCCGACAGACAGCAGATTAGCAAGACTGGGCATGCTCAGAAAAGAAAAAAGACAAGGAAAGTTAACCATCACATGACATCACTTCTGCAGTCGGCTGTTGTTGGCCGACAAAATTCGTGTGCAGTCTTTTGCAGTTTTCAACAGACACGACAGCCCTGGACAAAAGACGGCCGATCGTTCGGCCAACGATCGGTACGTGTGTACGAGGCTTTAGATGCTGGCAGAAATGACACAGACATGCACATCCGTGTGCTGAGGCTTCATCCAGTATTTTTAGTGTTTACAAATGTCTGACACAGATCAGCCTCTTTCCTTGTGACTTCCTGTAAAGTTACAATGTACAGTCTGACTGGAGGAGAGACTAGGGAAATGCTTCCTCTTGCTTGCAGCCAAGGTGGATAAAAATCGATTATTTAAAAAAAAAAAAAAAAAATATATATATATATATATATATATATATAAATCAGCATGAAATGGAGCTTAGTTATGTAGCAGGAGGCTGTATATTCTGCAATATTCACATTTTTGGTAATCTCGTTCAATGAATCCAAGCTCTGCAAGCTGAGATAACATGCACTGCGTTGATGCATTCACACAATTTCACATGAACTACCAGCAAGAATAAGTCCTTACATTTAAAGAGCACCAGTCATTTCAGGCCCATCATGGCAGCTCCTGTTAGTGGGCATCCACTCACCTGCTGTCGCCATGTCTCTCACCTTGTTGTGTCACTGCCACATTACCAGCCGTCCCATTAAAGTGAATGGGATTGTCGGTGAGTCGACAGCGGGTCAGAGGAGGAGCCGCTGCGGGACAGAGATGACAGTTACTCTTTAAAAATTATGATTTAAATCAATTTGATTTAAATCAAGGCTTTTTACTAGTGATTTAAATCAAATCCACCCTGCTTGCAGCACAATAATCATATTATCTCATAATAGGCAAAATCACCTGATTGAAGCCCGAATACTTTTTTTTTTTAGAACTAAAAAAGGTAAAGCTTTTTTGAAATCTAAGGCTCCATGTACACGTGACGTTGTAAATGGCCGTTTAGGAGCAGTTGGGCGTTTTTTTCAGAAGCCCCTGAACCCACCTACATGTTATCTTACCTGTCCATGTACACCAGGTCGTTTACAGTCATTTGCAGGCAGTTGAGTTCAGGGACGTTTTTTGGAACGCAATTATTTGCGTTCGAACGTGTGTTTCCCCGGCGTTTCAAACGCAAAAACGCGACCGAACGTGGCCAAACGCGACCGATGACCCGCCATTTTAAAGGGGAATTATTTTTTTTACCTCTAGGAACGGTTTTAAACGTGGGTGCACACGCGACACAACAGACGTTTTAAACGTCCTAAAAAAAAAAAAAAAATTCCAGCATTCAAGGGACTTTTAACAATGTCCCGTGTACATGGAGCCTTATACTGTTGCTGTACATTGTGATGCATGCAGACTTGCAATAGTTTAAGCGCCGGTTCACATATGAGCGATGCTACTTGCAGGGGCGACCTCCGAGATCGCGGTGCGAGCAGCGCGCCGCGACCTCGGAGCGGCCGCCACGGACTTCATAACATTGAAGTCTATGGCGGTCGCCTCCTGGTCGCCCCAAAGAAGCTCCGGACCCTTTTTCTAGGTCGGAGCGACTTGTGTCGCTCCTATTAGAACGGGTCCGCAGCTTTCCTATGGGAGGCGACCTGCGGCGACCTGTGAGGCGACCAGGTCGCCTCACAGGTCGCCCTAGTGTGAACCGGGGCTTAGACATTGTTGTTTTGAACAACAAAGTTTGCTATGGTGGAAAATAAATTAATCAAACCAAATAAAAAAAAAAACATTTGTCACAAATGGTAAAAAAATAAAAAATAACGGTAAAAATTATTATAAATATGAAAAAACAATTCAAAAATAAAATCCACATACTTTTTGTTTGGTGCAATCTGCAACTTCAGAAGCCTTTCTTGTCTCTCCTGCTATAATTATTCCTAATCTGACGTTTTAGATGTGTTAATTAGTAAGGGATGTGCGGGGCATAATTTATTCTTTAAAAATCGCTTTCATTTCAGTCTATCCCTTTGCAGACCCCTGGGAGTCATATTAAATAGCTAGCAATAGTTACCTTGTATGCACCTTAAAATCATATGATTGCGTAATTGTAACTTTTAGTATGTTGTTACAATAAATGCAGCATCAACAAAATGTAACTTTTTACAATATTGTGTCCTAATGTTTGTCTGTTTGCCTGTATTGCATAGATTTCTATTTAGCTCTTCTGTACAGCCCTGTCCCAACCGCCCTATAGCAGTTTTATTGCTACTGGGTGGCCACTGTGCGCAGGATCACGTGTATATATGTGATCCTGCACTTCTGGGTACGGGGCACGAATTTGCGTTGTCGGCGGCTCGTCACAGCAGGAGCCGATCATCCTGCAGAGAGGCAGAGCGGCAGTCTGCCTATGTAAACAAGGCAGGATGCCATTCTAAAAGGAGGGAAGGTATGGATCCTGTGTCTCTGTTAAGCAGGGACATGGATCCATGTCTTCCCCTAGTAAAAGCCCCTCCCACACTGTAAAAAAAAACACTGGTCAGACCAGGGCCGTCTTTAGGCCCCATGCACACAGGGCATTTTTGCAGCTGCTGTTAGGAAGGTCAGACGTTTTTTTTTGCAGCTTAAAAATGCCCCTCCGTGTTATTCTATGGCCTCATGCACACACAGGGCTTTTAGGAGCTCCAAGTGGCATAGGCGTTTTTGAGCTGCAAAAAAAACCCCAGGACCAGCGCGTTCTGGAGCTGCAGCGTCAAGCTGTAAAAATGCCTGATGCTGCTAATGGCTGATTAACGTTGCTTATACAGCTTTAAGCCGCGTTATACGTTTTTTTGAAAATCAATGGTTCCCTATGGGAGCCCATTGATTTGAATGGAAGGCACTTTGCAAGTCGAATCAGGATGATCCGACTTGCGGTGCGACTTGCGATCTGAGAATCTTGAGGGGGAACTCCATGCCAAAATGGGAAAAAAACTGTGTGGGGGTCCCGCCCAGGTTCCAAACCAGGCCCTCTGGGTCTGGTATGGATTTTGAGGTGAGCCCCACGCCAAAAAAACAGCGTGGGGTCCCCCCCAAAATCCATACAAGACCCTTATCCAAGCATGCAGCCTGGCAGACCAGGAAAGGGGAGGGGACGAGCGAGCAGCCCCACCCCCTGGACCATACCAGGCCACACACCCTCAACATGGGAGGGGTTGGGTGCTTTGGGGCAGCGGGGGCTCTGCACCCCCGCACCCCAAAGCACCTTGCCCCCCATGTTGATGAGGACAAGGGCCTCTCCCCGACAACCCTGAGCGGTGGTTGTGGGGGTCTGCGGGCAGGGGGCTTATCGGAATCTGGAAGCCCCCTTTAACAAGGAGGCTCCCCAGATCCCGTACCCCCTCCCTATGTGAATGGGTACGGGGTACATTGTACCCCTACCCATTCACCCCATTAAAGACAGTGTATGTAAATAATGACAGGAGACGTTTTGAAAAGTTTATTAAAAATCTTAATTCGGTCTTCTCCACTCTGGTCTTCTCCCCTCCGCTCTTCTGCTCTTCTCCCCTCCACTCTTCTGCCCTTCTCCCCTCCGCTCTTCTCCCCTCCACTCTTCTTCCTCTGGTCTTCTTCTTCTTCCTCCGGTCCTCCTCCGACGATGTCTCCGGTGATTATCCCGGATCCGGGGCAGCGCAGCTTGTTATATAGCCATTAGGGGCATGGCCTCCCCGTGACGTCATCCGGGGACCCCGCCGAAATTTTGAAAAAAAAAAAAAGTTTTTCTTATTTTCTGTGAGTAAATTTTGAAAATAAATAAATGTTTCTCCTTCACTGATGTGCGCTGATGAGGCGTCACTGATGGGCACTGATAGGCTGCACTGATGGGCACTGATAGGCTGCACTGATGGGCACTGATGAGGTGGCATTTATGGGCACTGATGAGGTGGCACTTATGGGCACTGATGAGGTGGCACTGATGAGGAGTTACTAATATGCCGCACTGATGAGCACTGATAGGCGGCACTGATAGGCGGCACTGATGAGCACTGATAGGCGGCACTGACGGGCAGCACTGATGGGCACTGGCGGGTGGCACTGATGAGCACCGATGGGCGGCACTGATGAGCACTGATGGGCAGCACCATCAGTGCCCACACTCAGTGCCCATAGTGCTGCCAGTCAGTGCTCATCAGTGCCTAGATGAGCAGGCACTGATGGGCACTGACTGGCAGCACTATGGGCACTGATTGTGGGCACTGATGGGGGCACTGATGGCGGACACTGTGGGCACTGATGGTGGGCAGTTAGTGTGTTTAATGTACCTTGTGTAATCAGGGCACTGGTGATCAGTGCCCTGATTACATTCTTCTGTGTCCCCGGCGGCTGATCGGCTCTCCTCCTTCCTCACACTGCAGTCTCTGTGTGAGGAAGGAGCGCTGGCGATGAGAGATGATCTCATATGTTTACATATGAGATCATCTCTCATTGCATGGGCCAATCACGTGGTAAATGGCCGCTGTGATTGGCCATTTACCACGATCTGTGATTGGCTGTGTCCAAGGGATTTTCCCCGATGAGCGCTCGCGGGAGCGCGCGGGGAGCCTGTTACTGGGAGGCCGTTTAAAGACGGCCTCCCGGAAATGTGAGTCCGCGCTGTAGCCGTACTTCGGCTATAGCACAGATGTGATGAAGTTAATAAACTTTTCAAAACGTCTCCTGTCATTATTTACATACACTGCCTTTTATTGGGTGAATGGGTAGGGGTACAAAGTTAAAGGGGGCTTCCAGATTCCGATAAGCCCCCTGCCTGCAGACCCCCACAACCAACGCCCGGGAAGAGGCCCTTGTCCTCATCAACATGGGGGCAAGGTGCTTTGGGGTGGGGGGGGTGCAGAGCCCCCCCTGCCCCAAAGCACCCAATCCCCCCATGTTGAGGGCATGTGGCCTGGTATGGTCCATGGGGGCTGGGGCCGCTCGCTTGTCCCCTCCCCTTTCCTGGCCTGCCAGGCTGACTGCTCAGATAAGGGTCTGGTATGGATTTTGTCTGGGACCCCACAACGTTTTTTCGGTGTGGGGCTCACCTCAAAATCCATACCAGACCCAGAGGGCCTGGTTTGGAACCTGGGCGGGACCCCCACACCATTTTTTTTTTCATTTTGGCATGGAGTTCCCCCTCAAGATTCTCAGAGCGCAAGTCGCACCACAAGTCAGATCATCCAATGCGCCTTCCATTCAAATCAATAGGCTCCCATAGGGAACCATTGATTTTGAATGGAGGCAGAAAAATCGCTGCTAAAAGCAACGTGGCTAAACGTGCAATAACGCCAATGGAAAAATCTATTAAAAGCACGTTTTTTACAGCTGCTTTTTCCTGGCGTTAGAAGTGGCTCTGCAGCTCATTTTTTCTGACGCCCTGTGTGCATGGGGCACTAATATTGATTGGACCCTGGGCAAACATTTTTGGCCCTCCCAAATACCCTTATCAAATATTTGCGGGTAGTGTGGGCTCAAGAGGCAGCTGCTTTGGGTCCCACAACAATGACTGGACCCGGGGCAGCTGCCACTTTTGTCCTGTGTTTAAGATGACCCTGGGTCAGACACATAGTTAACCCTTTGTTTACCCCTGATGTTAACCTCTTCCCAGCCAGTGTCATTAGTACAATGACAGTGCATATATTTAGCACTCATCATTGTATTCGTGTCACTGGCTCCTAAAAATGTGTCAGTTAGTGTCCCTCTGAGGAAGACACGTTACCCTGTGTCGACACGCGTAGGGGAGGGGCCAGGGCGGTGACGGCACCAGGAACCAGCGTGGAGCTGGAGACCAGAGATTGTCTGTAGGCTGTTTGCTTACACGAAAGGAATCTGCCCAGAAAAATAATATATTTCTTTGCTTGCAGTAGTCTGGTGCATTGAAAGCACCAGCAAAGAGTGAGTACCTAGAGTTTGTTTTGTCAATAAATTGCTTTAAAAAGGGTATAAGCACTATTGGTCTCTTTTATCTTTGTATATATGATATCTGGATGTCATAACCCCTATTGCGGAGATCACAGGGGAGATTGGAGGAGCTGGATGTAGCCACAAGTAGGTTAAAAAGCGTTTTTTTACTTTTTTTACCCTACTAACAGTGGTGGTTGCATTACCCCAGGTGAGAATACTCCTGGTGGGGGGGGGGGGGGGAGCACCTTGAAGTGACTAGCTTTGTGCACAGAAAAAAGTTGCACCAACACTATCTATGGATTATCACTTGGAATTTTAGCATATGTTTTTTCATGTGCATGGACATTTTTTATATAAATATATAAGTGTGGTGATCGCACTAGCTATATATATATATATATATATATATATATATATATATATATATCACTATATTTTTATTATTTTGCAATTTTGCACAACATTTGTGTTTAAGTGCCGGTTCACACTAATACGACTTGTTAGGCGACTTGGTCAGCCTGGCAAGTCGCGCACCCTCACGGTCCATTGAGTAGTACAGGAGCCGTTCTAATAGGAGCGACACAAGTCGCTCCGACTTAGAAAAAGGGTCTACTTCGAGACGACCTGGAGCGACTTGCATAGACATTCATTTTATGTAGTCCGTGCAAGTCGCGCCAAAGTCGTGCTGCATGCGATTTCACAGGTCGCCCCCTAAGTCGGAGCGACGTAGTGTGAACCGGCTCTAAGTGTTTCATTATTTTGGCACACTTTTATTTGTCCCACTATATTATTGCTATTTTGCACAATATTTTGTGTTAAAGTGTTTGATTATTATTATTTTGTTTTTTATATACACATTTATACACATGTGATTCATATCAATAGATATATATTTGATTGTAGAGGCTTTCTGAGCACTAGTAGCATGGCATTATATTGAGTAATTCTAGCACAGATTTGGGATTGTGACCATTGTCAGTGGCTCGGCTCATTTCTGCAGGGGAAATGAGCAGCTCGCAAGATTATTACATTTTGGTCGGTTAGTGTCTTATTTGTCCGCCGCAATATAGCAGTCCCACTTTAAGTAGCTGATCGCCGCTATTACTAGTAAAAAATAAATAAATAAAAAATTCCATAACTATATCCCATAGTTGGTAGACATTATAACTTTTGCGCAAACCAATCAATATACGCTTATTGGGATTTTTTAGCAGAATACATATTGGCCTAAATTGATTAAGAAATTTGATTTTTTTTTTAACATTTTTTTATTGGATGTGTTTTATAGCAGAAAGTAAAAAAAAAATGTTTTTTTATTCAAAATTTATGTTCTTTTTATGTTTACAGTGCAATAAATAAAAACGCAGAGATGATACCATAATAAGAAAGAACTATTTGTGAGAAAAAAGGACATAAACAACACTTTTCTATTTTAAATTAAGCCTATCTTTGGGAAAAACATTTTTTTTTTATTGTTAATAGCAGCAATTCAATTTATTAGTGTAGCAGGATTTCTAGGCCTTGAGGCTAAGGTGGGTCTGCCATTGTCACCGGTAACACTTTCAGCACATTTGAGCTGTAAACCCAGGTGTGAGAGCTGAGACAATGACCAATCCGGCATCTTTGGTTTGTTTGTTTTATTGTATTTAGAGGATGGGAGAAGGGAATGAGTTGGATACTCCTCTGGCTCAACTAGGTACACTTTGGGACACTTGAAGAAAAATGCCTGTTGGCGCTGTCTTGACCCCAGCTAAATGCCGACCAGTGCTTTCTGATGCTTATAGATACTATAGTACTGAAACTGTGCTGGAACCTCGACTTTAATTCAGAAGATCCAGGACTGTATAACACTTGACTCCTGACACTGTTTTGGCTCAAAAGTCACTGAACAGCTGCCTCCAGCCCTGCACTGGCTGAGGTAGCTCTGTGGAGATATAGGCACCCCCTTTAACAGTTAGCTGACTCCTGGATCCCTAGAACCTTCTCCGTAGTGGTCCCCTCTGACACTAGGCAGACCCCCAGGGGCAGTCCACAGTACTCATGACCTTTGTAGGCTTTCCTGGAACTGGACCCCTCTCTCGGCTGGTTCTCGGCACACCGGATCCCTCTGCAGCTCAGCTTCACTCTCTTTTGGATTCCCAGGCCGCCACCAGGGACACCCGCTTCCTCTGACAGGAGGAGAGACAGCTGTACTCTCCTTCCTGGGACTCTGCTTCCCGCCAAAGATGCTGCGTCATGCGTTCCCTTGAAACTTATACCCACTCCCAGAATCCTCTGCGGCAGAGTCTGCCTTCTGGGGTAGATACAGGCCTGACTGAGCCACTGATTGGGTTTCCTCCACTGCCCTATGAGAATCCTCTCACAGAGCCAGAGGGGAGAATCCCCTCTCAGTAACCTTACTTGGGAGACATGACAGCCCAGCTGAAATCATGGCCCTGCTGTTAAGCAGCCAAGGTCCACTATACTTTACCTAGCACCTACCTGTAGGGTGCTACATTAGTAAGGTAATGTAAGTAATAATTCGAGGTGATGGGGGTAGGTAGGTATGTGTAGTGGACAGTGGGAGAGGGACTTTAAAGTGATATTAAAGGTTTGGCTGGTTCAACAGGGACTGGAATTTCAATACATCTATTGTTGTTCCCATTTGAGAGGAGTCATCCTAGTGATCAACTCCTCTTGAACAGGAAAATTTGTGTTTAATCAACGTTTGTAACCAATCAGCTACAGGCTCATCTGTGTATTTTGACAGCAGAGTCCCCATTGTCAGATTATCATACCGCAGCAGAGAGCGTTTCCTTATCCACCTCAAATGTGTGGATGAGGGAATACAATTGTTTCATTTTTGATCAGTCAGCTGGCTGATCAAAAAAAAAAAAAAGAGATCCACGTATGACCAGCTTTAAAGTGTACCTTAAATCCAATTAAAAAAAAAAAAAAAATCGTATATAGTAGGGAATGATTTAACCCTTGTTATATTTTTTTTTAATATATGTCCAGCTGGGGAGATTTACCTTCACTTCATGTCTTGGAGACACATCAGCATGTGATATAAAATCTCTCCAAAGTGAGCGGAAATCTTCTTTTAGACAGTTTCTTGGGAACAGGTGTCCCTGTTGGAAGATTTTTGCTCACCTTTCATTCTGGTAAGAAGTATAACATTTTTGGATTTTCCATCACTTTCTGTTCCAGAGCAGTGGTCACCAGGACAGGTAAAAGATTTGGCTGGTGATACACGTCAAGATTTTTTTTTTTTATATATATATACACTCTCTGCCTACCAGAATGCTTTTTCTGGAAGATTTTAGCTATTTGCAATCATTCCTGGATCATTTCACTGATGAACTCAAAGTCTGTAATACAAGATTGGTAATAAAACATTAAAGGCATGTTCGCAAAGCAGATAGATGTTTTTCAGGTCTATCTGTGCCACCTATGCCAGTTTCTATTTCAGAGTGAAATAGAAACTACCACTGGTCTGCAACTGATTAACAGAGGGAATACGGCAGTTTTCAATATAGAAAACTGCCGCAGATTCCTGCCAGGTGTACCTTGTTGTAGGGTATGTCAGTTTTCCGAAGACAGTTCATATCCCTCTCTCTGCCCGTGTACTGAGTACACTACATGAGCAGAGCCTGAAAGGTTAACAGCCCTCCTCCCTCCTGCTCTGAGATGAGTAGGGGGCGGGAATGCAGCTCCCGGACCATTTTCTCTTTCCTGTGTGCTGTGCCAGTCAAAGCCACAGAACAGAGAACTGATTGCTCCCCATTAACAAAGAGGATTATGCCACTTTTGGTAATTTAGAAGCAGTTTAAAAGAGTAGTGCAAGCATCGTGCTTACACAATTATTTAATTCCTCCAAGTGTGCAAAAGTTCATGGAAAGCAAACCGACACAGAAAGACATTTTAAAAACATACTTAAAGTAAGCCTGTCTCAATCCCATGTTATACATTATGTGTATTTCCTGTAGTTCAGAGTTTAAAGCATAACTCCACTTTTGTTGAGAAGATAAAAAAAAACATTTGCCTCTGAGTGATCTATATACAGTTGTGCTCATAAGTTTACATACCCTGGCAGGATTTATGATTTCTTGACCATTTTTCAGAGAATATGAATGATAACACAAACACTTTTCTTTCACTCATGGTTAGTGTTTGGCTGAAGCCATTTATTATCAATCAACTGTGTTTACTATTTTTAAATGACATAATGACAACAGAAACTACCCAAATGACCCTGATCAAAAGTTTACATACCCCAGTTCTTAATACCATGTATTGCCCCTTTAACATCAATGACAGCTTGAAGTATTTTGTGGTATTTGTGGATGAGGCTCTTTATCTTCTCAGATGGTAAAACTGCCCATTCTTCCTGGCAAAAAACCTCCAGTTCCTGTAAATTCTTGGGCTGTCTTGCATGAACTGCATGTTTGAGATCTCCCCAGAGTGGTTCAATGATATTGAGGTCAGGAGACTGAGATGGCCACTCCAGAACCTTCACTTTATTCTGCTGTAGCCAATGTCAGGTCGACTAGGCCTTGTGTTTAGGATCATTGTCATGTTGGAATGTCCAAGTACGTCCCATGCGCAGCTTTGGGGCTGAGGAATGCAAATTTTCCTCCAGTATTTTTTGATAACATACTGCATTCATCTTGCCATCAATTCTAACCAAATTTCCTGTGCCTTTGTAGCTCACACATCCCCAAAGCACCAGCGATCCACCTCCATGTTTCACAGTAGGAATGGTGTACCTTTCATCATAGGCTTTGTTGACTCCTCTCCAAACGTAATGTTTATGGTTGTGGCCAAAAAGCTCCGTTTTGGTCTCATCGCTCCAAATGACTGTGTCAGGAGGTTTGAAGCTCGTCTCTGTGCTGTTTGGCATATTGTAAGCGGGATACTTCGTGGCATTTGCGTAGTAGTGGCTTTCTTCTGGTGACTCGATTATGCAGCCCATCTTTCTTCAAGTGTCTCCTTATTGTGCATCTTGATACAGCCACACCACGTTTTCAGAGAGTCCTGTATTTCACCTGAAGTTATTTGTGGGTTTTTCTTTGCATCCCAAACAATTTTCCTGGCAGTTGTGGCTGAAATTTTAGTTGATCTACCTGACAGTGGTTTGGTTTCAACAGAACCCCTCATTTTCCTCTTCTTGATTACAGTTTAAACACTACTGATTGGCATTCTCAAATCCTTGGATATCTTTTTATTTCCCTTTCCTGTTTTATACAGTTCAACTACCTTTTCCCGCAGATCCTTTGACAATTATTTTGCTTTCCCCATAACTCAGAATCCAGAAACGTCAGTGCAGCACTGGATGAAAGATTAAGTCCCGGTTCACACTAGGGCGACCTGTGAGGCGACCTGGTCGCCGCAGGTCGCCTCCCATAGGGAAGCTGCGGACCCGTTCTAATAGGAACAGGGTCCGGAGCTTCTTTGGGGCAACCAGGAGGCGACCGCCATAGACTGTTATGAAGTCCGTGGCGGCCGCTCCGAGGTCGCGGCGCGCTGCTCGCACCGCAACCTCGGAGGTCGCGGTGCGAAGTAGCGTCGCCCCTATGTGAACGGGGCTTCAAAGGTCTGTCTGGAGTCCAGAAACTCATTGACCTTTTATACACACAAAACACTAATTACAAGCAAACAGATCACATGTGAGGATGGTTACCTTTAATAGCCATTCAAACCCCTTTGTTTCAACTTGTGTGCATGTTATCAGGCCAAAATCACACGGGTATGTAAACTTTTGATCAGGGTCATTTGGGTAGTTTCTGTTGTCATTATGATTTAAAAAGAGTAAACACAGTTGATTGATAATAAATGGCTTCAGCCAGACTTGTATAAAGTACTCAAAATTTCTACTTGAGTAAAAGTACAAGTGCTCGATCAAAAAGTGACTTGAGTAGAAGTGGAAGTGCTCGCAGAAAAAGTTACTTAAGTAGAAGTACTAAAGTATTCAACATTTTTTTTACTTAAGTATTGCAAGTAGTTTTTTCAAAAAAATTGCTACTTAAGTACTAAAAGTAAAAAGTACCAGTAGTTTTGAAAAAAAAATTCTACTCAAGTACTGAAAGTAGAAGTAGAAGTACTGTGTTATGTAGTTATTAAAGATAGAAGTCAAAACTTTGAACATCATATTGTTTTTTATTATTTCAAATGATTTATTCAAATGATTAAACTAAAGGACAATCACAATTCCTTAGGCTGTAACTTTTTGTAAACAAAAAACAGATAAAGTATGTCCCTCCCTTCCCCTTTTAAAGCATCCACCTTTTAAAGCCAGGGGTGGTCTCCTTCCTGAGCTTCCTCACTCTCACAGCCAGGCAGATCACTTGAAGTTGAAGGGCCAGGGGTGGAAGTTGGTGTTTTTGGTTCGTCCATCTTTTCAGCTGATCAAAAGGCAGAACAGGAGCATGCGCTGTCTTCTTAATCGCGGTTTGATTTGATTTGCTCAATTGATGATGATGTGCCAGGCCAGCTTCATCAAACCTACAACGCTTAAAGTGAAAAATGCATCAAAAACTACTAACAAAGTGGCTGTGCTAAAAATGCTAATAAAGTGCCTGCAATTATATATATATATTCTTTTTGTATTCAAAATCATCGCCCACAGTATCAAAAATAAAGTGACATGTCTGTGCTAAATGCAGTGCAAATTATTCCCACAATGTAAATGTAATTCATATAAAATATATATGACAATACCACAATAAAATAAGTTGTGATTATGAATAAGTTAGGTGCAAGTTTAAGTGTGTAAACTAAACTTTATAACAAAAAGTCCATAACTGAATTCCAGTGTGCAATCTAAGAAGTGCTTGTCACTTGCTGTCAGATGCTTCCACCTCTCTTCTGTGATCTGCTCAAGTAAAGTGGTGGACTGGATAGCCTCTCTCTCTGCCTCTCACCTTAGTAGCACTGGCACTGCACTGGTTCAAAAATCTGTCTATATTATTTTCATTATAAGAACTTGTCAGAACATGCTTCCACCACCTGTCCTTCACACTAATAGTGCTCATTTGCTTTGCTCAAGTCAAGTGCCACTGCCAGTGGCCACTGCAGTGCAGGCACAGCCGCACAGGCAGAGGCAGGCCGCAGGAAGCACAGGCACCACCACAACACAACACTTATGGTCCATGGACCATGGATGGTCGGATAATCATCATAGCCGTCAGTCTCACTCTTCTTGGTTCAAAAAAGCCACCCATGACCCGTGTGTATATAATATATTAATATTTTATATTGATTATTTGATTCTCAAATGGCATATTTGCCATGGCAAGGATTAGGCCCTCTCTCCATGGTCCACCTCACTCACCTCATAGAGAAGAAGATGAGATGACGAAGAAAATGCTCCGAGTCCTGCTCCCGCGTCCCGCCGCCCGCGTCACAACTCCTCTCAGTAAGGGCCCTAAGGGGTGGAGTCTGAGGGACACACAACACGTCTAGAGGCAGAGACCTCGAGCGGGAAGACGGCAGCATGGCTCCTCCTGTGCGGTCTTAACTTGATGATCATGACAGTGATTCCGCGGGCCGCGGCGCGAGCGAGGCTGTGGGATTGATTGAATTGAGTTGTGCTGCCTACTGCTACCTACTACTACTACTAAATTGTGAGTCAGTATATTTTATTTCATTTTTATATATAAAAGCGGTATTGTTGAGCACTACTAGCCACTAGATCTCCTGGCTGTCACTTTGTCACATGTTGGGGAATCACAGCGGCTCGGCTCCAGAAGTGGCGGGTGTCCCCGTCATCCTGCCAGGGCCGCCAAGAAGTTCATCACCTAATCTTAAGTTATTAATATCTTATGAGGAGAGGACCTATGGGATTGAGAATTGAAATAATTAAATATATATGGCTTTTTGAACCAGTGCAGTCAGTGCCAGTGCCACCCAGACGCTATCCACCAGTGCCACCACCATTAAGTGTGTTGGTCGGTCACTCGAGCACTGAAGGAGGTGGAAGCATCTGACAAGTGAAGGGACACTTTAGATTTGCACACTGGAATTCATTTATGGACTTTTCGTTATAGATAGGTTTACACACTTCAACTTGTTGCACGCTCCTGACCTAACTTATTTCATAACTTATTTTATTGTGATTTATTGTCATATTTTATATGAATTAAATTTACTGTTACATTGTGGGAATAATTATTTTCACTGCATTTAGGCTTTAGCACATTCATGTCACTTTATTTTTCATACTGTGTGGAGTGTGGGCAGAGCACTGGGGGCAACGATGATATATCGATTGCACAGAAATTTTATTCGCACAGCCAAGTTGTGTTTGTTAGTAGTTTCTTGATGCACTTTAAGCGCTGTAGCACAATTTATTTGTTTGTTTCATATTTTCTTTTTATTGGAAAGATTTGGTATAGCAGCTTTTATTATACACAGCCTTTATTTTCGTAAGCGCTGATTTACAAATGACATTATACACATTTTTTGAGCTTTATGAAACCTGCCATCTACTGTTCTGGCAGTGGTAATTTTTTTAAAAGTAACGAGTAACTATGCAGCACAAAAAAAAAATACTTGAGTAGAAGTATCGAAATCATCGAAAAAATGTAGTGAAGTAAAAGTAGAAGTAGGAGAAAAAAATTCTACTCTAGGAAAGTACAGATACTGCATTTCGGTACTTAAGTACAGTACTTAAGTAGTTCTACTTCGTTACTATACATCTCTGGCTTCAGCCAAACACTAACCACGAGTGAAAGAAAAGTTTTTCTGTTATCATGTGGTTGCAGATTTCTGATATTCTGAAAAAAATAGATGTTTGTCTGTGCCAATGTGCAAAAAGGAATGTGAATAGGAGGGTTTTTAAAATGATCAATCAGCTGCTGCACTTGCAAGCCTCTATCGAGGAAAGTGGCAGGGTCTGCATCCCTTTAGATAAAATTTCCCTATGGGAGTATCTCACTAAAAATGCCATTTTTGTTGCAGGGGATGCCCAAAATCTGACTTGTGTATTAGTGCAGACTTCTGGGAAAATCAATAAGCCAATCGCACAAGCAGGAAATTACATATCGTGGGGGCGTTCTGTACACCATCTGTGTACAGAACACCTCCAGGTAGCCAGTATTTTACATAAATGACAGCACTGCAGATTAAAAAGGAAAGGTAATTTTAATAACATTCAATTGCAATAGTATACACCTATATTATTTATTTATTTTTGCTATTTTTTTTTCAACGAAAGTGGAGTCACCCTTTCAACCTAGTCTGAGATATATCTACGCATGTACCTGTTAATGGTAGAGTTCACATATACTTAATGAAAACATTCTGCATTCAGACTGTCATTTGCAAAGTTAGACCCCCCTCCCAGCTGCTGCATTTCCAGCAGACCTTTATGGGGCATGCAGTTGCTCACCAGGCACAGGCTTGTAGTACTTCTGCAAACACACCAAGCTGTTTTCATGGCAGAGACCAGAGAGGACACAGGATTTTCTCACAGCATTTGAGAGCCCGAGTCTGTAACCTGGAAACCATCCTTTTTTTTTTTTTTTTTTACACTAAATTCATTAATAATTAATAAAAAACCTGGTCACTTCGCTCTAACAGTGCAGCGATGCGTAAGCACAATATCCAAGCTTGATTTGTGAGTTTCATTTGAGGTGCTTTGTCTGAATATTAATAAAAGTCAGGGTTGTATGGGGGCTTCTGCAAGTATCTGCCGTCAGAGTCTGTATATTTACCTGATACTTCTGGATTTGGCACGATTTTTGAGAGGAGCTTTTGAGAAAAGACGCCTAAGTGCCCAAATACGTGTGAAAAAGTGTGAGAAAGCATGAAAAACCATTAAAAAAAACAAAAAATAAATAAACGAGCTGTGGTTTGCGAAAAAAAAAAAAAACACTTATGCTCACAAAAACTTGAAAAAGCTAAAAAAAAAAAAGCTAAAAAACATGCAATAAAAACCTGTGATTAGGCAGAGAAATAAAATCTCAAATGGCTGTAAGGGCTCTTTCACACAGGCGTTCTGATCAGATCCGCCTGTCATTTTTTTTAGGCGGATCTGATCGGATGCCCCATTCAGCCCTATGGAGCAGCTGATGTCAGCAGTGACATGTCCGCTGACACCCGCTGCCATCCGCATCCGATCCTGTCCGTGAAATCCGGACGGATGGAAACCCTATTTTCCATCCGTCCTGGGGATCGGATCGGATGAGAGCGGACAGGCGGTCCACTCTCATCCGATTCCCCATAGAGAGCAGTGGGGCTCTGACACCTCCCTCTCCTCACACTGTGCGGAGACGGAGCTGTCATCCGCCGGCTCAGCGGGGATCGGCGGATCGATCCCCGCTGAGCAGAGCACGGTCCGCAACGGAATGCGCACCGTGGAAAGAGCCCTGAAAGCAGATTTTTTTTTGAGCTGCAGTGTGCATGAGCCCAAAATGCTTGAAGAAGCTTGTGCTTTTTTGCACATTTTTATTGAGCTTATTTGAACTTTTTTTTTTTTTTTTTTTTTAGCTTTTTTGAGCATAAACCTTTTTTTTTTCACAAACCCTCCCCTCAGCTAATTTTTCTCAATAAAAATGCTCAAAAGAGCACAAAAAAGCACTAGCTTCTGCAAGCTTTTAGGCAGAGAAATAAAAGCTCAAATACCTGTAAAAGCAGCTTCTTTTTGAGCTGCAGTATGCATGAGCCCTGAAGTGTGTGTGCAATCTTAACAAGCAGTAAAAAAAAAAAAGCTACAAAACTAGTCCTAACTGATCTTTGTAGCTGCCAGCACTATGGAGTAATTCATCCTCAAATACAGCAGTAGAGACCCTTACAACCCATTCAAACCAGATTGCAGTGCACTGCAATGACCTCATTTTTTCGAGTTGTGTTGCAGTGCGCAGAATTACAACTTATTTAAAACAAATCGAATATACCGCACCTCAAAGGCAGCATTTTTTCAAAGATCAGTACCCCACATGGGACACTATGGGTTGTGGTGCAGTATGGTGCATTGCAGGATTGTGGTAGAGCATGCTACGGCAGTGAAATGGTGTGAACAATCTCTAATTTTGAGTTTCAGTGGATTTCTAACAGCTTACAGCATTACTGCTTGCATGAGAAGACTTCTAGACTTCAAAGTCGGAGACGAGCTACAATTTCAGTGCATCTTTTGTGAAATTTGAAGATGAATGTCTGCACTGTGTTCGCAGTGTCAGAGGTCAGTGAGGATTTGTTAAAGCTATTAAAAAATAAAGATTGGCTTTAGATATGCTTTAGGAATTAATAATTACACTCTTGCAGAATCCCAAAGTTGACTGGTTCTCTTTAGTTTCAGGGCTCCATTTGGTACAATCACAAACATAACATGAAAAAAAAAAAAACAATTACATTTTCCCACCCAAAGTGAATTAACGTTAATGAAACCTCATTTTGCTGTGGGTTAAATTCCTTTTCGTGGAGTAATAACGAGCGGAGGTCATTGGGAAACGATAGCAGTCATGTTATTGCACGTCTGTTATTGTGGTGTCATGGGTCATCCTTCATCTCATCAGCTGTCGAGTTACTGGATGTAGAATTGGATGTCCTGGGGCGTCGCAGTGCGTCCGCGTATCTTGCAGATGAGTAATAGACACCCAGTGTGAGTTTCTCGCTGAAAGGTCGCTGAAAGGTGCAAATATTCTTCTCATCTTCCCTAATAAGTGATGATTTTCTGCCTGGGTCACTGGTGTCAGTTACAACATCTTCACCAATTCACAGTCATACAGCTGGTGCTGCAAACTATTCTCTGCAGCTTCTGCTTTACTGCTCTTAGTGAAAAGGTAGGTTTATCCATATACTGTAGCTGAATACACTTTTAAGCTTGTACGTACAGTAACAGTGTTACCTGCAAAAAAGGTTTCCTAATGAATGTTCATGGTTTGGAGAGGACTACATGGTCTTAGGAGGTCATCAACATTTTTTACAGGGTGCCGTTCCTAGTACTCTGCACTATACTAGTGATATCATCAACCTTGAGCTCTCATTCTCCTCTAAGCCTACCTAAACATTTCCTTTTTATACCCATCATCTTGTACAGATGGCACTCCCACTGTAAGGCTGATTTTTAACTTTCTGCTTTATAAGAATCTGTGTAATATATCAAGATGTCACATAAAGTAAACACTATAGCCAGGGCTGGTGCTAAACTATTTTGCGCCCTAGGCAAGACCAGCTACTTGCATCTGCCCCCTCCCATAAAAATAAAACTTCTATACCTCTAAAATATACTTTCTATTTGGATAGAAGGGTGCAAAAAAGTCTATCATCAGCCCTGTCTATACCCACCGGTGATGTGTGATGTGAGTCACGTTGCTGCACACAGTGACTAACGCATGGCTGGAGTACCTCGTCTGTCCATCCCTGTTTAGTCCTTCCGCCCATCTCAGTACTTATATACAGTTCCATCTGGCAGCTGAGTTTGTCCACCTGCTTCCACAGTCTTCGGTTCTTGCACTGCACGTCGCTGACGGACCGGGAGAGGCCCCCCTGCCAGACGCAGCACATCTTCCAGCCGCCTCTCCACCCCACGTCTGAACTCCTCCATCTTGGCTTGCAGACCCTTGTACAGTCCCCCGTAGCGGACATTCGCTCTCCTCCTCTGGAACACTCCTGCAGACCAGCCACACTGACATCTCCACTCTGGGCTCCATGCTGGTGGGCGATGACAGGGGGCTATCAGGGCTTTAGGCTGACTTCAACTGCAGAAAGCAGCGATCACTATTGTCCAGTGAATGACCTTCTCTGTTGCCACTCCACCAACTAACACCTCTTCCACTACCATACCCCCCTGCCCCCAACTTCTGCCCCCCACTCCCTATTGACAGACCCCACCATCTAATGCCCCCCACTTCCAGACCCCCAATATGCCCCCAAATACATCCCCGCCATTCTCCACTGAAAGACCCCCCACCGCCCCCCCCCCCCCCATTGGCAGGCCCCCACCCCACCAACTAATGCCCCCCCACCACTTCCCTCTGACATACCCCCCACTTCACCATCTAACACCCTCCCACTACCAGATCCCCCAACCACCCTCAACTATTGCCCCCCCACCAAGAGAACTCCTGCCCCCCACTGATAGATCGCCACTCTTCCACCACACTCTCCACAACTGTCCCCGCCCCATCTTCATGCTACAGCTCCTGTGAAATCCTCAGGAATAAGTACTGACCATTCGTCATTCAAGAGGTTAATCCAGCCTGTGTACCCTGTGCTGTCCACTGTTCCAGCCTGTGTGGCCCGCTGACCAGTCTGCATGTAAGGGGTTAACCGCAGTCAGTGTTGCCAACCGTCATTATTTTTACTGGCAACAAGTAAAAAATGGGCACTTTTCTCCTGCCAGCAAATGCCAGTGACAGGAAAAGGTTGCAAGAAAAAAAAAAATATGGCTGTGACACTCGGTTCAGAACTGCGCATGCACAGTTCCAGACTGGAATGGAGCCAGCCAAGACCATCTGAGTTCCTGCTACAGTGTGTTTGGGTGGTGCTGGCGGAGGCAGTGCCTGAGCATGTTGTGTGATGTCATGGTGCAAGAGAGCCAAACAGAGAGGCTGGAGCCTCGTATATTTGATGGGAGCAAGGCAAGCTGGGAGCAGGACTGTCAGTGCTCTTTGAACTGGAGTGGGCTGAAGGGACCGCCTGGTGTGGAGAGAGACAGTCACTGCGACTCAGGAGGGGACGTGTCATGTCAGTGATGTGTCATTATCATCTGTGCTGCTGCAAATTGCTTTCAGGGTCACTGTGAGAGTCAATTTCGTGTGTGTGTGTGTGTGTGTGTGTGTGCGTGCGCCGCCCTTTCTATTTTCTTGTCCTCCTTGCCCTGTTGCTGAGCTACTTACTTAGTATGAAAACAAAATATGAAATATGATTTTGCCTTAATATCTACCCCTAAATCACATTACTAATTGCATATTATACTTGTTTGTAGCCTAATTACTGAAATTGTAATTTTGTAACTTTTGGAAATGCCAGGAAAAAATTGGATGTGCCAGTAAATTTTGGGTGTCGTGTCAGTAAATTTCATTCTGGTAGGTTGACAACACTGATCTCAGTAAGCTGCCTGATTAGACTACAGCATCTCTGCGCTTGGCTTGTTTAGCCTGAAACCGGAGCTGCATTCGCAGCAGGGGATACTTTCTTTAACAGGATACTGATCTCGCTCTTACACCGGCATGTGCAGAGGAGGGATGGCGGCTCCAGAGGCGACATTCATTGGGGATGAGGATGTGACAGGCCGTGGCTGCGCCCTAGGCGGCTGCTTAGTTTTCCTAGCGGTAGCGTTGGCCCTGACTATAGCACATCCTACACATTCAGCTTTTGGAGCTGAAAGGGCTATTGCTATAACGGTCCATGATATGTAATAACACAGCTGTACATTCAGGGAGCACAAACCACCAGCTCAGGAATTCAGGTTGTCGCCCAGGTATTGCTGTATTCCACCTCTCTCCCTTTTGATGGTTATCTAAGCACATCCACTGTGGGCTCATTATTCACACTCATCAAAATTAATAAAATAAACTGCGCTACTATGTGAGTAGATACATTAAACAAGTTAAACTGAAGCAGAAACTCCACCTTAAAACATTATACATAGTAAACCTTCAGTTGCAATAAAAGGAGTCGCGCTGCATAAAAGTGGCAAGTGATGTACAATATACAGGTGCATCTCAGAAAATTAGAATATCATCAAAAAGTTCATTTATTTCAGTAATTCAATTCAAAAAGTAAAACTCATATATTATGAAGATTCATTACACACAGAGATATTTCAATCATTTCTTTCATTTCATTTTGATGATTATGGCTTACACCCAATCATGGCTAAAACCCAAAATTCAGTATCTCAGAAAATGAGAAAAATTGTGAAAAAGTTCAATATTGTAGACTCATGGGGGTTTATTTACTAAAGGCAAATCCAATGTGCACTGCAAGTGCACTTGGAAATGCAATCACTGTAGATCTGAAGGGAATATCTGAAATGAGAAGAAGCTCTGCTGATTTCTATCATCCAATTATGTGCAAGCAAAAATGCTGTTTTTGATTTTCCTTGCATGCCCACCTCAGATCTACAGGGCTTGCACTTCCAAGTGCACCTCCAAGTGCACTTGCAGTGCACAGTGGATTTGCCCTTAGTAAATAAACCCCAAAGTTTCACACTCTAATCAACTAATAAACTCAAAGCACCTGTAAAGGTGTCCTGAGGCTTTAAATTGTCTCTCAGTCTGGTTCAGTAGATTACACAATCATGGGGAAGACTGCTAACTTGACAGTTGTCCAGAAGACAATCATTGACACCCTCCACAAGGAGGGTAAGACACAAAAGGTCATTGCTATAGAAGCCAGAGTTCACAGAGTGCTGTATCCAAGCATAATTCTGGAAAGTTTAGTGGAAGGAAAAAATGTGGTAAAAAAAGTGCACAAGCAACAGGGATAACTGCAGCCTTGAGAGGATTGTGAAGCAAAGGCCATTCAAGAATTTGGGGGATTCACAAGGAGTGGACTACAGCTGGTGTCAGTGCTTCAAGAGTCACCACACACAGACGTATCCAGGACAGGGGCTACACCTGTCGCATTCCTTGTGCCAAGCCACTCAAGAACCAGAGACAACGTCAGAAGCGTCTTACCTGGGCTAAGGAGATAAAGGACTGGACTGTTGCTCAGTGGTCCAAAGTCCTCTTTTCGGACTAATGTAAAATGTGCATTTCATTTGGAAATCAAGGTGCCAGAGTCTGGAGGAAGAGTGAAGAGGCACAGAATCCAAATTACATGAGGTTGAGTGTGAAGTTTACACAGTGAGTGATGATTTGGGGAGCCATATCATCTGCTGGTGTTGGTCCACTGTGTAGTCCAAAGTCAGCACAGCTCTCGACCAGGAAAATCCAAAGCAATTCAAGCTTCCCTCTGTTGACCAGCTTTATGGAGATGCTGATTTCATTTTCCAGCAGGACTTGGCACCTGTCCACACAGCCAAAAGTACCAATACCTGGTTTAATGATCATGGGATCACTGTGCTTGATTGGCCAGCAAACTCGCCTGACCTAAACTCCATAGAGAATCTGTGGGGTATTGTCAAGAGGAAGATGAGAGACACCAGACCCAACAATGCAGACAAGCTGAAGGCCGCTATCAAAGCAACCTGGGCTTCCATAACACCTCAGCAGTGCCACAGGCTGATCGCCTCCATGCCACGCCGCATTGATGCAGTAATTCATGCAAAAAGAGCCCCGATCAAGTATTGAGTGCATACTATACTGTACATGGAGATACTTTTCAGTAAGCCAACATTTCTGTATTAAAAATTATTTTATTTATTGATATAATCAAAATTAAAAGAAAGAAATGCTTGAAATATATCATTCTGTGTGTAATGAATTTATATAATTTTTAGTTTTACTTTTTGAATTGAATTACTGAAATAAATTAACTTTTTGATGGTATTCAAATTTTTTGAGATGCACTTGGTTTATATACTAAAACATTTTTTCAGTGCCAAAAAAAGAAAAAGTCCACGTGCAAAAGGGAAAGACCTCTTTTCATGTGTTCATATATTCTTATACACGTGTTAAGCATCCATCACCCATAAAGGAAATGTTCAATTGTGAAGCCACCACCTCTTATGGAAAGAGTACACGCTTACCGACTATATATGACCCCCTATTTAAAGAAAAGTCAACAGAGCTTGCAATCCAACACCCAGCTTCAGATCATCTTAGAGCGATTCCTCAGGCTCTCCCCGCTGGCAGATGATTATAAGTTGGTTCCAAATTGAGCATCACCCCATAAGGTTTTTCTTGCAAAAACATGCTTTTCCTCGCAAGAAAAAAAAAATGTTCCGATAGTGTAAAACCTTTCTGGTTAGTTTATTAAAGATAAAAGACACACTTAGATCAATAATGTGTTATACTAGGAGCATGATTGGGGATATGGGTGGGGGGTTACTGCCATTTATGGAGGACGACAACTAAAATGACTGATTCCCTCTAAATCTTCTCCTTTCTCCCTGATATAATAATTTCCTATTACTTATTTTTTTCCCTTTACCAATATAAAAAAAATGCTTATCTATCAGTAAGAAGTGCTAGTGCAGCAACAAGCATTATTTCTTCTTAAAGGACACTATTATGCAATAACTGGCTGTATTAAATGGCGTAGTTGGCAGGACTGTGTGCTATGGAAAGACAACCAGTGATTTCTGGCTTAACATCAGATTTTAGTGGGTGACATTGCCTTATGCTGCATGACTGGTCAATCATAAACAATTTAAGTTATTATTGCCTACAGCAGTGTTTCTCAACCTTTTTTCAGTCAAGGCACCCTTTAAAAACTATGGGAAATCTCGAGGCACCCTTTTAAAGAATATGGACAGACTCAAAGCACCCTTTAAAAATTATGGACAGTCTTGAGACACCCCATTCTAAAATGTAAAAATGATTTTAATAGTTTTACATAACGCAGCAACATCCACACAAGTAGGACACCCAACATTAGAGGTTATTTATTCTCCCAAAGCAAATGCTCTTTTGCAAACTGGTACTGACTAGTATTCCATTGTTTCTCTTCTCCCTCAGTTGTTCTCAATCACTCAGCTATTGTGACCCCCAATGCTGATGGAGAGGGGCAGGGGAGGGTCAAAGAAGGATGCTATGCAGGCGACTGACATGCTCCTTAGCAACTGCTGATGCCATTGCTAGAAGTTTGTAATGGTGCACAATGGAAACCTGTGACTTTGTGTAACCAAAAGGCAGGCTTCATCCACACGCCAATTTTTATACAATTTTTGGGTTATTTTTAGGCATTTTGCCAAGACACCCCTGAATAAACCTCAAGGCACCCTGGTTGAAAAAGGCTGACCTACAGTATGGGAGAGACTGTAGTGGGGACATTAGCGTGTAAGTTCGTTTAAAGTTGAGCAGCGAAGGGAATGGTTTATTTTCCCTTGTAAAGCACTCATTGGCTCTAAATAAACACAGGAAATAAATAGTTACCAAGCATGTTTGCTTGATATAAAGCACAGAAAAAAGTTTCATCCTGGAACTTTCATTCTTCTTATAAACAGTCTTTGTGGTTTATCTCTCTCTTGATACTAATTGTATGGAGCAAATGTCCCCATTTTGATACACACAGTCCATTTGGCATATCCTTGGAGGTTCAGCGACCTGTAGATGGCTTCCCAATGGAGTATAAGACTGTGCTTTGCACCTCTCAAAGGGGTCGTCCATCTTGTCATACTGTCCTATGTCGCTTACATAGTTTCCAATGTTTAAAAATTATTTCCTGGAAAATTGAGCCGAGCTGGTATAGGGCCTCTTCAATATGTGAGAGATGCTGCAGCCCCCTCTAAATGAGATCACTGCTGAGCATCTTAACACAAAATATCTAATAAATAATAGTTTATTTAAAACTGGAGAGCAAAATCTTGTGCAGCTCTGTGCAGAAACCAATCAGCTTCCACATTTTTTTGTCAAAACGTTCTTTAACAAACTGAAGTTAGAAGCTAATTGGCTATGATGCACAGCTGCACCGGATTTTGCACTCTCCACTTTTAGTAAATAAACCCCTAATGCAGGGCTCGACAAACCCCAGATGCCAGGTTGCCATGGCGATAAGAAATGAGGTCCTGGCGCCTGGGTTGTCGCCCCGAATGTTTCACTCCCTGCTGTCGCTGCCCCCCTGCTATTTAACCCGGATGCTGGTGCCGTCGGGTAGAGGGGAGAGAGGAGAGCAGACGCGTCCACTTTCCTCCCTTTCTTGCCTCTGACCCTGAAGTGATGTCACTTCTCGGTCCCCATTCACAGTTTCCCCAGCCATCGAGGCTGGAAAAGAATGTAATGCAGTGCAATGTGCACTGCATCACATTCATTGAAGCACAGGAGAGACACCCAAGCACATAAAATCCCCCCCCCAAAAAAATTGAGGCCCCCCACCTCCACATATATGCACATGTAAACATAAACGCATGTGGTGTGGCCCCTACGCCTGAAAACATAGCTTGCGATACACATGTTACATATCGCCCTGCACGTCAGAATGAGAGCAACAATTCTAACTCCAGACCTCCTTTGTAACACTAAACTGATGACCTATAGGGGACTTTTAAAGCATCGCCTATTAAAAATATAGGGTATTGATGTTTGTTGTCATTTCACAGGCGCACTCAAATTTAAGGTTTGACATGTTGGGAATCTATTTACTCGGTGCAACCCGTCTTTTATAATTTACCAAAAAATTGGGTAATTTATTGCATTTTCGTGCCCCCTAAAATTTACTTCTGATATGTTTTTTACTGAAGTTTTGTGTTTCCTAGACCTAATATTATGTGACATTAAGAATTTGGAACTACCACTATTTTATTTTCTAGGCCATCTGCCTTCAGAAAATATAGAATGTTTTGGGGATGTAATCTTCAGGTCTAAAATGAGTTTTTAAATGTGTGCAAAAAATGCAAAAATGACTCTGACGGTGAAAGGGTTAAATGATAAGTTTACCTTCAGGAACATGTTACATGTCTTACCCCGTAAGCTTTGTTAGTTAAAAAAAACTGGCTCCTAACTTTAACTGGCTCCTAGATTCAAAGCAAATTTGTCAAGCCCTGTTCCCTATGACTGGAACAGTTATATAAATGTGATGGAATTCCAGGTAACCAGAATCCAAGATAAATGTATATCTTGAACTACTTATTTTTTTTTTTTTTAGTTTTGGATAGAGTAGAGAATAGTTGGAACCATTTTCTTTGCCGTGTCCGATTGAGAAGATTTCCTCTCACTTCCTGTTGGGTCCTCAACAGAACTGGTGAGGGTTAATTGGTAAAAGGTTCCCCAGAATTTTTTCAAATCTCATGGCTGCCTGTCCCTTCCTTACAGACTTCCATTCAGTAAGTGTGTGGGATCCAGCAAACATGCCAGTTTCACTAATAGTGGATTGGAACACAGGGTAGAACTCTCCACCCATCCAGTCAGGGGCAGCATTCCCCATCTCCTGTGAGGAACTATCTACCCCTTGTGATGCCACTGCCCTAATAAGTTAGCAAGCTACTTGGACCCTTTACCAATTTATTACCTGAACAGATCATTTTCTGGATTTTAAAAATTCACTCTACATGGCTTGGCTTAGCATGGCTCCAGTCTTCATTCTGGTAATTCATTCTAAAGAGCTTTGTTGTTATAAACTGAATAACAGCTTTTGTTTGGATCAGAGTTCTTCTTTCCTGCCATCTACAAAGTACACTAAAAATTTCATCATTAGAACAACAAAATACGCCATTTAGCTTCCCCAATTTGCTCCCTGAAGTGGACCTAAGCTCAAAATTTTGAACAGTTTTAAAGAGTTAAACCTTCTGTGTGGAGCAGCTCCCCTCAGCCTTATCTGGGCCTATCTCAATCCAGCGATGTTGCAGGAGTGTCTCCGCTGCCTGTGACTCTCCCTCCTCATTGGCTGAGATGGCAGCATGGTGCCATTGGCTCCCGCTACTGTCAATCAAAGTCACTGTCCCCTTGTGGACATTGCTCTGTATGTCCCTTTGTTGAAAAATCTAGAGTGCTCACCAGTGCTGACCACACAAAACTTTTAAATATCCGAAGTTTTCTCAATCGCTCAACCGAAAAGGGTTCTATATATGATATAATGCCCATGTCATAAAATATATGTTGGTAAGACTAAACGACAGTTGAGGGTCTGCATTGGTGAACACCTTAGAGCTATTAAAGGTAAAGCTAAGATAAAAGGAGAGAAGAAAAATCCATGTGTTCTTCATTTCAAAACAAAACATGGAGGGACTACTGAGGGCTTTAAGCTTACATAGTGATGTTAAAAAAAGACACCAGTCCATCCAGTTCAACCTATATTGTGTGTGTGTGTTTGCTGTTAACATGACATTGTATACCCCTGTATGTTGTGGTCTCTAAGGTGCCCATCTAATAGTTTTTTGAAACTATCGATGCACCCTGCTGATACCACTGCTTGTTAAAGAGAATTCCACATTCTTACCACTCTGACAGTAAAGAACCCCTTACGCAGTTTAAGGTTAACCGCTTTTCTTCTAGTTTGAGTGAGTGGCCCTGTGTCTTATTGAATTCCCTTTCTCTGAAAAGTTTGTTCCCTCTGATAAAGTCACCAGTATGGTATTTGTACATAGATATCACATCCCCTCTCAAGCATTTTCACCTGAGCATCAATATGTGGTGCCTATAAATTGTATCTCTCCAGCTCCCTCTACTGTTCCTGAGGAAGCTTGTGTACACTTAGCAAGCGAAACACGTTGTTGACAGTATACCCTGATGGGGGTTCTGGACTATTGACCTTCCCATATCCCTCCTTCCTCTTGGAGACACCAGAGCTTTTGGGATCCACTATTACTTGACATCCACTTTCACTCATTCAGGTCAACTTTACCTGCATGGTCATACTCCAGCATTTATCTACCACGGCGGACTGTGTTGCCTGTTTGCATCATCTGCTGCCTAATTGAATCAGCTGATTCTATCTTACCAGAGTTGGAGGTGCAGCTCTGGCCAGCTGGACTTTGAAGTGCAGTCGTGATCGAAGTGTATGGATGATTTTTTTACTTGTCTGTATCATCTGCTGCTTCATTGAATCAGTTGATTTACTCATCAAAGTCGAAGGTGTAGCTCTGGCCAGCCGGACTTTGAAGTGAAACTATGATCGAAGAGAATGGATGGCGTGTGCGCCAGCAGTGAGTACTATCAGTGCCTCTCCGTGCCCCATATCTGGAGGACTAAATCTGGGGAGTCTGCCTTGCCTCTCTGCTTTACTATGCTCCTGTCCTAAGAGACCTATAGATTGCTCCAACTGCTTTTCTGTCACTGACACTGTCAGCCACTTCATTATCTACATCAAGTGTCATACCTTTTGTGGGTATTCGCCCTATATTTACTCATCTTATGAGAACTATTCGTCTGTGCAGCGTTGACGTTTTTTTCAGTGGATCCTATATAACCCTACTGTGTCTCTGTTTATTTTGTCTCATTTGGGACCGAACCTCCATTGATTCATTATGATGAATGCTCTATACTGTATTATACATAGTTTTTTTTGAGCATGAGGATGTTGGCTTAATTACTATTTATGGTAATTTGCACTGTCGAGATTCCTCGATTTACACTTGTTACACTCTTTGTGGAGTAGTTGATACCTTGCACAACCACTCGGGAGTATATCATACATGCTATTGCATTTCAACTGGTCTTGAGCTCAGATTGATTTTAACAATTGTTACATTTTTATGTGTTGTCATTTATGCTGTGTTTGGTGGAAGTGATGTTTCAATTATTCCATACATGTGTTTTATTTTCAGGGAATTTTTCAATCAATAAAGCTTTTTACTAGTTACATTACGTGGATCTTGTTTATACCCTTTCGCATGGTTCTTTTATGTGTTTGTTTTTGCTACATATTCTAATTGGTATTTTTGATCCGCATCTATATCTCGATGAGATAATGCTCTAGGGTGGTTTTGTTTTTATACCACCATTGCACCTTATGTATCTAGTGGTTAATTCTACTAGATTCTGTGTGTATTTATTTATATAGATAGATTATATATATAGATAGAGATAGAACAATGAATACATATCAATGAGTCTACCTTTCTAACAGCTAAAGGTAACCCTAAATTTGGAGTTTAGGTACATTTTATTTGTGCTGCTAAGCAAGCCATTTGTAATCCTGCCAAAGAGTTTTGCAACATAGACAAAGTGTGATGTAACTGGGGCTGCTACGGTACCCCTGGGGAAATGCATACATTTTGTGTGTGCGTCTGACGACATGCATATATATGAAACGCTGCAGCTGAGTCCTATCACGAGTCGAGTCTCCAGGGACAGGAGAGCTCTGGGAATCCTAGACATGCTAATCTCTTCATAACATCAACTTAGTCATGTCCGCCGCAAGGTGACTCAGACTGCAAAGACCTCAACGCTTTTTCCTATAATCCTGCCTGTGTCGTGTCATCTGTGAGCCAGCAGGGGGAAATCAGACTAATGTTAGGAAGTATGATTTAACAAAATAGCAGAAATATCAACTAAGATAGTGGGAGATTAAAGCTGAACTCTGAGAAATCTGACAGTTTACTCATGCTCAGGTTGCGCCCACCCTGCACAGGTTAACTTTCTCATTTATTCTATTTAGTCTAAAAGCAATTTTATTTAGGATGGCCATACGCAGTTTAAATCCCAGCCGGTTCAGCAGGAACTGGCCGAGATTCAAAGCGGTAATGGGGCAGGCTGGTACAACCAGCCTGCCGGATTCTCTTGCGATAATCGCTAGCGGCAGAAATGGCTGCTAGCGATAATCACTGTCTTCCCCCGGTTGCCCACCACTCCTGGGAGAAGACAAAGGCCCGGCATGAAGAATTCCCCTGTAAGCACTGTCTGTGTTGATGGAGGAATCAAACGAAATACGCTCTGTGTATAGCCAGCCTTACCCAATCTCCTGGCAGACAGAAATCCCCCATGGTGCGGCAGTGAACTGTTTCTCAACATCTTCACTTCCAGTGTAGGACTATTGACCCTTGATGATGTCAGGACTTTGGACCGCTAGATCCCAAGGGACAAGACACTGTGAGAACTAGTCTAGCCTGTGCAGAGGAGCCTACAGGAGCAGAGGATTGGATAAGTAAATGTACTTTTTCATGCCCCCCCTAGACCTAAACCAGCAGGTAACCCTTGCAGTGGGGGCTTTTTCAAGTTTCCTAGAGCTTTAAAATGAATTAAGCATGAGATATATTTTTTGTGACACTTCAGGCTGGGTTCACACTGAATTCAGATGCAGCTCACAGCAGGGGTCCGGTGCGTCCCTGTTCCCTGTTTCAGGGACAAATCAGGCCTAAATTCGGACCTGAAACGGAACCAAAGTCTCACATGACCCTTGTGCAATCTGCTCCACAGCCGCCCGGGGATGTGTGAACCGACTTTATTGAGAGCCCGTCACAGTCTCCTGTCGTGCGATTTGGATGCTGGGAAACCTGCATGCAATTCACATAAGTGTGAAGACAGCCTCAGGGTATTCATTACCTCTCATAGAGATCACAGTCCCCCCCAACATATTCCCCCAACAATCATCTTTGTTCACACTAGGCCTGAAACAATTAATCAACATAATTCATAGATCCCAACTGTCCCTCATTTTGAGGGACTGTCCCTGATTTAAAACAAAGTCCCTCTGTCCCTCTTTCCTCCTCATTTTTATCTCATTTTGGTCTGATCTATATTTCCCAATGCTAAACCTTTCATCCAATTTCTAAATTGTTGCATTTGTAAATTTTGTATATTTCCCCTTTAAGGGGGTGTGGCAGGGTGTGTGTCCTATGCCTACATACTTTTGCTAATAGGTGTCCCTCCTTCCCATTTCAAAAAGTTGGGAGGTATGCATTATTGATTCTAAAAATAGTTGTCAACTTTTAATTGATTAGTTGGTCAGCCAATTGGTTGATGATTAATGAAGAGAGATAACACTGCTCAGGCCAGTCAAAGTCCACAAATCAAGGTGGGGGCTGAACCTCGGCTCACCACCAGGAGAAGCATGAAAGAAGAAAATGGCACTACCAAGCTAGTGAACAAGAACGTAGCAGTTGTGTGAAGCGCGTCTACTGTTCTACCCTGCTGTACCTTGTACCACTTATGTGAATAAGGAACTTTTCTTCATTGGATTCTGTGGTGGTGTGCGACCATTTTCTTATTTTATGCTTCAGCCGATTGGTTGGCCTGCATACAGAATGCATTGTTGGTTAAATATCAGGAAATCCTGTACAGCGCAGCACACATTGGCAGGAGAAGAAAATGATTTAAAGTAACACTAAAGGCAGAAGATTTTAATCTTAATGAATTTTATGCATTAAGGTAAAAACTTTCTGTGACCAGCTCCCCTCCTAGCCCCTCGTATACTTACCTCATCCTGATCTCGATCTAACACTGTACCTGAAAGCAGCAGCAGCAGCACTGCTCGCTCTCTCCTCTCAGGACTCAGATGAAGCATTGGGAGTCGTTAGCACCTGCTGCTGTCAGTCACATACTGTGAGGAGGGAGGAGGGAGCAGGGGGCAGAGCCAAGACATACTGGGCGTGCCAACAGAAGCACACAGTGTGGTTAGGGATCAAGGCTGCACAAGTACCTCCATAGCAAACAGCTGGCTATAGGGATATTCTGAAGGCAGGAGGAGCCAGACATGCCAGTGTGGGACCCCAGAAGAAGAGGATCAGGGCTGCTCTGTGCAAAACCATTGCACAGAGCGGGTAAGTATGACATGATGGTTGTTTAAAAGAAAAAAACAAACATTTACAATCACTTTAAGGGCTCCGTGCAGGGAAGATCAGCATCTGAACCCAGGGAAGCTGGAGGCAATTACAATTACATTTCAAGTAAAAAGTTTACCAGTATTGTGCAATATATTTAAAATGGTTATATCCATGCAAAAAAGTCTCAACATTTAGTACTACTTTAATATACAGTGCATTGCAAAAGTATTCGGCCCCCTTGAACTTTGCGACCTTTTGCCACATTTCAGGCTTCAAACATAAAGATATAAAACTGTAATTTTTTTTGAAGAATCAACAACAAGTGGGACACAATCATGAAGTGGAACAAAAAATATTGGATATTTCAAACTTTTTTAACAAATAAAAAACGGAAAAATTGGGCGTGCAAAATTATTCAGCCCCCTTAAGTTAATACTTTGTAGAGCCACCTTTTGCTGCGATTACAGCTGTAAGTCCCTTGGGGTATGTCTCTATCAGTTTTGCACATCGAGAGACTGAAATTTTTGCCCATTCCTCCTTGCAAAACAGCTCAAGCTCAGTGAGGTTGGATGGAGAGCGTTTGTGAACAGAAGTTTTCAGTTCTTTCCACAGAATCTCGATTGGATTCAGGTCTGGACTTTGACTTGGCCATTCTAACACCTGGATATGTTTATTTGTGAACCATTCCATTGTAGATTTTGCTTTATGTTTTGGATCATTGTCTTGTTGGAAGACAAATCTCCGTCCCAGTCTCAGGTCTTTTGCAGACTCCATCAGGTTTTCTTCCAGAATGGTCCTGTATTTGGCTCCATCCATCTTCCCATCAATTTTAACCATCTTCCCTGTCCCTGCTGACGAAAAGCAGGCCCAAACCATGATGCTGCCACCACCATGTTTGACAGTGGGGATGGTGTGTTCAGGGTGATGAGCTGTGTTGCTTTTACGCCAAACATAACGTTTTGCATTGTTGCCAAAAAGTTCGATTTTGGTTCCATCTGACCAGAGCACCTTCTTCCACATGTTTGGTGTGTCTCCCTGGTGGCTTGTGGCAAACTTTAAACGACACTTTTTATGGATATCTTTAAGAAATTGCATTCTTCTTGCCACTCTTCCATAAAGGCCAGATTTGTGCAGTATACGACTGATTGTTGTCCTATGGACAGAGTCTCCCACCTCAGCTGTAGATCTCTGCAGTTCATCCAGAGTGATCATGGGCCTCTTGGCTGCATCTCTGATCAGTCTTCTCCTTGTGTGAGCTGAAAGTTTAGAGGGACGGCCAGGTCTTCGTAGATTTGCAGTGGTCTTATACTCCTTCTATTTCAATATTATCGCTTGCACAGTGCTCCTTGGGATGTTTAAAGCTTGGAAAATATTTTTGTATCCAAATCCAGCTTTAAACTTCTCCACAACAGTATCTCGGACCTGCCTGGTGTGTTCCTTGTTCTTCATGATGCTCTCTGCGTTTTAATGGACCTCTGAGACTATCACAGTGCAGGTGCATTTATACGGAGACTTGATTACACACAGGTGGATTCTATTTATCATCATTAGTCATTTAGGTCAACATTGGATCATTCAGAGATCCTCACTGAACTTCTGGAGAGAGTTTGCTGCACTGAAAGTAAAGGGGCTGAATAATTTTGCACGCCCAACTTTTCAGCTTTTTATTTGTTAACAAAGTTTGAAATATCCAAAAAAATTTCATTCCACTTCATGATTGTGTCCCACTTGTTGATGATTCTTCAAAAAAAATTACAGTTTTATATCTTTATGTTTGAAGCCTGAAATGTGGCAAAAGGTCGAAAAGTTCAAGGGGGCCGAATACTTTCGCAATGCACTGTAAAAGGCTTATATCCCCCCTCTACCCTTTACATAGATTCATGTCGGCCCCCTAGTTAAATACCCTGTATATTTTAATTCTGGGTATATTTATTGTATATATGTGTAGCACTACCCCCTGGAGGGCCGCTGGATTTTAAGTTCCCCCATTCCTGCACAGCCAGGCAACATGCATTTTCCAACTTTCATTCAGAGACAAAGAATCAGTCCATGGGCTTGTTTTTGTTGTTTTATTGGGGAAAACAACTTGAATAGGGATGCCTAACTTGACCTGAAGAACAACAAATGAAGACAGCTTCCTTCTCCCAGCTTCAAAAATTACTAATCCTTGACTGCCATCCCTCTGGAACAGCAACAGTCTTACTGTACCTGGCAATAGAAATTTCCCTTGTAGGATCTCTATGTCCCCTAGGTGGAATTCTAGCAAAGTTCCAACTTGAAGGAGCACTATGTTCCCTCTTTTGAAAATACCAGCCCACCTGGCTCCTTGGGGGAACGTCCCAGAACAAGGGATTGAACATTAGCTTATTGGCACTGTCCCAGAAAGCTTGCTGCATATTGCATTGGGTAGTCTTCTCCCTTTTAGGTCCTAAGGGTGTAGAGGTACTCACACTGTCCCTAGAAATCCTGCTGCTTTTGAGAAAGACTGCTATTCTCCTGTTGTCCATGCTAGCCAGGGTGTCCCCTAGAAGATCCCTCTCTTTTTCTTTCTTTCTTCCTTTCTTTCTTCCTTCCTTCCTTCCTTCCGCAGCTCCCAACCTTGAGACAGAGCCCCTTCAGCCCAGGGGTCCCCTCCCAGGCCACTCGACATAGCTTCAGTACTCGATCTTCCAACCGACTCCCCTGTGGGCCAGGCTCAACAATGTTTGTGGGCTGACCCAGCCACCCTGCCAAGCCTCCTGCCTCTCAGGGTTGGCCAGATTCCTAAACATTTACAGATTAGGACCTCCTGAACTTCACCCATTAGCTTGCAGAAACTTCTCTAAGCTTCTAGAACCAGGGGGGAGGTACTGGAGGCCTGACATTTAGTGCCCTCCAGCCTGACCTACAGTAACCCAGACCAATTAACCAGACTCACCTAGCTAGTGTGAGTCAGAAAATAAATTGACCTACTGTACACTAGTCTGCACAGGGGGTGCTACGCATGATATGTTTATATATATATATATATATGTGACAGGAAGTCAGGTAAATCTGTGGGTGTTGTCACAGACGGGAGATACATTTCTGCCTTGTTTAGACAATTCACCAATTACTATCAGGCGTCGGCTGCGGAGGTAGCCAGAAAGGTTTAAGGACGTTGGAAAGCATCAGCTATTTAGAATGAGGAAATTAAGGCCTCTATAAGTTATCCAGAGGATGACTACTGATTGCTGCCTCCGGAGGCTTTTTGCGTTAAGGAGAGCAGTGAGCTGAGAGAGACTTCTGAAGGTGAGGTGGTGTTGACTTTTTCTGTGTGAAAGGAAAACAAATGGACTATTGGTTTTCTGCTGTATGACCAGCAGTGTCTGCCCAGCAGTAGGTTGGGACAGACTCCATAGGTAGGTTCCTGTGTTGTGAAGGTAGACGCCCCAAGGGGCCAGGGTTTATTTTATGTTTGTTTGATTTATGCTGTTTGGATGCTTGCACTTGTTTCCAGCAAATTGGAAGAATAAACCATAGACCGTTGTTTTCAACCACTCCTCGGCTGTCTCTCTGTGTAGCGAACCCACCCAAGGGGTCACCCACACCCGCTACCGAGCTAACCTCTTACAATATATATTTACTACATTTACTGTTTCACAGTATAAACAGATGCCTTACAGTGGTGCTTTTCTGCTGTTTTTTGTACTATAAAGGGCTAATGTTTGTTAAACCCTATCATGAAAGGTGGTTCAAAATGCATGCTGCTGCTACTAAATGTCTTGTATACAGGCACCTGCCTATGACAAGGGAGTCTGTCATGCATAATATTATATTACAATCCTGTCTAAAAATCTGCAAAACCACATTTTAGGGCTTTTATTTTTTTTTCTTTAAATCAAAATTATGATCTCTGAGTCTGATGATATATATCCGATTGAGTGAATTAGATATTTTTGTCTCCAATAATATACCCGATTAATTAAATTTACCGCTGCATATAGCTATTCAGGAATAAATTGTCTTTTTTAAAACTTTACATAATAGCTAAATGATACGCTACACTTTAAGGTCTGTATCCGATTATTCGAAACAATATTCGGCCAATTAATCGATTATGAAAATAATCATTAGTTGCATCCTTAGTCTCATGCAGCTCCTACTTGTGTCTCTTGCAGCTCCTACTCATGTCTCATGCAGCTCCTACTTATATCTCATGCAGCTAGCTCCTACTTGTGTCTCATGCAGCTCCTACTCGTGTCTCATGCAGCTCCTACTCGTGTCTCATGCAGCTCCTACTTGTATCTCATGCAGCTCCTAGTCATGTCTCTTGCAACTCCTATGTATCATTTTTGCAGTCATACTTGTGTTTCTTGCAGCTCTTACTTGAAAAAGTATACTCACAATGTTATATGCATTCAAAAATTGTATACGGTTCTAAGTAGGCAACAGTCCTTCTTCCACACACTTAAATAAAGGCCCATATCTCCTAGAGATTAATTTGCCAAAACCAACCCCCTAACTTGCTGTGTTCCCACATCAATTACTGCAACGCGTGCTGCATAACGTTATTTAATAAAAACCACCTTGCATTGTCTTCAGGAACATGACTGCCTCTTGCATTAATTCCTGCAAAACTAATCTGGTTAATTGCCCGATCGATTTGACTCTCTGAGAAATGGCAGCCAGGAATCTGGTGGCCGCTCAAAAGGCAACAAAAGAAGGATTTATGCAAAGCATTTTCCTTGAAGACTGAGGAGGACTAGCTAAGAAGGATTTCCTCCGAAGGTCAGTATTGTTATTTTTCAGATAAGTTCCATCACCTGGAGGGTAACATGGCCACCTTCTGTGTAATATGTAACCTATCTAGTGATCTGCTGATCAGTGTACCAACTGCCAAGCTATATCATTGATATTCCCAGCTCATATAAACCCCATTTTGCAGATTTCACTGTTGGTGTTATAGAATAATCAAGACCACTGTCCTCTGTAGTAAAAATATAATCTTTTTTCTTTTACATTTTGTGAAATAATGAAAGGCAAGGTGGTTGAGGGACGCTGTGTTTCACCTTGCATGCTTTTTATACGAGGGAAACTAAGGTGGAATCTGGTCTGGGTTTTTTGGGCCACTTTTTGGTTGTGTGGGATCCAAACAGGATTTTGCTTCCCACTTGTGACCAGCAGCAGATGGGATAAATAAAGAATAGGGATGGGCTCAGGCGTGTTCGGAATGTAATCTCAACCCACCCAAGCAATCTTGCCAGGACAGCCTCACTGCACACCATCAGTCATAGGGTAATGAGGTATTTCCCGGCCCGCAGCTGCACAAACACACTCTGCCTATAATTGGTGGTGTGCAGTAACAACTTCCTGGCAGGATTGCTCAGGTGGGTTGGGACTACGATCTGAACACGCCTGAGTCCATCCCTAATACAGATGAGCTGGAGCAAGAGGGTGCTCTGGCCTGGGACTCAGGAAGCTACCTGAGAAAGAGCTACTCGTAGAAATTGGAGCTGGAAAAACCATAACCCCCTTCATATTTCTCTCATGACAAGTTGCCCTCAAAATCAATCTGTACCCCATTTTGAGGTTTCAAGCTAAAACTACAAACTAACAGCAGACTCCAAAGTCTGTTACCTTTAAACCGTACATGTTCTTCTGTGCACCTCTCTGATTTAACTTTATTTTGTTAATGGGATATCACTGCTTGAGGATTGCAATTACAGTGTCCAATTAGTCTGCTTCAGCGGTCAGTAAATAATACATTCTCATTGGACAGGTAAATACCAGTTGGTGGAGCCTAGTCAGTAACAGGCCCCAGTAACAAAGTGAAACTAAATCAGAGAGGGGGTAATGAAGCGGCTTTATAAATATAGATGTAAAAACAGACATCTTGTGTTGTCTGCGCTAATAAAGGATTTTCAGATTTAAAAGTTTAAAATGAAGTAAGGTTCACTTTGATCCCCTCATTTGTTACTCCTGATCTTTGAAATTCACTGACTTAAACACACACACGCTGCTGGAAGATATCTGGCCCCTTCCAAACTTTCTTTCTGCTGTTCTTGACGGATTGATTTCATATTGTGACTATTCTGTGAAGCATCCTCTTTTTCAACCTTCCATCTAAATCTTCCTTCAGCGCTTCAGCACAGATCACTGGGGAGGAAACTTATTGCACTGGGCCACCTCTGCAGTTTAATCAATCTTTTTTTCTTTGTAATTCCAGCTACAGAACAAAAATATACAGTCAGAGGTTGAAATGTGCAATGTCAGGGGCCTGTCGACAACCTCACATTATCCAAATTTTCTAAAGCTGTTTTATTGTTCCCAGTAAAGAAGGAAGCTGGATGCAATTTTGTTCATTCATTAACCCTCACCCAGGTTTAGTGGTTTTGCGCTACTGTGTGAGACTAATAGGACTTGCAATGAAAAATTATCATTGAAAGGGAATATATGGTCTTTAATATTTTCTGAATAAACATGTCAAAGCTCAATGTAGATAACACAGTGAGTCAATCAGAAGCTGAGCCCAAGCATTGATCTTGCTGTTTGACAGGGATCTAATGTCCCGACACCGTGGCTGTGTTTGGGTGCCGCCAGCCACAGGAAACCTGAAACTGCTGATGAGTAAGTATTATACAATTGTTCTGAGCAGTGTTAGTTGGAAGATAGCCAGGTATTCTCTATCGCTTTAACTTCTGTCATGTAAATATGACATGGTGGCTTTCAATTGGACGTGTGCTTTGCCCATCCAGAGCAAAATAAAAGGTTCTCTTAGCTTACCCAAGCTACACATACTCCTCCTTTTGCTCTGCTGCCACATTATTTGATTGTTGATAGCAAAGAGACAGACCAAGTACTTCCAGATATGCATGTGTCCCACCTCCATTACTCTTATGTAAAAGCTCAGCTTCTTGTTTATTGGCTGCTCAGTCACCCAGTGCTATCATGTGAGCATGAGCAGAGAGTCCTTAGCCATCTATAAGCATTAAGTTGTGACTTAGAACTTCCTCTACTCTGTCCTTGCAGCTTCAAAGAGTGGCAAATTATATGTGCTGCTGCGGATGAGGCATTGGATCACAGTAAGGATCTGCTACATTATATATGAAACCTATTCAAATTATTATTTAGTACTAGTGAAATCTTTTTTTTTTTTCCTAGGATTCTGGCAACAGCCGGCACAGACTTTGACCTGCGAACGTTGAGAGCGGTGAGAGTGCTGAGACCCTTGAAACTCGTCTCCGGGATTCCCAGTAAGTTATATTGCATTGTTCTCCTTAATACATTTCATAGGAAGAAAGAGAACCTCTTGGGGTGGAGATGTAGGAGCCACCATCACCGACTTAAAAGTGCAAGACACAGGGCTTTCATATATAATCTTTTATTACCACTTGTTAGCCCAAAAGAGGTATACAGGCCGTAATTTCCAATGTCGCTGTCTGCCTGACAGATGCCCAGCTGTATCTACACTCACAAGTCCCCATCACCACTTTATGCAGCCCAGTTGTATATACACTCCTCTGTCATTCTCCTCCAGTTTATGGTGGCCATCTGAACCTACACTGCATGATGCCTGTCACCCCGTGGCAGAAACACTCAATTCTAAGATGCCCAGCTGAATCTACACTCCCTGGTCTCTGCCGCCTCATGGCAGATATACTGTCCAGCTTATGGTACCCAGCTGTATCTACATTTCCCATTCTCCAAAAGTGGTATACAGACTGCAATTTTCAATATCCTTGTCTACCTGATAGATGCCCAGCTGTATATGCACTCACCAGTCTCCATTAGCCTATGGAAGGTGTATTGTTCACTTTAAGCTACAAAGTGGTATCTACACCCCAATGACGAATATACTGTCCAGTTTAAGGAGCCCAGCTATATCTACACTTCCGGGTCCCATCTACCCCATGGAAGATATACTGTCAAGTATATGGTACCCAGCTGTATCTTCACTTCCCTTTACCCAAAAGGGGTATACAGCTTGCAATTTCTAATGTTACTGGCCTCCTGACAGATGCCCAGCTGTAGCTACACTGACTGGCACCCACCACCCCATAGAAATGAATAATTTATAATTTTGTAACATCTCAATAAAGTTACAACAATAAAAAATGTCTTGCATTATAACAATGCAAAGTACCACCCCTGATTGCTCCCACACAACAGACAGCCAGTTTTTAAGTGCAGGCTGGTGTGAATGAGCAATAAATTGTAATACTCATAAAGCTTTGCCAGGAACAACACGCAAACATTGTGCAAATGCAATGACATGCAAAAATAATGCTAATTTAGATGGGGGAAAACGCTACAGCTTTATTCACATTTAATTTTTAGGCAAGGCAATAGTTATGTTATCTTTCAATCTTATGGTAACCAAAAATACCAGCTGCAAGTAACATATGGCAGCAACCAACTGAATACCAAAGTCAAGAAAGCCTGCCTCACTTTAAAGTGTATCTCTAACCAAAAAATGTTTTCTTTCTCATCCATTAAGGGAATCGTAAATTTACAAACAGTCAGGTTATACTGCCACCTACAAGAGTTCATGTCACTGACAAACATAAAACTTGTAGGCCATCTCCCCAATAACCCCTCAGGTTAAACACCTGTTTTCAGTTCTGCTGAAAAAGCCAAACATTTTTCCTAACCTTTCTTGTTTCGTAGATTTTTATTTTTCCCCTAATGATTTCAATGAAGATTCCTTGCTACACAACTGCTTGAGCCTATCTCTATCTAGCAGCTATTTGGATCAGAGTTTACTCCTTTATAGTCTAGCTTTGAAGGCTGTACTTGGACCCCTATGGCCTGGATGTGTGAGGCTCTGCACTGGGCTCCACATTGTGGAGCTTTCCAGACCTAAGTGCACTGGGTTGACTACTGAACACTTTCAAGGTCCAGGGCCATGGCACAGCTCCAAGTATGACCCTGTCTCTGAAGACTCCCTTAGTGGGTAAGGCTGATTAGGCTGAAGCACCAGGAGCTACCTTAGTGTTTGCACAGAGGGGTGCCTTTTCAGATTTCCTACCAACGTTTCTTTCACCAAGGCACGGTATAAAGCTGAATTACATCATCCACTGGGTGCTCTTTTTCCTGACATTCAGCTGGGAGGAAGCACCATCTCGCTCCTGCATCTATAGCACCATGTGGTTTCCTAGTGACTGATCTGCTTCCAGTGCTAGCCTATATTGACCTAGTCACCTCTGGCCATTTGAAACCCCTATTAGCACCTGCTGCTTGCCTGGATTATTGAGTACTTTAAGCTCTGTCTCGTTTTGGGCCTATTTGTTTTATCACTGTGTGGATGCGACATGTCTTTGCTAGGGCACACCGAGGACAGTCCAAGTGACCTCAGCCTATACTCCCTTTGTGGTTCTGGGAGCATTTACTCGGTTGTATCCCTAGACAGAACTGATACCTGCAGTCTGGAACCTGTGACCCTTATTGTTATGCAGTACTCTTCATTGAAGTCTTTCTCATCTCTGCCAGATGAGGCTGAGGGCTCCCCCATGGCCACAGGGGCATCTTTGTCCACTTAGGATTTCCCAGCTGTTTGTGCTCAGCTGCTGGACATTCTGCCTGGAGGGGCTCAAAGTGTGCTCTGGCTCCATCCCCTGTAGATTTTAGTCTCAGACACTCCTGAGCCCTTAAATCAAACTGGACCCGCAAGGTGTGTGCGAAAACTTTTTCCCTTTAGGAGGGAATAAATACATTTGTGGTCTGTTTCCACCATGGACCAATAACCCACCTTAACAGGAATACGACTTAACTGGTTGAGGGTATGCACACCTTTTGGTTATTCTACTGACAGGCATTTAGTGTCCCTCTGTAAATCCCAATTTAAATTGACTGGCCTGGCTCAGTCTGTCAAACCATGTCAGGATGGGTTCATTCCCTGAAGAGTGATATCTCCCCTGATGAGGTAGATCCCAATGTATAGAGCAAATGCAGCAAATGTCTAGAGCATTTTACTGTAGCTGTGATGGTTTATTACAAGCTTTTAAACTTGTGCCTTGTATGGGACTGATATATACAGTGAGTACAAATATGTAAAGCACATTGTGTGGCTGGGATGTTGATTCTGTATCTGTGAAGTATCTGACTTAAACTTTTAGGGAAATAGTATATTTAGACCTGCTCCTGACACTATGATTAGCAATGCTGTGGGTGGTCAGTGTGCTCCTGCCACAATGCAAGAGGCCTTTGGAGGGGTCGAAGGAATCCCACCCTTACATAGTTAGATAGTTAGTGAGGTTGAAAAAAGACACCAGTCCATCCAGTTCAACCAATGATAAGCGTGTGTGTGTTTTCTGTCAATAGTACATTGAATACCCTGTATGTTGTGGTCGTTAGGGGCCCATCTAATAGTTTTTTGAAGCTATCGATGCTCCCTGCTAATACCGTTGCTTGTGGAAGAGAATTCCACATCCTGACAGCTCTGACAGTAAAGATCCCTTTACTCAGTTTAAGCTAAAACCGCTTCTCTTCTAATTTTAGTGAATGGTCTTTTTAAATTCCCTTTCACTGAAAAGTTTGTTCCCAATGTTAGGGTCACCAGTTTGGTATTTGTACATGGAAATCACATCACCTCTCAAGCATCTCTTCTCCAGAGAGAATAAGTTCAATGCTTGTAGTCTTTCCTCATAGCTGAAGTCCTCCATTCCCTTTATTAGCTTTGTTGCCTTTCTCTGGACTCTCTCCAGTTCCAGCACCCTTCTCCTTCATCTTCTGCAGTAGGTACTCATAGGCTTCTGGAGCCACTCAGTCCATAGGGCTCAAAGCCAGAGGTAAGCTAACTCCTCTGAGGGGCCTTTTACATGAAGGTACACCTCCACTTGTACAAGTGGGGGGCTGTTTGTACATCTGGACTTGGGTGGCTTGCATCCCTGGCATCTGGGTGTTCAGGACACCCTTTAATGCCCACAGGCTAACCCCACCAACACTGATAATACGGTGCTACTGCACAGAACAAAGGTATTTTCTATGCCTTTTGCGTTTCCTGGTACTCTGGGACTCATTGGGGTTAATTTACTAAAGGCAAATAGATTATGCACTTTGCAAAGTGTAGTTTCACTCTGCAAGTGCAGTTGCTTCAGAGTTTAGTGAATGAGGCCAACTCATATAATTGAGCACTGTTTTACCCCCTGATACCCTCAGCATTCCTTCACTCTAGATGGGCTCTTTGACCAACAAGATTGACAGGGATCTAGACCTGACACTTCAGTGTCCTTTGGGGGCAATGGCTATTTCTCAGAGTGGCAGACATTGTGTTTTTCTTAATGCCCTTGGCATCCTTACTGCAATCTTTGACTGAATAGGAACTCGCAGGTATTCATCAATGGTAACTGTTGATGCTAAAACAGCATCCATCTTGTGTATCATTGGACCCTGTCTTGTTTGGTACTTCCTCGTTCTTCTCCATCAGGGCTCTGTATGTCATTAAAGGAGCAGCTGTTACCACAATCTCCCCTTCTCTTGTTGGCTTGTGTTCCCTTCTATGGCAGGGGGCCTGAGCTTAAGAATGAGTTATACTGCTGGCCTCTATGAACTAGGAAGAGCTTGGCTTGCCCATTGTTTTTTTTTGAGGGGGAGGGGGGGGGGTTAATATGGTGGTTTCTTCCTTTTGTCCCACTTGCTGGGGTGTCACCATATCCAAGGTTTCAGACTATTTTTCCAGAACAGATGATCTCCTCCTTGTGATTTCTTGTAAGCTCACAGTGAGTGACAAGCACACTTTTCCACCTAGCAGCACTAGGGTTGTCGGTTAGAATCCCAAACATGACAGTACCTGCCTAGAGTTTGCATTTTCTTCCTGTGTCTGCGTGGATTTCCTCCGGGTACTCCGGTTTCCTACCACACTCCAAAGACATGCTGTTAGGTTAATAGGATCCTGTCTAAATTGGCCCTAGTATGTGTATGTGTGGATGAACCCTTAGATTGTAAGCTCCTTGAGGGCAGTGAGTATGTAAAAAATCACCCCCTTTAAAATAATCACATTTTGTTGCTGTGCAGCCTGAAATGAAGTCATAATTTTTGTTTTATCTAGCTGTATTTACTCAGTACAACTTATAACATTCAAGTGAAAAATATAAGCCCAATGTGGCAGAAAAAAAAATAAAACAAATTCAAAAACGATTTGCGGAGTTAAAAATAAATTACTTCCTTGTGTCAGTATTTTGTTGAACCACCTTTTGCTTTAATTACAGCCTTTAGTCTATTGGGATATGTCTTTAGTAACTTTGCACATTTAGACCTTGCAATAGTTGCCCACTCTTTTTTGCAGAACTCCTCCTTAAGTTCAGTTAAATTTGATAATGATCGTTTGTGGACATTCACCTTTTTCACCTTCAACTACTGTGTGCTTTGGGTCAATGTCATGTTGGAAGGTAAACCTTCCCATTGACAACTTTCTGGCAGATGGCAGCAGATTTTTCTCAAGAATTTGATGGTATTTTGCCCCATCTGTTTTTCCTTCTATCCTGAAAAGTGTTTGAGCCCCTACTGCAGAGAAACACCCCCATAATAGGATATTACCACCTCTATGCTTTACTGTAGGAATGGTGTTATTTGGATGGTGAGCTGTATTGGATTTCTGCAAGACATATCGTTTGGTGTTGGGGCCCAATAATCCAATTTTAGTCTCATCCGATCACACTTTTTTCCATGTGGCCTCAGAATCTTCAAGGTGAGTTTTGGCAAACCCTAGTCGTGACTTCATGTGGCCTTTCTTGGAGAGTGGATTTTTTCTTGCAACCCTACTATACAAGCCACATTTGTGGAGAATTTGTGATATTGTTGTCACATGCACACAATGATCACTCTTTGTCCTAAATTCCTGCAACTGCTTCAGAGTTACTGTAAGCCTCTTGGTAGCCTCTCTGATCAGTTTCCTTCTGGATCTTCATCCAGTTTGAAGCGACATTCTGATTCAGCGAGGGTCTGTGTTGTACCAAATACCTTCCACTTCCTAATAATAGACTTCACTGTGCTTCTAGGCATTGATAAAGCCTTTGAAATGTTTTTGTATCCATTTACAGACTTGTGCCTGTCTACAACTTTATCCCAGAGATCTTTTGGCAGTGCCTTGCCACTCATTGTTTGCTTCAGTTGCAATACCAGGCACTGAAATGCTCCAGGAAAGCTCTTTTCATGCTGAATTAATCAAAATGACCACAGCTGATAACTGTTGAGAGTGAAATGGCTTTGTGTGCCATTGAGAAGGTGATTAGCTACAAGTCATTTTTAGGAGGGGAGTGATCCTTTTTCCAAGATTTTTTTCTGACATGTTGGTGTTATATCTTTCACTTGGATGTTATAAGTTGCACTGAGTAAATACAGCTAGATAAATTAAAAACTGTGTCTTCATTTAAGGTTTCAAAGCAACAAAATGTGATTATTTTAAGGGGGGTGAGTATTTTCTATACTCACTGTATATAAAAGTGTAAATTGACAATGCTATAGAAGTGCCTGTAATACATAAATAACACATTTCTGGCAAGAGCAACAGTTATTTTCAATACTTGCTGAAAATGTTCCCAGCCTGAGTGAAAACTAATTCAGCTACCACTGGTATGGTGCAAAATATTAGTTTATTATGGCTTAGATTAGTGATCGATCGATTATCGGCAAAGCCGATATATCAAGGGCCGATCTGCATTTTTCATGATATATCGGAATCGGCCACCAAGGTGACTGATATTGCCGATATTTCGGAAAGTGCTTTTTCCTGGAGTGATGCCTGCAGCTAGAGGCATCACCCCGGTACCGGCGTCCATAGCCGATGGTCGGCTGTCTTGTAATGACAAGTGATGCGGCTGAGAAGCCGCTTGGCTGTCATTACAAGGAGCGGGAGGGAACGTCCCCCTCCCGCGTCTCGCCTGGGTCTCCTGTTCCCACCGGGAGACCCGGGAAACCATCCTGCACAGCCGCCGAAGAGAAGATCTGATCAAAGATTCGGCTCTGATCTGGTCTCCATGTAAAAACCCGGAAGTGATGTCATGACATTACTTCCGGGTACTCGGCGCCAAATTAAAAAAAATGACAGCATTCAAAACAGCTAAACTTGGCGTTTTGAATTATTTTAAGGGCAGAGGAGGGGTTTAGGGTCTTTTAGACCCCCAGATCCCTCCACAAGAGTACCTGTCAAGTGAAAAAAATAAAAAAAATTTTAAATGTACGAAAATATCGGCCAATATCAGTATCGGCAACGAAAAACCGATATCGGTCGATCACTAGTTTAGTTTGCATGTTAATATGTACAGTATACTTATTAACATGCATTACATAGGTTTTAGGTTTCATTGCTGACTCTATACGCAAGAAACATGAAAAAGCAGAAATGTGGGCAGAGCTTGTCACTAGTAAACATGTGGGCGGGGCCTGGCACTATTGGAAATGTGGATGGGGCCTATCATTTTTGGAAATGTGGGTAGGGCCCGTAGCTATGGACACGTGGGCGTGGAAAAAAAACTGTCACTTTAGAAATGTGGGAGTAAAACAAACAGAACATTACAGAAGATGAACCCCGTGATTTAGATACGGCGGGCAGTTTGATTATGGGGGTTGATTGTTCATAAATATAAAAAGTCTAACATGAAACAGCCACTAAGCCTTGAAAAAAAAAAAAGGTTTTGGCTAAAATCGGGCTTAACTAGTTCCCACCCACCCATAGTACATTTACTGCGGGCTGGCGGCACAGACAGGCTATATCATGTATATGTATGTCGACAGCTGGTGGGCACGCACTGCTCCCGCCACCACTGTGTCCAACAGACACAGCGGATTGCGGCTCCTGGTACCCAGCCGGGGTATTACGCGATTGTTAAAAATAAATGTGAAAAAAAGAGATAAATATGCAATGTGTTAGAATACAGCAATCTCAATCTCAATATAGGGGACATGTCCTGCATGTCCTCCATATATACAGCCTTTTTTTTCAACTTGGTATATTTTATAAAAAATAAATATCCACAGAGAATAGAACCAACCCATAATGGTCATTGTGGCTGAATTGTGTTGGGAACTTATATCCATCTGCTGGTGTTCCAGGACGCCAGTTTCAGCATAAATATTGACACTGGATGGACTCAAAACTCTTATCTTTTGTCTATACAGGCCTCCAGGTGGTGTTAAAGTCGATCATGAAAGCGATGGTCCCTCTGCTGCAGATTGGATTGCTGCTGTTCTTTGCTATCGTCATGTTTGCCATCATCGGACTGGAGTTCTACATGGGGAAGTTTCACAGGACCTGTTTCTCTCGTGATACAGGTGAGGGACAGTTGTGTGGTGGTGGAGCTGGAGGCAACAATGGAGAGAATGCTAAATATGTACACAAACCAGAGCGTTATCATCATAAATTACCTCAGGCCTTGCTGTCCATTATAACATAAATGAACCCTTCCATTTTCCCCAGTGACAAGTATCTTCCAGTCTGTGTTGCACAGATTTGAAAATGTTCCTATTTTCCTATTGGTCAGAGTTTAAATTGTTCCACCTTTGATTTCATTAAGAAAGCTAAAATGTCCAGTCACTTGTGTCCAGTCATAGATTCACTATATTAAATTATTGGGACGCCTGCCTTTACATGCACATGAACTTTGATGGCATCCTAGTCTTAGTCCATAGGGTTTAATATTGAGTTATAACATCCAAAATTAAATGAGCACTAGATAAATTGGTGTGTATGGCAGCTGGCACAAAAAAGGTGAATATACAACCCTCAGAAAACAATATGAAATAAGATATGTGCAGTGCTAATAAGTGATACCCTTAGTGCTTAAACCAATAAAATGTCCAAACAGTGGAAATAAGCCACCGGGTGGTTATCAAAACTGCAGCATGAATCACTGTTAACATAAAGTCCAAACAGTGAACCCAAACTCAAAAAACAGCTGGCTTATCCAGTATATCTAAAGGACTCCTCCGATCTGTACTTTCCATGCTTTGGTTCTCTGTAGAATATATATACTGTCTAGTCCTAGTGTGGATATAATGTCCATTTCTGGTACAGAGCTGTATCTGCACTCCCAGGTCCCTGTCACTCCATGGCAGATACAGCTAGGTGCCACAAACTGGATAGTATATCTGCACCCCCCTGGTTCCCTGTCACTGTATAGTAGGTATCTCCAGTTTCCGGTACCAAGCTATATCAACATTGTTGAGTTCCTTTCACACCATGGTAGATGTATCCAGTTTCTGGTGCCTTGCTGTATCTATTCTCCCCTAATCCCTGATGCCCAGTAAAATGTGGTGCTCCTAGTAAAAACCAGGAACCTGAGAAGAGGTGGCTATTTGCTTTTGGCCATGCTTGCCAAAAGATCATGATGGACAGAATGTGGTTATGGCATGACAGTTGGGCAAAAATCAAATGTCTGTGGATACTGTGCACATCACACCCTGACCAATCTCAGAGAAAAGGCTATTTGGCCACCTTAGATTTTCTGTTGTTAGGTTTGGGGATGTTTGTGTAGTTCTCACAGTAAAACCTTCTGGCTGCTGTTTTATGGGCACCTTATAAAAGAACCTGTGCTTGCCCATTTAGAGCAAAGCAACAACTTTTTTTAATCCTCCTTTTTTCCTTCAATCCCTCACTATTCTGGTCAGCCCAGTACTTCCAGGTAATGTATAGGAAAGCATATGACTGACTCTCTGTAAGAGTCTTTGTCCAATCAGTTTATAGCCCTCAGTCCCCCAGTGATTTGTAGCTTCTACAGAGCTGTCATTTCACTCTCAGTAGAGTATGTGTTGCTGGGGAAGAAGGACATTAAAGTGAACCTGTTGCTTTGCCTGCATGAACACAGCATAAGTTCACTTTAAAGCTAGTCAATCGCAGAAATAATAAGCGCCTAATTTCTTGGGAATGGTGGACCACAAGGATGAAATATATGCAAAATGTTACCAGATGTGTAGGTAAAAACAAATAATGATACAACAATATTGTTGTATCATCACACTCGTCACTCATTATATATTTTTATTCACGACCAGTATTTTATTTATTTATGATCTATCACTGATCACTTTATCCATTTTTTTATCAGCGTCACTCATTTTATATTTTATTTATGAGTTTGGATTGTCATCTGTCTGCTTTTAAACAATATTGTTGTATCATTATTTGTTTTTACCTACACATCTGGTCATATTTTGCATATATTTCATCCTTGTGGTCCACCATGCCCAAGAAATTAAGCGCTTATTCTCTCTGCGATTGACTTGTTTTAGTATGTTGTGACTGAATTTGCTGCTGATTTCTGGTGTTCCACTGCATATATCATCCTTAGATCTCATATCTTCTTATAACTTACTTGGTAGCGCATAGGTTCACTTCTTTCGTTATTCATCACTTTAAAGCTAAACTCTTAGCAGACAAAAACTAAAGAACACCAAAAATGTATTTAAGTATTTAATAAAAAAAATAAACATATTTGAAAATGCAGTTACGGTAAACACTTGAATTTTAATTGGTCTATGACTAGCCCCCTTGTGTTGAAGCCTATCCCGAGCAAAAAAAAAAATTGAATTGGGGTTATGGTTGTCACAGACAGCAAAAAAAAAGATTGGCAGAATGTTTAAACCTTCCTCATTGTACCATTAATGTGACAGTCTGTGTCCTTATTGTAAAGATTTCCCATTATTTCCTGTCCTTGCAGAAAGTAAGAGGAAATCCCCCCCAGCAGGGCTACAGACAGTAACGAAAACCTGATAGAGGCTCCAACACTAAGGCAGGGCATAGATGATACAAAATTATTTCTTGCCAATCGCTTGATTCCCCCATGAACACAGTCAGTGTTGATAGGGGAATCCCTTCAGCTGAGTTATTGTGTTCTCCTGTTGGGAGGTGGGCGCAGGGAGCTGTCCTTGTTGGTGAAACACAGTGATTATTGGTAGCGGCTATAGACGCTGGCAATTTTTCCATCCTAAAAATCCAACATGTTGTACCCAGGTCGATTGATGGATCGACTTGGGTACAATCAGCCTGCCCATACATGGTTTGAACTTCGGCTGGTCTCTGCTGAACTGTCTATGGCTGGCATTAGAATTTAACAACACTGCAACACTGGACGACATTGAACACAAGCCCCGCAATAGCCAACAGGACATGATCTTGACATACTCACTCAACAAAAATCTACCGTAGATGTTTTCTGCTGAGCATAAACTTTAAAAACCGTCTTCTTCCAAACTGGCAGCATTTATTCTGCCTCGTTATAATTACAACTCATATCTGAAACTCTTGTGTCTTAATGGAAATCTCAATGACGGCTCTGTTGCAGCCGATGGCAGCTTCTTTCATTGCCCCCTTTGTCTAATATTTCCAGCTTTGAAAGTAGAGAATGACCTCCAGGAAATGAGAGAAGCTATCTCCGAGAAGCTGGCCTCGACGTTTCCAGCGCAAGTTTTCAGATCAAGCGAGCTTAGAGCTGGTGTCAGGCCAAGTTAATAACTTTTTTTTTACTGCCGAACAGCATATGCAAGCGAGCCGAGTTTTACCTTTAGAAATGAGAATAATTTGAGATAATCCGCTGATGCGTTCTCCCCGCGATTCTTCTAATGTGATGGCAGAATCTGTGCCAAGGCTTAAACGGATTATCCCCCATGTTTCTCGTTGCTCCACTTTCTCCACTATAAACAATATTTTGTACCAGCAAAGTTATTGTCATTTCTTGCTCTGCTCAAGGACAAAGAGGCCTTTGTTTAAAGGTTCATTTAGAGGCATGCTTCTATGACAAGGAAAGTGAGAACAAATGCTGTGTAGGCACTTCAGAGGCCTAGTCATGACTGAGCTCACACAAGAGTTTGCCTTCAGTTACCATGCTGGTGCAGGGTTACTGAGGAAAAGTTATTTGCCCACATTTTGAAGCAGAGAATTGCTGTCATTTTAGTTTCCTTAACCTCACGCTGATAATAAAGGCTACCAGCTCCAGACTGTCCTTAAAAGGCCAGTTACCCAAAACCTTTTTCTTTTAATGGATGCTGGAGAGTTGTCCACCTGTCAGTTCCTTCCATCTCAAGTACTCTATAGATGAGATCTCTACACTGAGACCTGCTGTGGTCTGCACACCTGCTGTAGTCATTATGAGGTGTTTCCAACGTTTGTGCTGCATTTTTAATTTATTTTATATTATTGAGAATGTAATAGGAGAAGCTGGAGCACACAAAGGTGGGCAGGAAAACCCAAAACTCCCAGGTGGACAGAGAGCCAGGAATTATGGCAGGGCGATCATGCTGTTGTAGTATTTTCAGAGATAAAGGAAACCAAGGGCTACTCAGGCCACCAGGCTCCACTTGTAAATAAATATAACTTTTGGGAGGACCAGGGCTATTTTCAGCAGGAACGCAGTTCAGACACCACCAACACTAAATGTATTTTAATGGCAAGGGGTGGTGATGTGTGCTGGATGGTCCATTGATGCTGGCTGCCGGGAGATCTGTTGCCACTGGGGGGATCTATTGTTTAGGAAGGGGTCTATTGTTGCTGGATGCTTGGAGATCTATTGTTGCTGGCAGGGGTTCATTGTACTTGAAGTTGATCTGTTGCTTTTCTTGTTATTAATAATGAATTCCATACAAACTACCGAGTACCACAAAATGTTTTCTCTAAAAGGGGTGGTACTGGGAGGTGGGTAGGGAACGGAACCAAGAGACAGTGCTTAGAGGTGGGTACGGTTTAGAGAAAAGGGGTGACTTAGCAGGGGGGGAGTACCTGAACCTGTTTTCTGAAAAATATAGCCTTGGAGAGAGCTCTGACTCTTATAAAATATCTAAAAACAGAGGGATGTGGTAATTGATAGCATTTCATCCTTCCACCTATCAAAACTGTATATTACTAAAAAGAAAATGGCAATAAAGCCTAATCTAGACATAGATGAAAAAAGATAACAAAATGTTGCATTTAATTCCAGGTGAGCCCACTGGTGATTTCCCCTGTGGGGAGGAGCCCCCGGCCCGGACATGCGATAACGAGACTTCAGTGTGCCGCCTATATTGGAAAGGGCCAAATTTTGGCATTACCAACTTTGACAACATATTGTTTGCTGTCTTGACGGTGTTCCAGTGCATTACCATGGAAGGCTGGACTGACATTCTGTACAATGTAAGTAGCAGAAAAATCTACAAGTTGTCTTTCAAATTAAAGTAGAACTAAACCCTAACTGGATGACACCAATTAATAAACTGCCATGTTTGTTTTCCATATGTTATTTTATTTCTCCTTTTTGCATCTCAGCGCTATTTATTTCATGCCGCCTCTTTCAGTTACTGTCTGTCTACAAGGCACCCGGCTTTAGCCACCTGTTTCTTGATAGTGACAACGGTTGACCATACCTACACAGGATATGTATTGGCATGACCACCTATATTTTTCCCCAGGGGTGCAATTGACTGGTAGATAATGCAGGAACACAACAAGCAAACAGTTGTCACCCCCATAATAGGAGGTGCCTGAATAAGAACATTTGTGCTAGGATCACCAGTTTCTGGTTTAATATAAAATGAAGATCAAAAAGTACTGGAAATGGCATTTGAAATTTCATTAATATGTTAAGTCTGACTTGTGATTTTTGTGATTGTATTTAGATCCACCTTAAACTTTTTTATTCGAGAACGCTTCATAAATAATATCTCAAATGCAACATTAAATGAAGATGCAGAGTGTGAAGTCTTATGTAGAAAGAAAATAATTTTATAGGCTGATTTCTAATGGAGAGCAGCCATCGCTATCTTCGCTCTGTTATACAGTATTTCTCAATCCCGCAATATCACTCTTTCTTAATCCTGTGGCCAGCAATTGGCAGCCCATTCATAAAATGCAGGCTGTCAATGAACAAATCCAGTACTTCACAAACTTAATACAGCAGAGGGGATTCCATGATTGGAGCAGAGTCACTTGACTTTAACAGATCATGTAATTAGACTTTCCTCCCAACTTTCTTTCAAACTACCGTTCATTTTTTTCGCAGTCCACTGGCTATACCGCTGCTTTAAAAACATAAAAAAAGCTTTCAACATTTAATAAATTATATTTATACTGCTGCTTTTTAAATGTACCATTTAAAGAACTTGTACAGTTATCATCTGTGTATGAAGTAGTCTTTGTCCGTAGCTCAGTTATAAAATTAGAAAAAATCTAGCCCTTTCTTAAAACAAAGATTGCATGGTGTCTCCATATCAGTTACTGTACATGTGCAGAAATTTGAATTTCGCATGGGACAAAATGTTATAGAAAAACAGGTCTGAGTTAGAAGCTCGTCCCCCATAATGCACTAGGGCCTTTCTTGTGTTGTTGCTGTATGTACTATGCTGATCCACTAGAGGGGTAAGCACAGACCACCAAAGGAATAATTTTAAAGTAAAGTCAGTCTATGTACCCTTCAAACCACTAATTGGTTGAGAGGAATTAGGAAAGACATTTTGTTCCTAAAGTTACTGGAGCAAATGCCAGCTCACTTCACCAAGTCCAAAAATTACTTGTTAATTATAAGTTAAGTTAAAAAATATACCCCAACACCACTGGGGGTGAGGGTCCTGGGGAATTAATTATTTGTATCATATACTGAAAAAGAAGGCGGTAAAATTGATAATTTTTTGATTTATTGATCGCTGTTATTTAAAACCAAAATGCTCCTTTACTGTTTCCAGCTTTATAGTTGATATTAGCTTGGTTATATTTAATATGCACCTGCTATGCAGTTTTGTTTTTCATTTCGGGATAAAGTTTTGCTATAAAGGATGTCCTGCTGGACACAGGGGGGTGTCAGGGCTTGCCTAGTCATGGAAGTCAGGCCCTAGTAAAAAAAAGTGAAACTAAATCAGAGGGTCACAGAAGACACTTTGTTTCTGGCATATAAATGTAACAACAGGTATCTTGTATAGTCTGCTTTGGCAGAACTTTTTCAAATGAAGTTCAGGTTCACTTGAAATTTCAGTTTTGTTAAGAGCTTGTAAATGCAGCCGTCAGACTCAGGAACAATTGAGACGTAGCCTCAAGAAAGCAACCTTTCAGTCCCTTTCAGGAAAAAAGGATTGCTTTTGATATGTGTTCACATTACAGAATAGATCATGCTGTGTCTACAGAAACGCAAGACGATTCAAAGCAAAGGCAACAATAATCGCAAGTGAACACTGCTCCGTATGGTCCAGTTTATACTCAGTAAAACACAACCCTCTCCCCAGGCAGAGGCAGCATGGCCTAGGACACTGTTTACCAGAAAAAGGTTGGAGGATCAATACTGGTGTAAAGTGATTTAGAATTATTTTTTGGGGGGAGGGGTGGTTATAGAAAATACAGTCAACACAGTGTTTTCCTTAAAAAGTTGAAAAGCTGCCCATCTACTGAATTTTAAAGAATTTAGCTTTTGCTAAATTATATGTTCTGTTCTGCATTTTCTAATGTGTTGCCATTCTGCAGAAACCTAGAAAGCAGCACATCTAAAAGGCTTCAAAGCAAACGTGTGTTAACGTCTCTTAACCTCAGAAATCTAGCTGAATCCTCAAGCACGTCCGGCCTTTGCCGTCCGTCATCTTCTTGTACACGTATTCCTTGTCGGTGGCAAGGCTCCCTGCGTACATAGACTGTAATTCTTGACGCATGCAGTATATCTGGGACACTCTGTCCTGCACAGGAGAAGATTGCTCGTTCGATGGCAGAAGAAGCTGATAGAGAGATTTGAATGAAAATGTGTCTGCAAAGCTGTATATGTAGGGGCCCAGGATAGCATTGAGTTCAACAAAATGAAATTGTTTTTTGACAGCACAGTTCCTCAGCTGTAATAGGGGAAGCAGGTAGTGCTTAAAAAAAAAAGTCACCTGTGCAGCACTTTATTTTTGTTATTAAATTATCAATTATTACTTTGTTGCTTTTTCTTCTATCAATAAGGCTGCATTGACTTTTTTTTTACACTATTTACATGTGCCCTTGTTCTTCCCAGTGGGAGGTGTGGTTTGATAGAAAACAGGGTTTTTAACACAAAATATAGAGGTTTGAATACACCCCAACTGCCAAAAGTGCACGCTCACTTACAGTTAAAGCGCAACTTCACCTATATGTCCTCCTTCCCCTCTTTTGGAATTTTTTTTTTCGGGGTGGAGCAGGTACCTAGTTTTGAAGGGTACCTGCTCCCATTTTTTGCTAGGGTTGCCTAGGCGATCCAAGTGAAAGTCCCCCCGTCCCCGTTCCCCCCTCCTTGCCCACAACCTCCTTGGATGTGATATAAGGAAAGAAAGAAAGAATCAGAAATTACAAAGAAGCATTTTATAAAACTTGAATCCAAGAAAAAAGTGTATTGCCTTTTAGGCAGAGTGGGGAAGGGTTGTTCCCCTGTCAGTTTTATTGCTATCTGTGTTGCCATGGAGGAGATTTTCCATAACTTCTTGTCCTGGTGAGCACACATAAACTAAGGGAAAATCCCCCAAATGAAACACAGGGAGTCATTAATACCTGATAGAGGTCAAACCCTTCCCCTACTCCATCTGAAATAAAAGATGGGGTTCCATATTCGTTATTGTTATTTGGGATTCTTTTTATGTAAACTACAGGCTAAAATGCCTGCAACAAACGCTAGTTTTAAAAAAATGGCTGCAACAAACACTACTGTTAAACAAATGGCTGCAACAAAGAAACAAGACTTAAACCCAAGGGGCTGCCATTAAAGAGGGATGGTAAATTGGTGCTGACACAAATGAGCTGTTGTAAGAAGAGTCAGCGCTTTCATACATGAGGCTAATGGTGACTGATGCGAGTTGACGGTATAATTAAATAAACATTGTGTTGCCGGCTGAACTGGTTTGGTAAATCTGTCCCAACGCATCTATTTCCATATGTGAGGGGCTGTCAGTTTACTTAAGTTCCAGTACTGAGAAAATATGAAGGCTGCCATAGTTGGCTGCACCATCTGAAAATGCTAGCTCCCTTGGTGTCATGCTAAATCAATGTATTCAGTATTTTCTGAGCCAGTCCTACAAAACACGAGGATTAGAAGTTGGCTTCTGCCTGACTTTACTTATTTACATACAGTACCTGTCCCAGGTTACTGACTCATAAAAACACTAAAGCAAGAGAATCTGCATGTTATCCAAAGTAACTAGCATTTTTTCAGAAGATCAGCAATGCCAGGCCTATATTTCTCACAGGAAAGGTTTATTTTATTGGCCAAGGACAGGATGGGCCAGCCAGAATGTTTAAAGCACCTGAGTGAACTTATGTTTATGTAGCACAAACCCCAGGCCGGCCTGGCTGTTTGGTCACAGGTTCTATGCTCTGATAGGCACATGGCAGCAAGGCACACAGTAGTTCACAGTCACTTGAGTGGCCGTGCATGTATTTTTTTTGTTTACTTGCCAGTTTAACCTGGATGGGGTGAGGATGAGCCTTGACATACTCCAAAAGAAACTAGCAGAAATAAAACAAAGGACACTAAAGCTGTTCTTCTCATTCAGGGTGTAACCTCCCTATTGAATGTGGAGGTTAAGTTAACCTCAATGCAGGAACCACCTAAAATGAGTATAGTCTTGTGTCAAACTGTAATGAGCTCTCCCAAAAGTGGCAAGGAAAGTCTCTAGGATCCTCAAGGCTAGCACCCACTGTGCCCTGGGTACTGTAATGCCTCCTGTTGTACCCGCCAGTCTCTGTACTTGGGGCCTGCAGTCTGGATTCCCAGGTAGAGCTACTGCACTACTTCATGATACCCTGTTCGGAGGTCCTGAGCTCTAATGGAAGCTGGGGCCCTCAAAAGGATTTATTCAGTGTCGTAGTTAGCAACCCAGGGGTGCCTCTGCCCTCAGGCTGGGTCTTACTCCCCGAGGAACAAGAGACTGTTCCAGGCCCCATCCTATTTATACTGTTCTCAGCCCTCTACTGGTCACTCACTCTCCTGACCAGGGATTGGCTAAGAGTGCATAAATATGCAGGTCAGGGTCAGACTCTCCCACGCACTACATCCCATAATCCAGTGGGATGCAGGGAAAGTAGTTGAGCTTGTACCAACAGATACCAGAACAGCCAAAAGCAAATGATCACTGTTTCCTTACTATAGTGAAGGCAAAAACCTAATTTACCTAAACACTAGCAGCCTAACTATGAAGGTGCTACAAAAGGATTGCCACCTCATCCCTTTAAACCATTACACATATTAATTATATAGGTTCTGTGGCCGATTAGGGTGGTAATTAAACTCACTTAGTGCCTTATGTGCATTATATTAGCCTCAGAACCAGTGTAGTTAATATGTGTCCTGGTTTAAAGGGATGAGGGGGCAACCCTATGCTACATTGAATTAGTGGTGACTAGTATTGATCCTACCAGTCTAACTCTGTGCTCATTTTCTCAGGGTGGATTATGACCCGGCCTATTGACATGGAAGTGAACTGGTTAAAGAGGAGCTCCAGGCACCTAAAAAAAAATAAAAGTCAGCAGCTACAAAAAGTGTAGCTGCTGATTTTTAAAAAACAGCCACTTACCTGTCCCATGGTCCAGCGGTGAGCTCATCCCAGCTGTCTTTATCCTCTGTCCTCCCTCGGCGGCCCTAGCATCTTCTCTATGGGCACCTGGCTGTGACAGCTTGCAGCTTAACAACCGGGTGCCCTGCGCAACCTGGATTGGTAGATGCAGTCTTCTGGGACCTGTCCGTATCGCAGTAGATGCAGGGCGAGGGAGGGAGGTGAACTTCCGTTGCCGAGTGCCGCAGTGGGAGTAGGTCCCAATTTGGACAATTTTACTTAGGGGTGTACTCACTTTTGTTGCCAGTAGTTTAGACACTAATGGCTGTGTGTTGAGTAATTTAAGGGGACAGCAAATTTACACTGTTATACAAGCTGTACACTCACTACTTTACATTGTAGCAAAGTGTAATTTCTTCAGTGTTGTCACATGAAAAGATATAATAAAATATTTACAAAAATGTGAGGGGTGTATTCACTTTTGTGAGATACTGTACCTGAAAAAAATTGGGTACCTGCTCCCCCTCCGACCTCCTCAAAAGTGCCAATTGTGCAAGAGGAGTGGGGGTCGAGTCCCCCTTTTGTGTGGAGTTCCGCTTTAAGGTGTCCTGGTGTTCCTACCCACCCTTGGACCAATGGGCATATCCTATATTAATAGAATGGCAGCTTTATGGGTACAAAATGTAATCATGATGTAATTGCCCTTATCTGGACTACATTAAGTTAGCAGTCGCCGAGGGTAAGGGGTGGTGTGGGGTGTACGTTTTTTAACACAGAAGGGAATTTATAAAGGAGCTGAAAGACCTTTTCCTCAGCTGAGAAAATCACTCCCCCTATTGTGAATCTGCAAATTATGGCAAATTGTGGCAGATCAGTAATCAGGAAGGAGGGGTTTTCTCAGCTAAGCATGCTCTTCTGCCTGCATGGCTGAGCCAAGGGCAAATTAAGTCCAGGAAGTAAATGCTACATGAATCATCTGCTTTTGCTCAAGATTGCAACGGCCAGAAACGCTATGGGTTGTTTTTCAAATTGGTTTCTGTACAAAATAAAGCATGGATACATGGATGAACGGATGAGTTTGTTTTGAATATTAAAAATTATTTAAATAGCAGTTTTGGTTTACGATGCTCAGATGTAGAGTAGTTACGCTTTAAAGCTAAAATCCGGGATAAATAAGTGCAATTCTTGCTTGGATCTTAGTGTGCTTTGTGTATTTCTTTCAAATCTGTGAAGTGATCCAGTGTGAAACGTTGCCTCTGTGCAGCAGTTTTCTGTAATAAAGACCGGTCACTGCTGCTCTCTGTCTTTGTGCAGGGTGACTGGTCTTGTCTCCGCCCTCTCCTGTAGTTTACTGCAGGCAGCCTGTAGTGGGGTTGGGCCTGCTGCTTCCTCAGCTCTGTTCTCTGCACAGGCTATGTACAACACAAAAATGATGTCACTGCTACATTTATAAGACAATACCTGGGTTTACAAAAGCAATTGGTGCACACAAAGTGGATTTATATCCTTTCTGGAGTTCAGCTTTAAAAGGAGGAAGCACCGCTTACAGGAAGCACCTTGCACTTTTATACAACTTTGTTACACTTTCATGTTTCACTCCGTCCCTAGAGCTTAATCGTAGAGATTTCTTCCACAATGGACAGGCTTGTATTTTTGCTATAATTGTCCAGTAATGGTTTAATTGATATTTACTGATTCATGTAGCCTTGCATGTTTCTTGTGGTTTCCAGTCAAGAGACAGATTTTTTTCTCCTTTCCAATTAATCTCCCTTCCTTCCGCTCCAGCCTGGTCGGATGTAGTCATTTTGCCTGAGTCAGACCTTTTTGCTTTCAGCCTGGCAGGAACCTCCCCTTCTATCTGATAAACATGATGATGGATGTAAGCATAGTCTGTTACTGTCTGTCACTTCCGAATTGCAGGCCATCCGTCACTGGTCATTTGTTATCCTATTGATCCTCATTTACCACTTCAATAACGCTGGTGAAATGAGATGAGAAAAAAAAGAAACGTGTTTTTTCAGGGTGGGAGAGTTTTGAAACCGGTTACTGTTAAAGTGCTGTTAAAGGTTTAGTGGCATTAGTAGATGCTATGCTCTGTCCTTGGCATGCTTTCCTCTACCTTCACATTGTTGTGCTGATTTAAACCTTTTTTTTTCATGAATGAATACATTTTTTTGAAAGATGGTCAGTTGCTCCCAAATCCAGAATTCTGGTTATGCGTGCTTGCTGGGATTTTCAATAATGAGATAGCTCCACCTGTGCAGTGGTTAGTACCACATTTAGGGAAACCCCTTCCCTGGATGGGTACTATAGGTGGGGCTAGCCTATTCCTTTATATTCTAGGGTCGAAAGATTTTTAGAGTAGAGGTTTATGGGAAGAGGTAGCCTACAAAACATCATGCTATAGGATATCGTCTAAGTGGAGTATGCCCTTAGTATAGGCCCTGTCCGAAAACCCATCCAAGGGAACCTACAATTAAGGGAACTGGAAGTGCTGACCAGCATCCTTGTGTTATAATATTGTTCAGACTGTACAGTATTGCTGAGCTTGGATGGAAGGAGGAAGTGGTGTATTAATGTGTAGAGAAGAACTGTGCATTCTGTTCATGTTTGCATTAAATTATTGAAAAGGCTGATCATGTGGACAGTCATTTATTGCTTGAGGAGGGCCCCAGGCCAGGAGCATGTGAGTAATCAAGATACAGGTGTTCTCTAAACTACAGGTGCATGGTACCCCATCTCATTTCTGTTGCAGGAGGACGATGGGAGGCTAGCATGATCATTTTGGGCAACAAATCAGGGGCCTGGTTACACACCTGTTGCAGCCATTACAAATCTAAATGAGAGGGCATTTCACGTCATCCCTGAAAGCAAATTATGCTCTCAGGAAAGGTTTTCTTTAAAGGCTGGGTTCACACTATTGCAAATTGGATGCCGATTTCCCTGCATCCAATTTGCATGTCAGGAGATTGCGACCCGCTCTCTATGGAGCCGGTTCACATATCTCCAGAGTGGCTCTGGTGCAAATTGCACAGGAGTCATCTGCGTCTTCTGGTGCATTTCAGGTCCGAATTCAGCCAATAATTCGGACTGAAATCGGTCCTAAAAAGGTGAACAGGGAAGCATCGGACCCCTGCTGTGAGCCGCTCTGTGCCTAAAGGCTAAGTTCATATTTAAAAAATTATAAAAATAATAATAAATGCACATATTTTTGCAGGAAAAATGTCCATTTATTTATTTTACTTTTTTTAGAGGAGTTTGCAATCAATCGTGGGTGCAATTTCAGGCTCCTTCAGACACATCTTACAGCTTTGTCCCCTTACCTCTGTATAGGGTTTCAGTTAAAAAGCCGGAGGAAGTGTGAATGAACTACGAGGGTGTTCATCAGCTGGAGCATGTTACACCCCAAATATGGGTGTAACGTGTAACATGCTTGAAAAGTGGACTTATCTTTTAATGTCCAAAGACGTCGCAAGCCAGTCAGAATAGTCAAAGCATCTAAGAGCCGGTTCACACTGAGGCGACACGACTCCTTACTACTTCAGGGGTGACTTGTGCAGTCCCGTACACCACGACTTCGGAGCGACTTGCAGGGACTTCACATAATGGAAGTCTATGCAATATACAAGAAAAGGAAGGTGCCATGCCTAAACTGGCCAATGTACCCAGCAAGCCAACACCACATCCCTATTGATACATAGAACAAGAAAAAATAAAATGGTATCACTATCCCTGCGGACTCTATTTGTGCCCCAGAGTGACCGCTGTAGGTGGGCGTGAACCAAGATGATGGGATTTTAAGGGTGAGGCTTGTGAGGGTATATTTTTAAGATAAATAATTCAAAAACAAGATAAAATAATGTTTTTTATTACAAATTCATAAAAACAATCACATACAGTGATACATCTTGATATCGCAAAGATACTTAAATGTATATAGAACCATTGAAAGGTGCTAGGGGTCACTCGTGTCCAACATGTTTCGCCAAGAGGCTTCTTCTGGGACAATACAGGAATGGTGACCTCTACTGGTTCTAAGTATGAATAACATACAGTCAGTTTACAAAAATATACCAAGTTAATTACAATCAGATATTGAAATTACAGTGTAATAGGGCTCACCACAAGTTGTATCTAGAGCAAAGCAGCCATATCAGCGTCCGTGTATCAGGGATCATAACGATCCATCCAATGGTGGGTAATAACCCTGAACTACAAAGTCCAGCCAGACCTGATCCCGCTACTTTAACAGGAACCGGACCGAGCTCGGTCGAACGGGAGTAAATCTGAAAAAACCAGCATTCCATAAAGGAAAAAGCTAGTTACTAAAAATTCCACATGATACTGAAATCAGGTGTATATAGGTATATTACCCACGTTCTCCAATAGTAGGGCGATAGCAGTGAAAAGATCATGCTTAGGTTGTGAAAGAAAACAGGGAGCTACATAGAGTGATAAGGTAGAGAAATAGGAGGGGTTGATGAAGCCAGGGGTGCATAGACACCATGTGAGGGATCTAGATGTAACATATAATTATAGACCAGGTGCAGACCGATGGTAACCAAAAGAGGTTAAAAATGTGCAAAGTTACTGAGAGTGAACTAGAGGAAGTGTCCGATTAGAATCTACCCAGAGAGTGAGTATTTAAAAGAGAAGGTGGAAACACATGTAACCAGCAGAAACTGTGAAAGATAAATGCCATTATTGCCGTACAAATGGGAGATCGTTGTAGCGAAACTTACCTCATATGCTCCGATTGATTGGTAACAGACAGCCGCGCCACTAGTCGTGGCCTGTCTGTGCCAAGTTCCGCTCGGCGTTATATGCGCGGTCCCACCGGAAGTGATGAGGTACCTCATGACCTCCGACTGGTCACTTCCGGTGCGGGCGCCATCTAGCGGTCCCAATCAGAGCTGCACCGCAACAAAGAGGTACAGATGAGTGGGAACGCTGTACATCCGCTATCAAAAGAGAACGGATTCGGGGAAAAATGTGGGAGGAGAAGAGTGGTGTAAATCTCAACAACCCCACCCCCGGCTTGGCGCCCGAGCCCCTGTCAAAAAAGAGATAAGCAGGAAAAGAGCCGGCACATTGGATTTAGTCGCGATTTGATCCTATATTGACACACGGACTCCGATCTCATAAAGCTACAAAAATAAGAGGGAAACAAAGAAAAAAAGAGAAAAATATAAATATCATAAGGGAATATGTATAAATACTTCGCAGCACATGACCAATATGTGCTGTGATTAATTAGTCATAAGCAACATATGATTATTGACATGGAAGGTATACAATAGTATCCTATCCTGAATTCTGGCATCACAATGGATTCCTGTGATGTTAATACAGTATTACGGTTTGTCTAAATGCTGAATCAATAGGTACATGGACAATATAGACAATACAAAGCATGATCACATAAGGAGTTTCAGGAAGAACAGAGGGTGGGGAGTGTTTTTATTAGTCTTATGGTTACATATATGTAGTAGGCAATAATGCAGTCCTAGGTTCATTCCAAAAAAGGTTTAAATGATAAGGCCGTATTTAAACCTGGTGGCCTAGTGGCCTGTAATTTATATATCCACTTTACTTCTGCCTTGAGAATTGCATTATCATAATTGCCCCCTCTGGGGTTCTTCTTAATTGCTTCTAATACAATAAATTTAATAAAATGGGGGTCAAAATTATGATTTAGGCCTATATGCCTACAGATGGGTGTAGACATAAGTCCAGTGTCCATATAGTACAGATGGTCTTGGATGCGTTTCGCAAAGGGTCTAATTGTTTTCCCTACATAGAACGCCCAACAGAGGCATGTAGCTAAATAAACAACACCTTCAGTAAGGCAAGTAGCCCTAAACCTAGGTCTCAAAGTTCCTCCCCGAGGTAGAGGGGAGGTGTACCCCTCTTTTACCCAGGGACATTCTGAGCATTGGCCACATTTATAAGTACCATAGCCCCCCATTGCTCCATGGTAATCTTCCTCCTTCTTTGGTTTGTAATGACTATGTACAAGTTTGTCTCTAAGTGAGGCAGATTTACGATAAACTATCTCTGGGTAGGGTTTAATGTATTTTGAGACCGTAATATCGTCTGCTAAGAAGTGCCAATTGTTATCCAAGATTTTACGTATGGTTTGATGTTGGGAGCTGTATTTGGTAACTAATTTAGTAGTATTTGAGGGTTTAGTCTGACGTGACCCAAAAATAAGCCTGTCTCGTGATTGGAGATTAGCTCTTTGATAAGCTTTTTTAAGTAATTTTTTGCTGTAGCCACGGACCAAAAGCCTTTGCTGTAGGGCCTTAGCTTCTTGTTTATAGTCATCATCCAGAAAGCAGTTGCGTCGTATTCTAAGATATTGTGAATACGGGATACTGCGTATTAGGGATCGCGGGTGACTACTAGTATAATGAAGTATAGTGTTTCCTGCCGTATTTTTACGGTATAGGGAAGTATAAATATTGCCCTCAGGTGTAAGGAAGTAGGAAGTCTATGCAAGTCGCTCCGAGGTCGCCCCGAAGTAGTACAGGACCCTTTTTCTAAGTCGGAGCGACTTGTGTCACTCCTATTAGAACAAGTCACGCTAGTGTGAACCGACTCTTCGAGAGCTGTTATAGGGTAATGATTGTTATCTAGATGTTTACAACAGTGCCCTTCGTTTGACATTTCAAACACATTGGTCAATTATTTAAGTAAGGTGGGCTATGTGGACATTTCTATTAAGTTTTGACAAAGGCATAGCTAAAGCAGAGGATCTGGGTGATCAGATGTCGGATGTTGATGGGCAAAGTTATTGCCTAGCAAGCTCTACCTAATTATCAGTCACCCAACATCCCCTGAAGGTAACATGTGACCAAAGCTGAGGCAATGGGCAAAGGAAGAATACATTATTACCCTAATTAAAGCAATTGATATCCTTTTGTGACCTTTCCTGATATAATCCAGCCCACATGTTTAGGATTGGTCCACTGTAATGGAACCGCGGCCCACACTGTGTTTGTGGGCTTCCGTCAGTATACGGCTTCCTCCAGTCTTGAACATAGATAGATATTCCAGCTGCCCTACATACAAAATTAGCCGACAACTTAGCTTGTATGCATCTTTATTGAACAAGAAACAGATTTTTATATACTTGAGAAGTATGTCAGTCACTACATGAACAATGACCCGAATATTTACCCAAAACATCACACAATGGTTAGATAGCAATAGGCTGCTAGGCCTAGAGTCCCAGATTCTTCATATATTCTTTGAGATAGATTGTTGACAAATATTACTGTCCCATTTGAGTAATCCAAACCATATTCTGTGTCCATTAAGTCCATCATTTTCCTAGCCACCCTGTGCCTCTAATGGACACAGGGTGACTTACACATAAGAGGGGCCTAGGGAGCTGAGACAGGGATTTCCCAACCTCTCCTAAGGTAAGCTAGGTTCCACAGGCCCCCCCAACCAAAGTGACTCCCATCACAGTGACATTATAGTTATAGGTGGCACCTGGTGGGCTAAGTCAGTACTGATTATACTAATAGCAAGAGCTCCTTGTAATGATTCCTAGTTCTCTTCCAGTCCCCCTGGGAGTTTTGAGTTTTCCTTCCTACCATTGTATGTTGCAGCTACTTTTATTATATTCTCCATAAAAAAATTATAAAATATCAAGAAAGGATGGTAGAAGCCTCTAATAATGGCTACAGCAGGAACTCAGCACAGAGGTCTCACTAATAGCGTCCTAAGAGAATAAAGAAACTGTTAGGTGGGGTTTTCCACCAATACCACCACATAGGCTAGAATAACTCTTTAAGAGTAACCTGTTTCAGCGTTTTAGTATTGGTTTGCAGAATGTGAACTAATACAAAGATGAAACGATTGTGAATTTTGTGGGTAAATGACGTGAGCAGGTTGATCCTGATGCTGTGGGATGTAGCTCTTCTTTTCTCCCAGTTTCCATTAATAAGCGTCTCTTTTGCTGACGTGCCTGTCTATATTTATGTATCAGCTTGTGCTCTGCTATCTATATGTTTCTCGCTGTCGCCATTGCGTCTGTCTCCATATTCCTGTCATACTGTGTACAATATTATTCATTTATCAGCGCGGTATATTACCACGGCTGCTACGAAGTCATTTATCACACGCTAGCAAAAGTTCCTGGACAGTAAGGATAGAAAGGGACTGTGGACAAGGTATACAGAAGCATACATCTAATTATAATAATAATATAGCATTACTATAAGCAAATATTTTTAAAAATACACGCTAAAAAAAAATGTAATAAAAAATCACTAAGGGCACATCTATAGTTTAAATAACATTTGTGTCTCTATTTATTTTGTGCACACAAATGGCTACTAGATTTCTTTGCACCAATACTTAATCCACTGCAATGTTTTTGGACTTCTGGCTGCATCAGCGCTGATAATGCCCACAAGGTGTTACTTTGGCATTATCTTGAATATTCACAATGCTTTGCTATGGTTGGTCCAGGCTATGTCTTTTACATTCAGAAATGCTTAAAAATGCTATTAAAGCTAAGCTACATCAGAAATGCTTAAAAATGTTATTAAAGCTAAGCTACATTATAAAGACATTAAGAAGCTTAGCTTTTTTAACACCCATAGGTATGAGCCCTAAGTATTCTGAAATACTGCTAGCATAATTATCCAGTATTTTTCCTTGTATTCATTTTTGTAATGCCCTAAAAAGCAGCCACCAGGCTGACTGTGTCAACACTTTGAACAAATAAGACTTTATAACATTGCACAGTGCTTTCATTTTAACATGTTTCAGTCACAGAGGCTTCAAAGGAACGTGTTTTAATGGGCAAATGGAGGACCTCATCAGTGGGGTGATTCAAGCTCATAGCCTTGTGAATATGTTGCGTGTGGTGATGTAGCAAAATAAGCTGCCGATATGATTGGTGGTGTCACCCCTAGCATTTAATGTTACCAGGGTTGTATAATTTGTAATATGTAAGTATGTAGTAGAGGTAAAAAAACATAACTTTTATTTCTAGAGAGTTTGAGGTCCTACAATGAACAGATTAGGTGTCCAGAGGATCCCTTCTACCATTTCTGTAACTGAGTGAATTGATTTGCCTTCTGGATCAGAAATCAGTTTTGATCAGGGAATCAGAATAACCAAGGTCAAATCCTAGTATGGAAAAAAAAAACAGTCCTCTTGTTACTGTAGATCATAACTATAGTTATGGCAAAACCTCTCACTTAGCACTCATTTTGAAAGATTTTCAGGAAAAAGGGCTTGAATAGCTTTTCTCTGTATCTACAGAACAGAAGCTGCTGAGGGTTTGGAACATCCCAGGCTAAGTTTCCCTATGGCATGCTGCAGCTTGTACAGTGCCTTGAAAAAGTATTCATACCCCTTCAAATTTTCCACATTTGTCATGTTATAACCGAAAACGTAAATGTAATAGACCAACACAAAGTGACATGATAAATGGTTTTCAAATTTTTTTACAACTATCTGAAAAGCGTGGTGTTCATTTGTATTCAGCACCCTTTACTCTGATACCCCTAACTAAAATCTAGTGGAACCAATTGCCTTCAGAAGTCACCTAATTAGTAAATAGAGTCCACCTGTGTGTAATTTAGTCTCAGTATAAATACAGCTGTTCTGTGAAGCCCTCACAGGTTTGTTAGAGAACCTTAGTGAACAAACCACATCATGAAGGCCAAGTAAAAACACACCTGATACGACAGGGATAAAGTTGGGGAGAAGTTTAAAGCATGGTTAGGTTATAAAAATAATAACCCAAGCTTTGAACATCTCACGGAGCACTGTTCAATCCATCATCCGAAAATGAAAAGAGTATGGCACAACTGCAAACCTACCAAGAAATGGCAGTCCACCTAAACTGACAGGCCGGGCAAGTAGAGCATTAATCAGAGAAGCAGCCAAGAGGCCCATGGTGACTCTGGAGTATCTGCAGAGATCCACAGCTCAGGTGGGAGAATCTGTCCACAGGACAACTTTAAGTCATGCACTCCACAAATATTGCCTTAATGGAAGAGTGGTAAGAAGAAAGCCATTGTTGAAATAAAGCCATAAGAAATCCTGTTTGCAGTTTGCAAGAAGCCATGTGGGGAACACAGCAAACATGTGGAAGAAGGTGCTCTGCTCAGATGAGACCAAAATTGAACTTTTTGGCCTAAAAGCAAAACGCTATGTGTGGCGGAAACTAACACTGCACATCACCCTCAACATTCTATCCCCACTGTGAAATATGGTGATGGCAGCATCATGTTGTGGGGATGCTTTTCTTCAGCAGGGACAGGGAAGCAGGTCAGAGTTGATGGGAAGATGGATGGAGCCAAATACAGGGAAATCTTAAAAGAAAACCTGTCATGGTCTGCAAAAGACTTGACACTGGTGCGGAGGTTCACCTTCCAGCAGGACAACAACCCTAAACATACAACCATAGCTACAATGGAATGGTTTAGATCAGCCTTTCTCAACCTTTTCAACACAGAGGAACCCTTAAAATAAATTTCTGGTCTCGGGAACCCCTGCTAAAAATCAAAAATCTACAACTCATGACACATTAGTGTGACAGTCAGTGGGAAAAATGCTCCTTACTCTTGCCATCATTGAGAAGAATTACCCCCTTACAGATAGCTAAAAGGAACAATGGTGTAATTGGAAACTTATCTGAGAGGCAGAAGTTGCCTATTGCTGAAGGAACCCCTAGCAACCTCAGGAGGAACCCTAGGGTTCCACTGAACCCTGGTTGAGAAACCCTGGTTTAGATCAAAGCATATTCATGTGTTTGAATGGCCCAGTTAAAGTCCAGACCTAAATCCAATTGAGAATCTGTGGTAAGACTTGAGAATTGCTGTTCACAGACACTCTCCATCCAATCTGACAGAGCTTGAGCTACTTTGCAAAGAAGAATGGACAAAAAATGTCACTTTGTAGATGTGAAAAGCTGGTAGAGACATACCCAAAAATACTTGCAGCTGTAATTGCAGTGAAAGGTGGTTCTACAAAGTATTCACTCGGGGGGGGGGGGGGGGAGGGGGGGTGCTGAATACAAATGTCACACTTTTCAGATTTTTATTTGTAAATAATTTTTAAAAACACATTTACATTTAGGCTCCGTTCACATGTAGGCGTTTTTGGGGAGTTTTTCTGCTCTAGGATCAGCTCTCAAAACGCCCAACAAGACAAATCCTATTCATTTCAATGGCCCCTGTTCACATCTGAGCGTTTTGACGCTGTAAGCAAAACGCCCAACGCTCAAAAAAGTACATGAGCTTCTTTTTGGGCAGATTACAGGCGTTTTCCACTGGTTTCTATTCAATATAAAAACGCCTGCAGAAAAAACGCCTGTAAATCGCGGTAAAATCGCGGTAAAAATCGCGGTAAAAAAACGCGCGAAAACGCTACGCTCAGGTGTGAATGTAGCCTTATGGTTATGACATGACAAAATGTTAAAAATGTCAAGGGGTATGAATACTTTTTCAAAGCGCTGTAGTTCCAGATCATCTGTAAAACCTCTTTGCACTTCTTCCAACAGAACCACAGAGACATTTATAAATAGTCATCATTTAGTACATCTCCCTCTTTCTCTCAGGTTTGTTATGAATGTTCTGCTTCAGTGTTATCCGTCAGCATAATACACCATAGAGGAAGTGACGCCAGATTGGTCACACTGGGTGGTGGGGGAGACTCGAGCAAGCAGCTATACTGTCTGTCTGTCATGTCAGTTACAAAAGTGGTGCTGCCATTTTTTTGTGGACTGAATAAACTTTTGAAGCAGCGGCATCCGTTATTTGAACTGTCAAAGGTTCACTGTTCTTGTAGAGAGACATTGGGGTTGATTTACTAAAGGCAAAAAGACTTTGCAAATTGCAGTTGCAGTCTTAGTAAATGAGCAGAAGCTCTGCTGAGTTCCATCATCCAATCACATGCAAGCAAAAATGCTTATTTTTTATTATCCTTGCATGTGTTTTGTTATTCTTTGCAAAGTGAAGCTGTGCCTCGTTTACTAAGCTCTGGAGCAATTGCACTTGCAGAGTGCACAGTCTATTTGCCTTTAGTAAATCAACCTCAATAAACCTGTGTGTCACCACTGATTTAACCAACTACATTGTTTTATTATTGGTTCAGACGAAATAAAAATTAGCACTCAATTCACTACGCTATAGCACACATGTTCTTTGCCTGTTAGGGGATAATGTCAATAAGGGGGTCAAATTAAATTTTTTTGTTTTCTGGCAATAATTGATTTTTACAGTTAAGTTTAGCTAGTTTAGTTAAAGCTTAGTCAATGTTTGGCAATGCACCACTACAGACCGCATGGGTGTGAATGGACGCTTAGGGTTGTGTAAAAGCCTACAGACTGTTGTCAATGCTTACTACAGTGAGAAGGCTGAGGGAATGGCTGATGATGCCGTTACAATCTCGGAAGGGGTATAGTAATGTTGTCAGGCTTTCGAGCAAACAAAAAGTAATCTTGTCAGCACTTGCAGAATCAACAGGTAAAAACCCGGGGAAGTAAATGCATTTTTAAAATTATATTTTACTAACTGAATCATTTTTCCTGTACTTACACTTTCACCTCAGTGGCTGTTATGTTCAGCAAATAGATTGTTTGCTTCTTTATAAATGTCTCCTTTGAGAAAACCTGCCGGTGGGGTCTCTGGCCGTATATGGTACGGATCCTTTAAACTCATCACAGGAGGTCGAAGCTGCATAGAGAGAAGCCAAAGTCATCCAAGCGGGAAGAAAAGTGGCATCTATTATACATAGTGATCTAGAACAGGCTGCAGGCTCCTGTCACACGCACTTATCATACTAGAGCAACAGCAAGCACATTTCCTGCGCTATCAAACACGCTAACATGCATGAAAAGGGGGCAGTGCTTCTTGACTGGTCTCCATCTGATATTTAACTACCATCTTCTGAACTGGCCATAATATATATATATATATATATATATATATATATATATATATACACACACACACACACACTGAATTTTATTTAAATATTAATATAATACAGGTTTTGTGTGGCTCCAACAGCTTGTGCAGCTCTTTGCAAAAAAAAAAAAAAAAAGATGGTACCGTTACAAAACAATTAGAGACAAGAGGGTTAGAGTTTACAAAATACTGATGATCTCATTTTTTTATATTTAACCGGTTGCCTACTGCGCACAGTATATTTACTGTGGCAGTCGGCCCCGGCCAGGCAGAGTGACGTAGGTCTACGTCGCTCGCCTGTCACTCCTTCTAGAGCCAATAGCGGGCAGGCGCGCGCCCGCTGAGGCTCGTTCACGGAGGAGTGCGGGAGTGTGACTAGCGGACCCGATGTCCGCCGGTCACACTACGATCGCCGGTACAGCGGGAGAAAGACAGAGCGGCTTATGTAAACAAGCCGCCTGTCAGTTCTCCCTGTGTAAAAGTGAAGATCAGACAGTTCTACTATGTAGAACTGTTGATCTTTGTTTTTACACTAGTAGACCTGTCCCTGCACAGTTAGAATCACGCCCCTAGGACACACTTAACCCCTCCCTGTCCAATACTGTTAACCCCTTCCCTGCCAGTGTCATTTTTGCAGTAACAGTGCATATATATAGCACTGATTACTGCAGTAATGTCACTGGTACCCCCAAAAGTGTCAAAAATGTCAGCCAAGGGTCCGATCTGTCCGCCGCAATGTCGCAGTACCGCAAAAAAAATCGCAGATCGCCGCCATTACTCGTTAAAAAAAAAAAACATCAAAAATGACAAAAATCTTTCCCTTTGTTAGTAAACGCGATAACTTTTGCGCAAACCAATCAAAATATGCTTTTTGCGATTTTTTTTACCAAACATAGGTAGCGTAAAACAAATTGGCCGAAAATGTTAAAAAACTTTGATTTTTACAATTTTTTTTCGGGGAATTTCATATAAAAAAAAGTGAAAAATATTGTTGTTTTTGCAAAAATTATGCTCTTTTTTTGTTTATAGCGCGTGATCAAAAAATCGCACAGGTGATCAAATACCACCAAAAGAAAGCTCTGTTTGTGGGAAAAAAAGGACGTGAAATTCGTTTAGGTACAGCGTCACACGACCGCGCAATTGTCCGTTAAAGTCACGCAGTAAAAAATCGCAAAAAACCCCCTGGTCTTTTAGCAGGAAAATCCTCCGGTGGTAAAGTGGTTAATGTGTGTGTGTGTATGTATGTATATTACCAAAAGTATTGGGACTCCTGCCTTTACACACACATGAACTTTTATTGGCATCCCAGTCTTAGTCTGTAGGGTTCAATCTTGAGTTGGCCCACCCTTTGCAACTATAATAGCATTAACTCTTCTGGGAAGGCTGTCCACAAGGTTTAGGAGTCTATGCGAATATTTGACCATTCTTCCTGAAGTGCAATTATGAGGTCAGGCACTAATGTTGGACAGTAGGCCTGGCTTGCAGTCTGCACTCTAAATTAATCCCACAGGTGTTCTATCAGGTTAAGGTCAAGACTCTGTGCAGGCCAGTGAAGTTCTTCCACCCCAAACACGCTCATCCATGTCTTTATGGACCTTGCTTCGTGAAATGGTGCGCAGTCATGTTGAAAAAGGAAGGGCCAACTCCAAACTGTTCCCATAAAGTTGGGAGCATGAAAATGTCCAAAATGTCTTAGTATGACGCCTTACAAATTCCCTTCACTGAAACTAAGGGGCCAAGCCCAACTCGTGAAAAACAACCCCACACCATAATCCCCCTCCACCAAATGGTTTGGAGGGATGTGGAGTCAAGATGTGAATAGACACCTAGACTGCTCTATCGTATATTGTTTACAAGGTCGCTACATGGAGTGAGCCCCTTCTTTGAGAACAGTGAGTCTTTTTTACCTGGGCTGAACTTAAAAGATCTCACATCATCTTCTCTTCTGGACCTAGAAACTAGGTTTACTAGGTTTTAAACCAAGATTTCACCAATCCCAGCGAGTGGACCTCTGTAGCATTCCAAGTTTAGGGAACCCCACAGGTAGGTCTTAAGGTGGTGCAGGTCAATGCTCAGCTTGAAAAATTCTGCACCTGTTATTACTGCCCAAAAGTTCTGGAGCAGGATGTTCCATTTACCCACTGACACCATTGATCCTGCATTCTCTAAGATTGACAGAGTAGCAGCAATAGTCATCCTTCCATTTTGGGCAAGGAGGCAATGATTTCCCCTGGCTCCTAGAGTTGCAGACAGATCCCCCTGTTCCCCTGCCTTGAGAGCGGAGTCCAACATCCTCACATTCATATGTTGCCTGCTTGAATTTAGTGATGTGGAGATTAAAAGGAAGGAGCTGTGACATCTAGCTTTGCCATCATTGGTAGTGGAAATTCTTTTGAAGGCTGCTAAAGAAAGGGTTGACAAAATTCACCTATCACAAAATATAAGCAAAATTTCTAAATGGGGACAGGCCTTCTATCTAAAACCTTCAATGATGTCATCCAGGGTAGCTCCAAACAGGCGATCTCCTTAAAAGGGTAGATCAGTCAAGGCCTTTTTAGAAGTCTGATCCGCAGACCAGCATTTCAGCCAAAAGACACGCCGAAGGATCACTGCCAAAACAGAGAGCCGAGCCACTAGGGGAGCCGCATCCAAAGAGGCATCACAGATAAACTGCAGCCCCTGGACCAACTGGTCTGCCAGCTCAGCAAAGGCAGGAGGGAGCCGTTCTGCCTCCAGGTCACAGTGTAAAAGCTTAGCCCACTCGGTCAGAGTTTGCGACACCAGGGCAATAGCCTCAGTTTTGAACCAGCCAGAGTGTACATATTGTACACTCTGCCTCCGCCTTCCTGCCAGCTGAATCCTTAAAGGCTAGGGACTCTTCAACCGGAAACATGGTTGCCTTGTTCAATCTGGAAACCGGAGGGTCCCCCCCGGTGGTGGTCCACTTCCTAATAAGGGAATCCTCATAGGGGTATTGCCTAGAAAATCGCTTAGGGAACCCAAGGGGACACTTTGGTCGTCCCCACTCTTTAGTGACAATTTTGTCAAAATAGGCGAGGAAAGGAAACACCTTTGCCGCTCTGGATGGCTTGTGAGTGCCATCCATCCTTAAGGTCTGATGCACAGATACAATCAGTGCATCCTCCAGTGCCTTTTCATGCGCATTTGCAGATGTGGAGGAATCATCCTCACAATCAGAGGATTCCGGGTGCGTGGTTGCAGACCCAGCAGGGTGACCCACGTCCACGGTGGCCGAATCAGATTCAAGATCTGATAAGACAGATGAGGCAGGGGAAGGCGGAGGGCACTTTTTGCTAGCCCGTTGCCCGAAAGCCACCTCCACCCGGAACACAAAGGACTCCAGGACCGCTGTCAATGCATCGATGGATGGTTGGGCCCCGCAGCCTCAGAGAGGGGATCAGGTGGGGAGATGTGCTCCAAAGACTCCATGAGTCACCAGGGGGACCCCAAAAAAAGGTGTAAAACACTGCAAGGGACAACCCCCACCACGCTGCCTGCACCACCCGGTCGCCAGGCACAAAGCACCAAGCAATCCTCAGCAGAGAGGGAGAGGACCCCACTAGACTCACCACCTAGCAGAAACAGGTACCCACAGCCACCAGAATAATCTGCACTGCAATGCGTGGCAATCAAGGAGTAAAAAGATCCAGAAGTCAGCACCAGGGGATGAGGAAGGCGTCCCACCACTGAAATCGCCACCCACAGGGCTCCATTGTCATGTTCGCTGCTATTTTCAAAGGCAAATCACTGCAAAATGGCTGCCGGAATACACAAACATGGCCGTCGTGCAAAGAAACACACAGGCTACAACAAAATGGCGGCATCACTAGGCTTCCAGGGACCCAGGAGGGATCCCTAGGCCTCAAGGACAGACCCAGGCAGGAGCCCCCACCAGGTACAACCCCCCCCCCCTGCACAGCAGATTGTCTGGTCACTGGCGGTGCACCCCCCAGCCCCCATCGCCAGTAGAGCGCCCTGCCCCCACCCCAGGAGGTGGACCAAATCACCCAAACAGCCCCAGCATAAGTGGAGGGAGGGGGTAGGATGGAGAAAAGATGAAAGGGGGGGTGCCTGACGGGAAGGAGGGGAACCCGGGGGTCCAACCGTCCCAAGGAGGGGCCCACGTCCACTCCAAAACTTTCCAGGGGGAGAGGGGGGACAACTACTCACCATACCAGGAACCAGGTGAGGGCACCGCTCTAGACAGAACCCCTCTTCATCGAAATGGGGGGGGGGGGCTGTCGGCCAGGAGGAACGGTGCGACTCAGGCCGAGACCCAGTCGTATTTGACCTTGCAAGGTTTTTAACTGGCAGGCCAGCCCCCGTCTGGTGGAGCTATGTCGCAGCTAACCTAGTGCGGAGCTGAAGCCTGCGTGCTCTGGCCAGACTGGGGTGACCACTAGATCTAGATTATCCAACCCGTCGCCCAGTGCACCAGTTGATTGTAGATTTCACAGGAAAAATCCAGGAGAAAAAATTTCTATCTAAAAATAAAAAAATTGCCAGGACCAGAGATCCCAGCAAGGTACTAGGTCCTTACTCCTGACTAGGTAGGCAAAAAGAGTACCTATAGCAGAGAAAGGGAGTATACCCCCTGGGACTGCCCATAGGTGTAGCCAGATTCTTTTTCTACCTAGTGTTCTACTCCTGTAGGGGGCAGTATAACCCAATGGTTATGAAGATCAGGAGCAGTGTCCATCAATGAACGAAACAGAAATTTTATTTTTTTTTATTTATTTTTTTTTATCGGCTGTGTTTTTGTGTTTTCTAGCAGAAAGTAAAAAATATTGTTTTTTTTTTTCAGAATTGTCGCATTTCTAAAAAATTAAAAATAAAATAAAAAATTAAAAATAAAATAAAAAATAAAATAAAAACCGCAAAGGTAATCAAATACCAGCAAAAGAAAGCACTATTTTTGGGAAAAGAATACATCAATTTTATTTGGGTACAGTGTTGCACGACCGCACAATTGTTAGTTAAAATAATGCAGTGCTGTATCACAAAAAATGGCCTGGTCATTAAAGTGGAAGTAAACCCAGTGTGTTTTTTTTCCCCCCTGAAAAGTAAATGCATAATGTGCTAGTATGCGATGCATACTAGCACATTAGGTGACACTTAACCTCCAAACGAAGTCCTTGTCGTTCCCGCTGGAGGCTGCACCAATTTTCAGCCTTCTTCCTTCCTGGTCTGCGGACTCCGGCTATGCTACTGGTCGAGAGCCGAGTGACGTCACTCCCTCGCATGCATGCGGCAACCGCCGGTCACTTCACAGGGCTCAGAAGAAACGGCAGGGGCAGCCATTTCACATCAGTGTGAAAGCAGCTATATACTATTATGCCCAGTGTATTGCTTCACACTGACTTGGGGATCTCTTCTTTCCTGCTGCTGGCACCACTCTGGAGACCGCTAGCTGGGACAGGATAAGAGGTGAAGTGCAGTTGGTATCACTTTGCATGGGACAGGAGCCAGCACCACAGAGGAGGCATTGGCTTATGCCGCTCTTGCTTCTTACTACAGCTCCACTTTTACAAGTAGTTCCTCTGCATTGCACTCTGTTTGATGCTCTGGGATGGCGGGTCAGCCAGCCCAGACCACAATCTACCAGTCACCTGTCTTAGATCTACTGGTAGATTGTGATCCACAGTTTGCTGATCCCTGATGTAAAGTATGTAAAGTTGAAAATGTGGGTTTACAACCACTTTAAAGGGGTAAAACTTTCCAGTCCAGAAGTGAGGGGTTGTGAAAAAACACTTATGCTCAAAAAAGCTCAAAGAAGCTTGAAGAAGCTCAATAAAAGCATGCACAAGAGCACAAAAATGCACAAGCTTCTTCAAACGGAAATAAAAGCTCAAATGCCTGTAAAAGCAGTATTTTTTTAGATGCATTGTGCATGAGCCCTATGCCGGATCCTTATCTTAATTGATGTGATTTGGATCCAACATTACAGGAAGATTACCCAGGCATTCCCTGAAGTTGGCTCGAAGTCACATTGCTATAATATTTTTATATAGTCTATAGACTGAAGGACTTATGAATAAATTGTTGTGGAACGAATCATCTGACTTCCTTTATTTCGTATGGGGAAATTCGCTTTGATATAAGAGTGCTTTGGGTTACAAGCATTTTTCTGGAACGAATTATGCTCGCCATCCAAGGCTTTACTGTATAAAATACATTTTCCTTATTGTATTTTTTACACTTTTGTCATTACTGTTTTTTTTTTTTTTTGTAGCTCTTGCTCTTTATAGCAAGGTTGATTTAAAAAAAAAAAAATAGTTTAAATGATCCTCCCCCAAGGTTGCTGTCAGCTTCAGGATACAAATAAGGAGAGTCCTGCAGCTATTTTCTCTGTACCTGTATGCAGATCATACACAGCACTTCATGTATGTAAAGCAGGGGTAGGCATCTATCTATACAACTTGGAAGAAGTTAAAGATCACTGGGAACATTGTTGCCCAGTGTCGCCTCCTCACACCTGATTTAAACCTCTAATTGACGATTTACCGTTTCTCAAAAGCGTGCATTGCAAGGCAATCTTGGGTTTAAATCAGGTGATGAGCAGCCAACATATCTCCTCCTCACCCCCTGTTAAACACACTTGGATCACTTTTCAGAGGAGCAACAATGCCTGCTGCACTTGTTAATGAGCCCGTAGTTGCATTCGGGAGATGCACCCTTAGGGCGTGTTCACATGTAAAGTTGCGGTAGGGGTGTTAAAACCCTGCCGTTGAGTCGTGGTTTTACAGCCCCCCATCCCTACCCCCTTTAGCTGCTAAGGCAGCAGCCAAAGGTGTACACATGCGACAGCAGGAGTGAAGCCCCCATTTGCTTTTCGTGGGTGCTGCCGCCAGCCAATCTGGACCCATTCAAGTAAATGGGGTCACTCTGCAAGTGCCCCACAACTGAATGTTTCTGTGGCATACAAGGGGTTTTAAAGTAGTTGGTGAAAAAGCAGCACAACACTGCCTGCTTTAACCCCATTGTTTGCTGTACTGCACAAGGGTGAAGTGCACTTGTAGAGTGGCATCATTAACTTGAGCGGGTCTCGTCTGGCAGGTGCTTCATCCACCAACCATGACAGGGCATATAACTCCTGCGGTGGCTGTGACATGTGTACTCCCCTGGCCACTGCAGCAAAATAAATGGGGTGCGGTTGGGATGGGGGTAATAAAAACACGTCTTAACTATGGGGTTGTACCACCCCCCAAATTGCAAATGTAAATGAACCCCTACTGTTCTGAGCCCCTATAGGGTTGCTTTCATACTGCTTCAGTTTACCTGCATCGTGGGTGCAGCGCAGTGCTTCTGCGACTTTCCTGGGTTACCTGCGTTTGCCATAGTCTTCTATTATATCCTGCAAGTCGGGTGAACTTTCTGAAAGCACACCAAAACTCCTACATTCAGAAAGTGCACCAAACCTGCAAGATATATTAGAAGTCTATGGCTAAGAGCAGCAAACCCGCAGGAAAGCTGCAGGTACACTGCACTGCACCCGCGGTGTGGGTAAACCGCAGCACATCAGTGTGAAAGCAGCCCTATACTTTATGCCCAGTGTATTGCTTCACACTGACCTGAGGATCTCTTCTTTCCTGCTGCTGGCACCACTCTGGAGACCACTGGCCGTGATAAGAGGTGAAGTGCAGTTGGTATACCCCCCGCATGGGACAGGAGCCAGCACCACAGAGGAGGCATTGGCTCATGCGGCTCTTGCTTCTTACTACAGCTCTAATTTTACAAGTAGTTCCTCTGCATTGCACTCTGTTTGATGCTCTGGGATGGTGGGTCAGCCAGCCCAGACTGCGATCTACCAGTCACCTGGCCACGATCTACTGGTAGATTGTGATCTACAGTTTGCTAACCCCCGATGTAAAGTATGTAATCATAACGATAACATTATTCTCTCCTTTAGTGGTTTTAGATGCACTCCAATTCCACCCAAAATGTGCAGCCTAAGCACTTTTACTGATATGCAAATTTTTACTTTTTGTCAAAAGTCAGTAGGTAAACTCTTATCGCAATCTTAACCATTTCTCCTGGTGGCAGATGTAGGTAAGGCACATAACTGTCACAAGAAGGACAGAGGCATCTTTGGTGCTAAATCTGTGGTTAGACAACCAGACGCGGTTGTGTAAGGGGCAATATGGTGGCACCCAAATGGGATAAACTGGGTTTCTAGAAACAGGCTAGAGCTAAGCCAAATTCAGTGTGTAATTGTTCATATTTGTCAGCGTTTTATGCAAACACTTGGAAAGGAAAGGGTTGCTTTAGTAAAATTCAGGGTGGCAGGGTGTGACAATTTGTGGGCAGGAGGAAAGAACAATAATTAATCATAACAGAATATAGAGAACAGACAGATATAGCATCCCAGGGGGGAGAATTTGTGTACATGCACATAGGTTTTATTGACTGAACAAGTCTGAACCAGGAAAAAAAACAGCTTCCTTGTTTGACTTTATGCATTGTCCTCTGTATACATAAATCAAGGGAAGGGAGTCAGACTGATGGCCAACTACAAGGAAAGGAGGTTCATTTATCAGGTTGTAACTAGCTTAAGCAATTTTGGAATAAAATCCACCTTTTCAGTTTATCCAGAGCTCCACTTTAACTGTTTTTTTTATTAAAATTCATTGCAATCCGCTGAGAATAATATTGCAAAGTATGTTGGATTATTAGAAGAGCATTGGCTTCCGAATGACTTTCTCTGCAACGGTTGCGTAAATATATTTTAATTGCTAACGTACTGAATTGTTTGCCGACAAATTAAAACTCCCTTGCATTTAGCCTGACTTAAATAATTGTAAATATTTGACAGGTCAACAGCGGCATTGCTGCAAATCGCTAATTTTCAAAGTGCGTTTACCTTTGCCGCTTGTTAATAAATTGGTGTTTAGCCGAAAGGTGAAAAGATCAGCAATGTTTTTAGAAAATCAAGAGATGGAATTGACCAGCTTTCCCATGAACTACAATTCCGAGGCTACCAACGTTGATACAATTGTTCAGTGACAACATTCAAAAATTTAACTTTTTTCCGTCCGATTGGGAAAATGTCCTTTTACTTCCTGTCCCAGAAACACAGGGAGACAGTCACCTCTTGGGCTAAATTTACATGCACATCAGCCTCTACCACCCGTTTGAAAAGTAATCTGTGGTGGATTGTGTTTCAGGGCGGTAAATCTATGGCTTGCAGGCCTTCAGGAGGTGATCCAGCTTGTTTTTTTGGCAGTTTTTTTTGCCAAATGGAGATTTTGAATTGATTAGTGCACCACAGCTACAAAACTGAGCTTGTCCTCGAGGTTGCAGCAGAGTCCCTTTGACTTCAATGTGCATATTTGGCAGGTGGCAATGGGAAGGAGGGAGGTGGGGTAAAACCGCAGATCAACTGCCTGTTTTTACCACCCATGTACGAAACCTTCCACAGTTTGCAAGGCGGTTGAAATTCCCCTGCAGAGATTAATACAGCAATAAAACCTGATAAAAGACTGTTGTCTTGTTTTACAATGTGTCATAGGATGTGCTACGTCTACTGAAACCATTCTCAACTAGGGTTCCTCCAGAGGTTGCTAGGGGTTCTTGAGTGATTGACCTTTCATCTAATAGTGCCTGCATAGTTCTGGGGCCGATGCCACTCGGCAGAGCTAGCTACTTGAACCTAATGATCTTTTTTAGCTGTCTATAATGGTCCCATTCTGACCACCACTGTAAGGAGCATTCTTCCTACTAGCCACCAATATAAGGAGCATTTTTTCCCAATAACCACCAACGATTTGGTTTTTCCAAGGGATCTCCAAAACCTAAAAATAATTTCAGATGTTCCTCTGCAATAAAAATGTTGAGAAAGGCCCGGTCTTGTTAAAAACCCTACCATTCTGCATGATTTTAGTATCTGTCAAGCATATACAAAGTTGGTAAGAGATGAGCCACGCTATGCTAAAAAGAATCAGGAGTGGCATCGGAATTGTATTTTATGCGATTTACAGAAAGTGGAGGAAAATGGTTGAAGAAAAGTATGGCCGTGTTTAAAAGTAGAACTTCATTCTCCCAATCAACATTGGTTATCTTTAATCCTTTTTCTGCTAGCATTAGTGAATAGATAGGAAAGTATATCATATTAACTTGTTTTAAACTTTTTTACATTTCTTCATTTACTTCCTGGTTTCTGGCCTGGGCAAACGATATCATACATCCCAGTCTTCAGGAGGGGAGGAGTGGTTTTCTCTGCTAATCAAATAAGGGCAGATTGATTCCAAGAAGTAAATGCAACATGAATTACTTGCCCTTACTCAAGATGGCCACAGTCAGAAATGCTAGAGGGTTGTTTTTCAAAGTAATTTTTTAACAAAATAAAGCTTAAAGACATGTATGGATGGGGGAATTTGCTTTGAATATTAAAAATTAATTCAATAGTGTTTTTGGTGTGTGGTGCTCAGATGCCATGAAGATCTGCTTAAGTCCTGGTTCACATATATGCGATGCGGGAACCCTGCGAATCCACTGCGGGTTCCCGTATTGCGCATCGCGATCAACTCACAGGCAGTTCACACTGCCATACGCGAATCGCTGGGGGTGTCAATACAAAGTTAAAGGCATCCCCAGATCAGTTCGCAGTGCGGACATAAATCGGATCTCATGGGTGTGAACCACCATGCGATCCGATTCTGGTGCTGACCCAAAAAATAGTCCTGTGTTCTGTCCGAATGTGATGCGAATTGTATGGCTGAATTTGCATCGCACAGACATCGCATGTGATTTTGCAGATGTGAACCGGCGCCTAAAACAAAAGGACAGACTCCCAATTGACAATGACGATTTTTTTCTTTGCAAATAGGAAATAAAAAGGGGGATATCTCTTAAGACAAAATAATCAAAAAAAGGAAAACAATCTTAGCGTTTTTTTTTACAGGTGTAATTATTAATTTTACAGGTGTAATTAGCTGTAAACTAGCACAGCGTTTTACAGGAGAAGGTCTGTTTTAAAGTGTTGTTTGGAAGGGTATCAGGTTAAAGTAAAAACCTGAATGATCTACTCAACTATTGTCATAGCCTGACAGGGTTGTCATTGCTGGCAGGAAGTTAGCTGTTCAATGCAAAATATCTTCCCCTCAGGATCCAATTTTGATTTCGTCAAGTTCCAGATCCTAAAAACCCCTGGAGCTTTTGACATATATTTTTTGATGCTTTCAAGTTTGTTTTGTATCATGCAGCAGCATGAGTTTGTTTTTTTTCACCTTTTAAAAATAATTTTTGATCCCCTTGATTTGTTTTAATGATTTCAAAACCTTGTCCTTGTACATTTAGTTTTAAATTATAGTTACAGTACATGTGAGCGTCCATCTTTGCAAACAAATACAGGTAGTGGTACTGTTTTAGTAGTGCCAAATAGTGGAGTTGCTTTATTAAAAGCAAATAGACTCTGCACTTTGCAAGTGCATCTGCACCGCCAGTGACTGCACTTTGTTGCTCTCTCATCTGAAGTAATTGGGGATGGTTTAGTAAAGGCAAATAGGCTTTGCACTTTGCAAGTGCACCCCCAGTGACTGCACTTTGGTACTCTCTCATCTAAAGTCATTGGGGATGGCAGTGCCCCAATGTAAATGTTCTGTTCCAAGTAAAATAGCCAGCTTCTTGCAAAACCCCGGATGAAAAAGGTATTTCACTTATCTAAACTCACTTGGGGGACAAGCGAACTCCCATTTAGCTTGGGAAAAAGATCTTGAGTCCCACAATTGAACAATGGCAACATGCCATGTCAGCCACATATTCTTACTCTAAAAATGCAAAAATGTGGGAATTGATATATAAAATCACTTATCGCTGGTACTTGACACCGTTTCGTATATCCCCATGCCTCAAACCTGTGCTGGACCTGTGTGGCCAGGTGGGCACATTGTTCCACCTCCTGTGGTCGTGTAAAAAACTGGCTAAATTGTGGCCATTGGTATTTCACATCGTATTGTAAACCTGCGCACTTTAGATACAGATGTCCCCTGAACTAGCATTATTAAACTTAGGTATCGATCAGGTCCCTTACCCTTTAAAAAACGTTGTAATCAATATTCTGTTAGCGGCTAGACTTACCTTATTGAGAAATTGGAGATCACCCAGGATCCCCTCCATCACCCAGGTCCAACAACAGTGCACGTATGAAAATATGTTTGCTTTGGCATCTAGCTCTGGGAACAGAGTTCCCGACGGTTGGAAGCCGTGGGAGATATGGTATGGCAATTATAGCAGTACGATTTAATGATAAGTGTTGATTAAAGTATGATCTTTGCGGCACATGGAAGGTAGATGGTAATCCTGACTCCTGTTGTTATTTCCCTCATTGGCTGGAGCTGGGCCACCACTCTCAAGCTGATTACTACCGATGCTTATTCCAGATGCGGGCGGAGGCCCATTTGTGAGGCCATTTGGAAAAGACCAATATAAGCCCATGCTCCAATCTCACTGTTACTGATTCTCCTTTTGTTTCTGTATTGTTTCTTCACTATGTTTATGTGAAATACCTAAAAAAATGATTGAACATTAAAGTAATTGGGGATGATTTACTAAAGGCAAATAGACTTTGCAAGTGCAGTTGCATCCCCAGTGACTTCACTTTGCTGCCCCTCTCATCTAAGGCTCCAGTCACACCTGAGTGTATCGTTTTTAGGCATTTTTTTGGGCGTTTTTCAGGTGTTTTTTGCAGGGGTTTGGAGGCAGGCATTGACATGCAACAATAAAGCTTGTAATCTGCCAAAAAAAGAAGCTCATGTACTTTTTTGGGATTCAGGCATTTTGCTTCAGGCGACAAAACTCTCATATCTGAACAGGGGCCATTGAAATGAATAGGATTTTGCTTGTTGGGCATTTTGAGACTTCAGAGATGAGCGTTTTACAAGCTAAAAAATGCTCAGGTGTGAACAGGGCCTAAAATTGGGTGTTAGTTTACTAAAGGCAAATAGACGGTGCACTTTGCAAGTGCAGTAGCACCTCTTTTTCCCCAGAGCTTAGTGAATGTGATGATGCTTCACCTTGTAAAGAATGAAAAGAAAAGGGAACGAATGGCCCCCTTTTATTCATGGGGTAGTGGCAGGTGAGGATAGTTTAGGAAAAGAATAGGCAGAGTGTTAGTCGTTAGGCAGTTTAAAGCCTGTCAGTTTTAAGTTAAGCTGATTGGCCATAAGTTAGTTAGCTTACTCTAGTTTCTAGGTAGAATAAGCCCCTGACCTGTATGAGCCGGTTTCTCCCGCCTATGAAGAGTTCAATTTGATTGGCTGAAAGGTCGTCAAGAGGACCCATTTAAGGATCCCCTCACAGAGGAGACGTCACTCCGTCGGTCAAGCAGCGAAGAAAGAAGACAGCCCAGCGGTTCCAGCGGTTCCAGAGTCCATCGTCGGCGGGAGCAGTGGTCCACTGTCGGTAGTCCAGCAGGCGGTCGGGGAGGAAGAAATTCAGCGGCAGCTTTCCTGGAAGAGGAGAAGAGACGAAGAAGAGGAGTTAGGCGCCCCCGCTTACCTCAGCCGAAGATGAGCCTCCTCAGAATATTGATCGAGCGGGCGGGAGAAGATGGCGGCGAAGACTGGCTCCGGCGGTGTTTCGAGTTGCCGCTCGTCGCGGCCTCCGAAGTGGCGGAAGTTGAAGATCGCGCAGGACCGGTGCAGACGGTGGCCGCCGGAAGAGACGTCGGAAGAGGATCCGGTGACGCGGCGGGCGCGGAAGGAAGAGCGTCATCGTCGGTGACGTCGGGCGTGGACGACATCACGGAGAGGGGTGTGCGCAGGCGCGCCACACCCGGAAGAACCGGCCAAGGAATCGGGCCGGCGAAGAGGCGGCGCACCCCGCGCCAACGGTTCTCCCCTCCGGCGGGCGTCCGGCGCGCCGGGAGGGGAGGTGAAGACTCGCCGCGGAGAAGACCAACGGGAAGACCTGCTCCAGGACCCGGAGCGAGGGCCCGGTCGGAGGCGGCGGGATCGTGCGGCGGGACCAGGAATCCGGAAGGGATCGCGCCGGCGAGATCAGGTGAGGGGATCTTCATAGACGCAATGCCTGCACCCACATTCCTCCCTAGGCCCCCAGGGATTTTGCCTACCACACAAGCCAGACGTTCAGAGTCTGGGCCATCTGGGATACAGCAGCCCGGGCCTCCAGCCCCTACTAGGGCCCCTAGGCCCCCCGGGACACAGCAGCAGGGGTCGCCAGCATCTGCCTCGAGCAGTGGCCCCCTGGGAACACAGCCCACACCGGATATGAGCACTGGGGGTGCTGTCGCTCAGGACGGTACCCCCCTGCCAGCCTTTGCTGGCTTACTTCAAAATTTTTTAAATGATTTTAGGTCTCTGATTGAGAACAGTACGGTTGCTGGGTCCTGCAGGACTGGTACACCGGCCACTGATACGGCAGTATCTGCCAACCCAGTTGGAGATTTGGGGTTATCACAGCATGCCCCTTCACCTAGGGATGTCTGGGTTCCTCATGTGGGCAATGTGGAGGTTGAACCTCATAGGCCCCAGAGCTTGCACTCTGAGATGTCTGCTTCCTATCTCCTGGCTCAATCCCAAAATTTACCTGAGACTTCCCTTAAGGAAACTCTCACCTGTGAAATGTCCCCGCTAGGTTTCCACCTATCCGAATCGGTTAAGGAGAGGATATGGCAGGGACATTTTATTGATATGTTGTCACTGTTGCCTTCGTCTAGGGATTTTGTTGCTAAAGGGGATAGGAAGGATGATGAGGAACGAAGGCGCCCTGTTTCCAAATCTTTCAATAACTGGTTGCAGGGTTTCTTTATTTTTTCATCAGTAATGTGTGAGAAATTCCCTACCAAAAGTGTGGGGCTTTTCCAGCACGCGGATATCATTTTAGAAGCTTACAAGAATTTTGGTGGGACATCATGGTTCCAGTATGATGTGGCTTTTCGCCAAAAACTAGCGGTGCAGCCTGCCATGAAATGGGGGACTAAGGATGTCAGCCTTTGGCTGGACCTTTTTCTTCCCCAGAGGTCTATTTTTTCCAGGCAGCCCTTTCCGAGTCAACAGTCCCAAGCATCCTCCCCGGGTTTTCAATTTAGAAAAGGAGTGTGCTTCAACTTCAACGAATCCGTCTGTAAGTGGCCGGGTTCGTGCAAGTACCGGCACGAATGCGCCTTTTGCTCTGGGGCCCACCCCATTGCAAAATGCTTCAAGAAGCAAGGGGGTCAGGCACCGGGTTTTGGACACAAGGGCGGTAACCCCAGTGAACCTCACCGCCATGCTCCCGTGGCTCCAGCGCTACCCAGACAGGGTGAGAGCCACCCTACTAATTGAGGGCTTTCGGGATGGTTTCCCTCTTCCCAAGTTTTACGGTAAGGGTTGTAGGTTGGTAGATAATCTTAGATCCGTGGCGGGTTTGGAATCGGTTGTGGCCGAAAAGGTAAGTAAAGAAATAGATTTAGGTAGATTCGCGGGCCCTTTATCTGTCCCACCCTTTGAGAATTTTAGGATCTCCCCTTTGGGCATTGTCCAAAAGAAGGAGCCTAATTCTTACAGGCTTATTCATCATTTGTCGTTTCCTTTCGGGGATTCCTTAAATGATGAAATAAGCGAGGATTTAGCTACGGTCCAATACTCTTCGTTTGACGATGCCTTGGTTAAATTAAGGGGTCTGGGCAAAGGGGTTTTGATGGCCAAGGCGGACATCAAATCGGCGTTTCGTCTGCTGCCGGTCCACCCAGACGCCTTTAATTCCCTGGGGTTTTTCTTTTCGGGTAATTTTTATTTCGACAGATGTCTCCCCATGGGATGTTCATTGTCATGTTTTTATTTTGAGTGTTTTGCCACCTTTTTGGAATGGGCAGTGTCGCTCCTTTGCGATTCGACTGACATCGTCCATTATTTAGACGATTTTTTGTTCTTGGGAAGGGCAGGGTCTACAGACTGCTCGCGCTTGCTGAATGGTTTTGTTCAGTTGTGCGAGCTGTTTGGGATCCCGTTGGCACATGAGAAGACGGCTTTTCCGTCTACTTGCATTCAATTTTTAGGCATCACAATCGACTCCGAAGAAATGGAATTTAGGCTCCCGCTAGACAAAGTGTCTAAATTGAAGTTTTGCCTGCTAACTTTGATCCGGAGACGTAAGGTTCGCCTTAAGGAGATGCAGTCCTTGCTTGGTTTGCTGGCTTTTGCTTCCAGGGTTATTCCCCTGGGTAAGCTATTTTCCAGGAAGCTGTATGCAACGATTGCGGGTCTGAAGTCGCCAAATTCTCACGTGAGGTTAACTCAGGAGGTCAGGGAGGATATGCTGGTGTGGTACCAGTTTTTATCGGATTTCAATGGCAAAAGTCTTTGGCAGGAAGAATTTGTTCTTGACAAGGATTTTTGTCTCTTCACCGACTCAGCGGGTTCGGTAGGCTTTGCCGCCATCTGGCGCACACATTGGTGTGCTGATCGCTGGTGCCAGAAATGGGTGCAATTGGGTTATACACGCAACAGTGTTCTTCTCGAGCTCTTTCCCATCGTGGTGGCCCTGGAGATTTGGGGCCATCATTTTCGGAACAGAAGATTAATGGTTCGGACTGATAACAGGGGGGTGATGTTCGCTATCAATTGTTTGTCTTCGAAATCCCCTCCTGTTATAGCCTTATTGCGGTATTTAGTAGCTAAATGCTTATCGTTTAATATTTGGATTAAGGCGACTTTTGTCCCCGGCAAAGATAATGGTTTGGCGGATGCTTTGTCTCGCTTACAGATGGAGCGATTTTTTACGCTGTTTCCGGAAGCGGACGAACAGAGCTGTCATTACCCGAGCCTCCTATGGCACATAGTCTAGACTTGGTAGCAAAGAACGTTTTGCGTTCTTTGGCTCCGGCGACCATGGCGGGATACCAATCAGCATGGTCATTATGGCTGTCGCATCTTCAGTCATTGGGTGCATCCCCCGATAGTTTTTCGGAAAATTTGGTGTTATCTTTTTTAAATTCGTTATTCCATAGGGAATATGCTTGGTCTCACGTAACCAAAATTCTGGCAGGAGTGTCCTTTTTCGTTAAGCTAAAAAATTTCCCTTCATGCTCTTCCTTTTTTACAGTGCGGCAGGCACTGAAGGGTTACCGTAAAGCGAAATTCTTGCCCGATTCTAGGAAGCCCATTACTGTCCCACTTTTAGAGAGATTGTGTGCGGTTACGTCAATCGTTTGTTTTTCCTATTACGAGTCGGTCCTTTTTCAGGCGGCTTTTTCGTTGATGTTTTTTGCAGCACTAAGGATATCGGAGCTCGTGCCGACGAGTAGGACGCTTAGCTCTGGTCTTTTTCTCTCGGATGCGGTTTTATCTGATGTGTCATGCTGCATTTTAATACGCTTCTCTAAGACGGATCAATTAGGTGTTGGGAAGCGCGTTATGTTGCACAGGTTTCTCAATTCTTCAATATGTCCGGTACGTCTATTGAAAAAATTTTTGACAATCAGATCGGCCGGTTCGGCTTTTTTGTTTAATCATCGGGATGGTAGGCCATTGACTGGCTATCAATTCAATGCTGTTTTTAAAAAATGTCTCGTTCAATTGGGTTTGGAAGAGGAAAGGTTAACTTCTCATTCATTTCGTATTGGTGCCGCTACTGAAGCGGCAAGATTGGGTCTCGGTGATCAAGTTGTTAAAAAGTTGGGCAGGTGGAAGTCGGATGTTTTTCAAACTTACATCCGCCCTGACACTGTTTGTTAAAAAATTTTTCAGGTCAATGTCTGGACGTGTGGATCATCGGACATTCTTTCGTGCACTGGGCTCGTGCACGAGCCAGAAGACGTCCTTATGGCGAAAACATCGGTCTGGATCCCAATTACTTTAGGGTTCAGTGGTTTAGCAAGCGAGGTATGCTGTGGTCGGAATTTCGTCCGGAAATTTTTAGACTACTGCAGTTTCTCCCCCCTCCGGATGTCTTGGTTGTACACCTTGGGGGGAATGACGTTGGCAGGGCAAGAACGTTAGACTTGATTTTTGCTATCCGGGATGACTTACAATTACTAAAGTCAACATTCCCTTTTTTGACCATTGTTTTTTCGGAGATTATACCTAGACTCGCTTGGTTCAAGCACTGTTATTTGAAACCGCTTGAAAAAATCCGTAAGCGCGTGAACAGGGCTTTGGAGAAGCTGCTGCGCGTCGTTGGTATTTTATCTTTTAGGCATATAGAGCTGGAGGGAGGTACTAGTGGATTGTATAGGTTTGATGACACCCATCTATCAGACATTGGCCTAGATACTTTTAATGCCAATCTGGGCACTTGCGTGGAAGAGGCCGCGTGGTGGGGGTGTGCCAGGCGGGTGTGAGCCGCCTGCCTTTTGGATGTGTCAATTTATTTAGTTGAGTTATGACAACCTGGGTCGTTGGGACCGGGTTTGTTCTATACTGCTGTTATTTAAAGTTTAAAAGATTTATCGATCTTTAATGTGTAAAATAATAAACGGCCGCGGCCTCTTTCATTCCAAATTTAATTCTGAAGGTGTCTTTTTTAATAGTTATAAGTAAACTTAAGAAAATCCTGCCTACTACCCCATGAAAAGAAAAGGGAACGAATGGCCCCCTTTTATTCATGGGGTAGTGGCAGGTGAGGATAGTTTAGGAAAAGAATAGGCAGAGTGTTAGTCGTTAGGCAGTTTAAAGCCTGTCAGTTTTAAGTTAAGCTGATTGGCCATAAGTTAGTTAGCTTACTCTAGTTTCTAGGTAGAATAAGCCCCTGACCTGTATGAGCCGGTTTCTCCCGCCTATGAAGAGTTCAATTTGATTGGCTGAAAGGTCGTCAAGAGGACCCATTTAAGGATCCCCTCACAGAGGAGACGTCACTCCGTCGGTCAAGCAGCGAAGAAAGAAGACAGCCCAGCGGTTCCCCTCCCACCCCCCCCCCTTTTTGTTTGTCGCGGTCAGTTTGTTATTTTAGGGTCACCTTCGGTCACGTCGAAGGAGGACGTTTGTTGTATTTTAAGTTGGATGTGTCAATTTATTTAGTTGAGTTATGACAACCTGGGTCGTTGGGACCGGGTTTGTTCTATACTGCTGTTATTTAAAGTTTAAAAGATTTATCGATCTTTAATGTGTAAAATAATAAACGGCCGCGGCCTCTTTCATTCCAAATTTAATTCTGAAGGTGTCTTTTTTAATAGTTATAAGTAAACTTAAGAAAATCCTGCCTACTACCCCATACACAATCAGGTTCTAGGAAACTTAAAAAAAAATGCATTTTTGCTTGCTCATGATTGAGTGCTGGAAATCCACAGAGCTTCACAACTTTTACTAAGCTCTGGGGGAAAATGAGTTCAAGTGCACATCTATTTGTCTTTAGTAAATCAACCCCTGTGTTTCTGCTTAGATAAAAATTCTCACATTTCAAGAGTAGCCCTCAGGAACTACAGACAGGTCATATTTTTCTGATTTCTTCACAAAACCCCAGATGAAATGTTGTTTAATTAAAGTGGTATTAAACTTTGTCAATAAATTTTTTTTTAAAAAGGGCCTCCTACAGGTATTTGGCGTAGTGTGCTAGTATGCACCGCATAGGCGCATACTAACACATTATGACAGACTTACCTGTCAAAGGATGCCTGTGGGGTCAGTGCTTGGATCTTCTCCAAGTCCTCCTTCTAGGCTTGCTGTGGTCACCTTCTTGAATGGCCGAGCCGCAATGATGTCACTCCAGTGCATGGGCACAGGAGTTACTTCATCACGGCACACAGCAGGTTTGGTAAGTTTTCTCTGATCTGTGCATGCGTGGCTCTGTGTACATTACAGCTAACAGGTAAGAAGCATTAAGGTCTCTTCTGTCATAAAAACCTTGTTAGCAATTTTTTTCTAAATTTTGAGTTTAATACTGGTTTTAAAGGCCCATTTAGATATATGAATGTGCGTAGAGATTTGTTTTCTATAGCTTTAGACAGGTATGTTGTCATGCTTCAGCATACAATTCTTTTTATGTGCTGACAAGCTTTATTGACTCGCATTGCTGTGCGTTTCCTATGCGTTTTTGAATTTAGGCTTTGAAGAGGATAGCGTTAACAGCCATTGATCAAGGATTGTTAATAGCCGTTGCCAACGCAGCAAAATGCATGTTTCATATATTTTGATGTGTTGCCATTGGTTTCTCTATGCCTCCCAATGCACTAAAAGGCGGAAGAAAACCAGACATGTTGTATATTTTAAAACTACCGCACCACAGAGATGGGAACAGACACTATTTTTATTATGGGAAACTTTTACAACAAAGATGCTGACTGTACTGGCTGTCATACAGCTCATTGGATATGGCTTTTAGGTGACAGTGCCCACTTACTGAAAAGAATCGACACCATTCTCCTTTAAGTGAATAAATGCAGCACACAGCGGGGCACACAATGAGAGGGTTAATAATTAATGGTTTTGGCTGGCGAAGCGGATGTGAAATCACATTAGATGGGAGAGGGAGATGGGAGGCAGGAGGGAGTCTGTTGGAAACACACCCTGGCAGTCATGGAGGGCTCTGCTTATAATATGAACATGTTTATTAGTTTACAGGCCCAGCATTTTCATAGATCTGTCACCCTAATGGCACCGCACAACAACCCCCACGTGATATGATATTCTTGTGGTCTCCATTCCCACCCAGGCACAGGCAGCAACATGTATTATAAACTCCAAAGATGTGAGTGGGCTTACACACGTTCCAATAATCTTACGATAAAACTCGCTTTCGACCTGATAGCACGATAATCTGATCGTTAGTACACAGCTTTCGACAGCCGATCACGAAAGTTGGTCCAACAAAATCCGAAGGGATAAACAGGAAAACTTCTGTCTTACGATAGCCCCGCGAACGACAATCGTTTCATCAGTACACTATGCGTCCGCTAAAAATCGATCGACAAAGACCGCGCATGATCAGAAACACTAAAAAAGCACGGAAAAAGCCTGACTGCCATTGTTTTTGTTTTGCACCATCTGATACGTAGCTAAGCAACCAGGAAGCTTTTCCAGAATCGTACGACAAAAATCATACGGTTTGTACGCATTGTTGAATTAGATATTAGTATCATGCTAAAAAATGCGAACGATAAGTCGTCCGATTATCTGAACGTGTGTACGGGGCTTTAGAGAAATTATAGAATTTTACAGTCTGTGTCACATAATGAATGCTTATAAGACAGGAAACCTCAGAACTGTGAATAGGCCCTCGCATCCTACAGACACTTTAGAGTGTTGGGGGTCAGAGGTCACCTGAAGCTGGACAGGTACTTGTCAAGTGCTGCCCCCTTTTCCCTAACTTGAGCCAACTGTGCCCAGGGCAGCTGTCCCTCCTGCCCCCCTTTGTCTCAGACTCACCTGTAAGAAATATACTGCGAAAATTAAGACTAGGATCCCAGGTGTTCTGATCATCGTTGTTGGCTAAGTACTGTACCACTGATTGACAGGATGAAAAGGAGCCGAAAGCATGCATCCACAAATAGACTGCATCCAGGGGTGGACAAGTGTCCAATCCACAAATAAATGCTAAATGTGCTGATATATACTTACAGCTGCTAACAGCCCCCGCTCCTTTCAGGCTGTCACTTTTAGTTGTACAGACTTAGCAAGGCCATAAATGGGTCGAACCCTGAATTCATTTTCTTTAGAAAATTAGAAAATTTGTGCGTTTTGTGATCCAATGGTGCCACCATTGATTTCGAAATTCGCTCAACCAAGCCTTTAATTTTACCTCATATTGCTACAAAAAAAGAATTCTCATGGCCGGGAATCTTCTTTTTTTTTCCAGGCAGTTTCTTTTCTTTTCGGGGATTTTCCTTTCTTGCGCTCATGAGTATTTTTCAATTTGATTTTTCACATGATTCTCCCATCATTGATTAAAAGATCATTCGTTTTATAAAAAATTTCCAACATGCCCGATCACTTATATTTGATGGCTGCATAAAAATCGGCTGTAGCTGCGGCCCACTAATGGTGCGAAATTCGAACGAAAATTCTTTAAAATGATTTGCGAAATAAATTTATTTTGTAGGGCTGGCCTTAGTGGCTGATGATGATTGGAATCCTTGGGATCCCAGCTGTAGGTTGTTGTGATATACCTGCTGCAGGTATATAGGAGGGCTCTCTATGTTTATGTGAATGAGACCGAACAGGCCTGCTCCCCACCCTGTGACTGGACAGTAAAGTTAAAAGTTGTTAATGATGAATTAAGGAAGACAGGCTCAGCATAAAGGTTATACAGCATGGATTAACACATTTCCTGTTGCAGTCATTATATTTTGACACCCGGGCCCTGTGAAAATACCAGAACATAGCTGATTGGATGCAGCCGCACAATTGATTTTTGTCAAACGGAGCAGGTCCTCACAATGAGCGAATTTAGCCTGGTTCCCCTGGAACTGGCAGAAATCTGCACACTGTATGGCCAGAAAAACAATAATTCATGGGCCCAGTTATGTCTGGTTCTCTTTATGGGAAATTTGTAGACTAGCTTTGGAAAAAGAAACTAGCCAATTTAGAGTAGTTCTCTAGTGAATTAGGAAATCCTCTGTTCTGGGGCTAAGAAGGATTTTTTTCTGTTTATGTTAAATCACTTTCCAGGGTGTGATCTGCACCCACTCATATACCATAACTGGGCCTCCTGGGACTGGCTTCCAAGCCAGCAATATCACAATTTCCTGTTATCTGGAGGAAGTGTCTGGAGGGAACGATTAAATATGAATCAGCAGAGAGCGAGGGGAGGGTTTGTCTTTTTTTTTTTTTTTTTATACATCTATAGCTGGAAACAATATTGAACTCTCTGCTCCGGTGTAATCAGGGCTTGTGTAGAGGAATACATTCATGACTTGGCCTTTAGGCTCAGGCCAACTAGAGGCCATACTGGATGACCAGGCCAGAATAGTCATAGACCACAACTCCAAATCACTGTCTCTGTAGAGCCGCCAAGTAACACACAGTGAGGGGACTAAAACTGGAGCAGACAGAATCTAAAGCAGCTGTGCATGGCAAACCAGTTTATAGCTTTCATTTTTTAAAGTTCAACTGAACAAGCTGATGCTAGAATCTTATTGCTTATTATGTACAGTTGCTCCTGAACACATCTGCTCCAGTTTTAGTACATTCCCCTCATCTTCCTGTAATCCCCCAACCCTGCTGTGCTATAAGCAGTGGTGTATTTAGGTTTTGTGCTGCCCTAGGCTGACTAAACTTGGGCACTCCTAATTTAAATATGACCCACCCCTTCCTGTAAAGGCCACACCCTTTCCTGTTTATGACCTGCCCTGTCATCTGCAAACCACAGACCACAACCACAGTCTATCAGTGCCCATCAGTGCAGCCTCATCGGTTCCCATAAGTTCAGCTTCATCAGTGTCCATCAGTGCAGCCTTATCGGTGCTCATGAGTACAGCCTCACCAGTGCAGCATATCAGTGCGGCCTCATCAGTGGCCATCAGTACAGCCCCATCAGTGGCCACCAGTGCAGCCTCTCAGTGCCCATTAGTGCATCCTATCAGTGCATCATATCAGTGCCCATCAGTGCTGCCTTATCAGTGCAGCTTATCAGTCCTGCCTCATCAGTGGCCATCAGTGCAGTCTATTAGTGCCCATCAGTGCAACATATCAGTGCCCATCAGAGCAGCATATCAGTGCAGCCCCATCAGCTTTTTTGCTGCCCCCCTGCAAAGTGCTGCCCTAGGCCTTGCTGGCCTAGGCCAAGTTACAGCACTGGCTATAGGTATGCCTAACATAAGGATGAGGACACCACTACGTAGAGATGTACATCCTCCAGTAAACCCAACTAAGTACCTCTGTTTTATCAAGCAGCCACTCCCACTTCAAGCCTAATTTTTCCTTTCACATGTCAAGTGGCAACTCAACACTAGCTGAGCTTGTGCCATTTGCAGGAACACATAGGTGGACTAAAGGTTTTTTTAAAAAATGAATATTTGCCTAATGTTGTTTGAGCTTGATTTTTTTTTTGCTTGTTGCAGACCAACGATGCCGTCGGTGCCATGTGGAATTGGCTGTACTTCATCCCTCTCATCATTGTTGGCTCCTTCTTCATGCTGAACCTGGTGCTGGGAGTCCTGTCCGGGTGAGTGGTATTAGGTGACACATTGAGGTAGATTAACTAAAGGCAAATAGACTGTGCACTTTGCAAATGCCATTGCTCCAGAGCTTAGTAAAGGAGGTGAATCTTCACTTTACAAAGAATACCCAATCACATGCAAGAAAAATAAAAAAACAGCATTTTGCTTGCATATGATTGGATGATGAAAGTCAGCAGAGTTTACCTCATTTACTAAGCTCTGGAGCGACTGCACTTTGCAGAGTGCACAGTCTATTTGCCTTTAGTAAACCCACCCCGTTGCTTTTTTTCATCCTCTGTACACAATTGACTATGTTCCAAAAAAATGCCAAAAGATGACGAAAAATGCAGCTATTCTGCGTTTGATTATGTTTTGAGCCATAAGCTTTTGTGGGAGTATATTTTGTTAAAAAACGCTACAGCTGAAAAAAGGTAAAAAGGTAAAAAATGCTGAAAAACGCTACTGCAAAAATCTGAAAAACTCCTTCTACAGCTACAGCTTTCTACTGGCGTTATGAAAATGTCCAGTGTGCATTAGGCCTTAAAGTGATACTAAAGGCTATTTTTTTATATTTTTTATATTGATATTGCACAGAAAGGTCACTATAATCCTTTTCTGCCAGTCCTCACCAGTGCTGTAGTCCCCACCTTCCTTGGTGTGCCTTCTTTTTGCAAGCCAGTTGCTAAAAAGGCACCCACGCTTGGCAATCCTACTGGGTCCCCATCCGGGCTGTGCGTCTATAGACACACACACAGCAATGGTAAGCTATGCCCCCACTCCCTCCTCACAAGTGTTGACTGACAGCAGTAGAAAATCTCCTGCCCTCAGTTTCTCCTCTGAAAACAGGAAGTGAATGAAGCAGTGCTGGAGCCAGAGACAGCACTGGAGCGGTGACATAGAGCCAGGTAAGTGTTCAGTGAAGGGGGGTGGTAGACAGGTAGTGGGACATTTTTTACCTTCATGCAGACAATATATAAATGTAAAAAAAATTAAGCTATAGTACCACTTTAAGTAGAGTTATAACCTCTAGCAATGTGTCCTCCTGTCCTCCTTTCCCACCGACAACCTCACCTTGTTTCTTGTACAGGTGTCAGTGAGACCAAAGCGGTGGAAACATTTTCCCAATGAGTTCACTGTCAGAAGTAAAACAATTTGACCTGTTCAGTCAGTCTTGCAGTTCAGAGTTGGTTGATAGTATGTGAAACACCCAATAGTTGTGTATAGTCAGTGATCTTGTAAGACACAGGAAACCATGTTGGCTCGCCTTTTCATTTTTTTGTGAAAAGTTGGACTTAAACTTTATGTTCTGTGAAGACATTTGGAAAAGGCAGTGAACACATTACAGAAGCAGGTGAATTAGGATTTTGGGAAGTCCTGTTTGCATAGAAAGTACTGTTGCCATGGATGCTAGGACAATTGTTTTTGGCACTTAGGCCTGGTTCACACTAATGAGGTTCGGAATTCGCAGCGAATTCTGTGAGGTTTCCGCACCGCATCAAACCTGCACCCCGTTCGTACAAACTGCTGTAGATGTGTATTTTCAGGACACCCTGAAATCAGTTTGCAAAATGCAGTGCGATTTGCAGAATCGGATTGCATGGGTGTGAACACCCATGCGATATGATTCTGGTGTAGCAAAAAAAAGGGTCCTGCACGATTTTGGTGTGGATGCGGTGTGATTTGAGCCATACAGAATAAATACAGTGCATTTCCTGTCCAAATTGCAAACGGTTCCCGCTCTGCATCCAGTGTGAATCAGGAAGTCGTTGATGGAAATTGAAAGGTCATTTATTAACATCCAATTATAAAATGGCTTGTAAAACAATTGCATAATTGCATGTTATATCATTTTCTTAGAAGCTAAATTAAAAATGTAATTACCAAGCTTGACTGAGCCCTACAAAACTTTTGCAGTGATCCTGAGTGCGGTTTTGTGATTTTTGTTGATTGAAGAGTTTCCAGTGCGCAGACTAAGTTTTTGGAAACAACGTTCAATCTTTCTTAAAGATTCAGGAGAAAACAAGTGATTGATTTGAGGTGAAAAGGGGCACCATTTGGTGTTCAATGGAAAATACCAGCAGGCTTCATATCAGGCTACTAGACTTCTTTTTTTGGCAGATCTTCAGTGAAGCCGTAGTGGATTATCTGGGGTAATTTATTGCAATGATTCCGCTATGTGATCTCACATGGCCCGAAAAGATGTAACAGATTCAAGAATCCATGGCAGGGTGCTTCTGGTTATTTAAATCACAGTAATGCAAACGATTGTTCCCTTATCTCCAAAGAAAAGAAAGAGGGACATCCATTGCACACGTTCATTGGAGAAAAGGTTTAGCACCAGGTCCTGACATTGCATAGGGACCAGCAAATCTCTTGTCAGTTCTTCTTCAGACACCCTACAGTCTAAAGCTGGCATTTAGATGATGTTAGTCTGTTTTCTACCTCTCCTCTGGGAACACAAACACCCTCTCTAAGGAGAACGAGAGAGAATTGCCTTTGTTTGTCGCCATTGTTGTCATGCACCCCCCCACCAGTAAGTCTTGTTTGCCAGCGACTCTCGGAGTGACCTATCACTGAGCCCCACAGGGGGTAGACATCATAGCATAGGATCACACCGCTAGGCTGAGCTGCGACTCTAAATTATTCATCATAGAGAGCAGAGGATGACACGCGTCCAACGGTCTCTGTTCCGCTTTCATCTTTGTCTCCCTGCACAGCTTCTCCTGTTATTTCCTTCTCTATTTTAGTCCTCTTTCATTTCCTCTAAAGCTTGCAATTATTTTTTATCAGTCCATTAAAATCAATCTGTCGTCTTACTGACCTCGCTGGCTCACATTAAAGCCTGGACCATGGGTGTAACGAGATGCAACCTGGCCCCACAGAGATCCTTTTTAGGGCTCTTGGATCTCCAATTTTTATCTTAAAAGGAATCTTCAGTGTTTTTGAAGTTTATTACTTTTATATGGGAATGGGATCAACTGAAAAGGGCACTGTGGTAGATATCAAACATTTCAGGTTATTGTACCATTTACCTAAAAGGAGCTTTTAATGAGTGTTTCACATTTTGCAGGTTTGTCACTTAGTATTTTTATGATTGCCTTTTATTTTTTGTGGATTAGTCCTCTATTGGCTGTCTGTAGATTAGGCAACCAGTTGACTTCCTTGCTGAACAATCTAGACAGTTTGTTGTTCATAATCAGCCCGTGCACATTGCTAGATTTGCACTATGCAGAAGAACAGTAAAGTACAGTCACTAATGCAGCACTAATAAATTGACCCATAGATATTAAATAACAACTACACCTAAGCTTGTCTGGTTTTGTCCAAAATGTGGCTGTCCACATTTGTATTTAATCACAGATTATATATTTATTTAAAAATTATATAAAGAAATACGGCTTTGAAATACATATTGAAATATTATTTATATTAAAGGGCAAGTCCACCCAAAAGTGATATTTTAAGTATAGGTGGTGCATGATAGGAATGACTGGGTTTCTTATATGTCTTTAATACCACATCAACCAGATCTTCCTGACTAGCCTTGGGGAAAACGTGTTAGAGGAGGAGGAAGCCCTGGGCAGGTCTTGATGTCATTTGTTTATAACAAAAAGTTTTACCTACAAAAGAATCTACAGCACACTGCTGGTGATTTCCTTCACTCGTGAACTGTGTTTGTGGCATGCTTTAGAGCCTGACAGTTGAGGTAATGACCAAATACATAGGGCTTTGGAGCGGCAGAAAACTTCTTTCTGCCTCTACTGTTCCTGTCCACCTGGGGAGTTTTGGGTGTCCCCACCTACCTTTGTCTGCTGCAGATCCTCCTTTTTTTCATAATAATGAATAGTGTAAAATCGAATTACATTTGATTAAGCCAAAAAATTAACACTTTCATGTTCAAATTTTTTTTTACAAAATTGTTCTCTAATTTTGTATTGTAAAACAGCAACGTGAAATTAGAAAAAAATGTAATTTAAAGCTGCCTGCGATGAGCAGGAAGTTTTAAAAACACCCTATGCACTTATTTTGATTTAAGTACAACCACTCCCCATCACTTTAAGTAAAAGGGTCTTTTCACACGAGCATTCCACCCAGCAAGCTCTGCTTTGTTCAGCGGGGGATCCATTGATCCACACTGAGCAGGAGGATGACAGGTCTGGGGGATCAGATGGAAATGGACCGCCTGTGCATTTTCATTTGATCCCATCTGATCCTCCAGAGGTATGGAAAATAGGGTAACCATTCGTCTAGATTTCACGGATCGGATCGGATAACAGCTGGTGTCAGCAGACATGTCTCCGCTGACATCCGCTGCCCCATATGGGTGAATAGAGCATCTGATGAGGTTCGCCTTCAGTTTTTTAGGCGGACCTGATCGGAAAGCCTGTGTAAAAGGGGCTCTTTAAAGCCATGTGATTTTTACAGTATTATCCTCCCTGTTGATCTGATAAAGGTTTATCACTTAATGCCTGCTTCTCTACCGTGAATGGGGTTGTTTATTAACAAACCTCATTCAGTAATTCTGCCTAGTGTAAAATGACTACATAATGAGTATCATGACTGGGGTATTGCCCAATGTTATGGCTGCCATGACACTACCCAACTACACCCATTTTCCTTCAACCATTTTACTAGACATAAAATAACTTCAGACCAACACAACTTTATTTTTGGGTTTTGCTGCCCATAGCAGCCCCTTGATTAAACAAACATAAATAACAAATATCTTCATTAAATAATATAACATTCTTTTTATAAAAAAAAACATGACAAGAACATAAACAGCCTGATATAGCTACCTGCTCTTCTAATAGGTTTTAGGATTTTTGAAGGCACCCTTGAATGACCAACTGGCTGTATCTGGCACTAACTTGCATCACCAGGGGCCCCCAGGCACAATTACACCGGCTCTGGGACAAATGTTTTATCCATACTCCAGCCGATACAGCCAGCTTAACCACTTCCATATTACTTCAGACACTCATTAGGGCAGGTACACCCATACCGAAGATGGACACAGATCCTCGTTCTCCAAAGAACGTAACCATACCCTGCCTTCAAAAACCCAGCAACCTCTGCCTGCTGCTATGACAACACTATTACCATCCTACTCCATAAAAAAAACCCTATATAACCAATAAAAAGGGGGCGGGAGAATCTTGTCCTACACTTTCCCCTCTGCTAACTGATGCTACAAGCAGCACCACCCACCAGAAGACTCCCAGGACCACACCCTGCCCCATCCTATCCTCCACCAATAAGATAAGTCCTCTATTTTTCTTTTAGCTCTTATTATTATTAACTATTGGTTCACTCTCGCCTGTTTTGTCAAACCCAGTCATGTAGGCCACTCGCTTATGCTGCGCCTTCAGCTGCTGGCCTGCTGCTTTATGTCTTTACCTTCTCAATAACCCTTTGTGTATATTACAGATCACTCTTAAAAATGTTCTATTATTCTATACAATTCTTCCAGATTTATATCCTGCAGGAAACCCACCTGGGTGGGCAGAAAGGTCCTTAGATTGAAGAAGCCTTGGGTAGGGCATCGCTATCACTCCATATATTCCAACTACTCCAGAGGAGCCAGTCTCCTAGTGCACGTATCTCTCCCTTTTCGGCTGCTGGATTTGGTGTTGGACATGGAGTGTAGATAAGTTATTAATGCTATTGTTGAGTCTGTGGAGCTGATGATTTTGGGTCTTTACTTACCACCTCAAACCACAATTCAATTGATATACCATATTGTGGCACACCTGACAGTCCACCCTACTGATCATATTTTGATTTTGGGCGACTTATGAATCAGGTTCCTGACCTTGGCATGGACAAAATGGCCTTAGATGGTACATCCTATCTTATGGCTTTGGCTGAGGTGTTCCATCTTATGATGTTTGGAAATGGTGGAACCCCTCTAAGTGGATGTATACGTGCCGCTCGGCCACCCACAAAACCTTTCCTATTTGCGGGGGAACTCTGTCCTGCCTAGGAAATCACTGTTTTTGCCGGGGAGCATATCAGACCATGCCCCTGATTGTCTAGATTTTGGTTGGCTGACCTGAGGGTTGAAATGCCATACATACAGAATTTGTCCAAATACTGAGCCTTTAATATACACACAGCCGCTCTTTCTACTACCTGGGATGCTTTCAAGGCCTTTTACCAGGGGATGTTTTCAGTCCATTATAAGAGCTGTCAGGAAAGACTTAAGAGTTGAACTTCGGCAAGCGTAGCTTAGAGTGTCAACTTTAGAACTTACCTATACGCAAACTCAAGTCCCCTCTGCTTACTCATCTCTACAGTTAGCCCTAAAGAGGTCATGCTCCCTCATACCACTACAACTAAAACCCAACTGCTTCATCAATCCCAAAGGATTTTTTAGCAGGGGGAATAACATTCTGCATTTTATAAATGGAACAGCAATACAAGCATATGCCAATAAGCATATGCTAATATTAAAAGTGCACGCAAAAAAACAAAACAAAAAACTATATAAAACATATGCTAGGCACTTTCCTTCTCTTCATCTCTCCTTTTTTGTGTATTTTTACAATTTATATATTATTAAAGTGATATTAAACCAAGAACCAAAAAATGTAACCTATTGCAGATTTGGCAATCCTTAGATGTGGTGGTTGCATTAGTTTTAATTTTTTAGGCTTTTTTCCCTCTCTTTTCACCAGGTGATCTGGCCAGTAACACACCTCCAGTATTAGGGTGTCTATACTCTGGATGAAGGATTAACAGAGACAACTTTCTTACAGCAGCACTGTTAGATTGCATTGACACTTGCGATTGCATTGGCACATGTTCAGCGATTGGATGAGAGAACCCTGGCAGGGGTTCCCGCTTTTAGCTGCAAGAGTCAGCCCTATTGAAAGCAGTGGGGCTGCCGACTCCCACTCACATGTGATCACTGTATGAATGATAACATGCGAGTGGGAGCTAGGAAGCCTCCCTTTTTTTTCAACGAGGGTGCCTCTCTCTTATTACCAAGTGGGTGCATTTGCAAGTGTGATTTATAAGCCAAACTCCAGCTAACACTTTATAAGTTACAGTAGCATTTATTTTCTTTTTGGGATAAAGGATTTACGGAAATTAATAAAAGCGGTGGTTAACAGTTTGTTTCAACCCTCTAACTGTAACATCTGCAGTACATCTTATTATGTAGAAAAATAACAGACTTACTGATCCATCAGGTGAAATACAGGTAAGAAAGCTTAAAAATAAAACAAATCCAGCTATTGCATGTAAGAAATGGTAAGCTGCAATGTAATAAATGTTTGCTTTTGGGTTTAATCAGATATCCCAACCTGCAAAAAACTAATTTCATAGAGGTAGCAAACTAATTTCAGGGAGGTGGTGCTTCGCACCTCTCCCCCCACTAATTTAACACAACTAGAGGATGATCAAATGAAATGCAATCAGTATACAGAGGTTTACTTCTTCTGAGACATATTAAAGGAACATTCTAACCACCATGACCATTTCAGTGATTTGAAGTGGTCATGGTAGTAGGAGTCAGAAACACTGCACATGCTGGGATATTTATAATTATGTGCTAGGGGCTAGTTGCACCCCTAGCACATGTGACTTACTGCTGATGGGTGCTGCTGGCGGGTACTGTTGGCGGGAACTGCTGGTGGGTACTGCTGGCTAGTACTGCTGTTGGTTACTGCTGGATGGTACTGCAGGTAGTTACTGCTGGCTGGTACTGCTGTGGGTACTGCTGGCTGGTACTGCTGTGGGTACTGCTGGTGGGTACTGCTGGCTGGTAATTATGTGGGTAATTCTGGTTGGTACTGCTGTGGGTACTGCTGGGTGGTACTGCTGGCTGGTACTGCTGTCTGGGACTGCTGGCTGGTACTGCTGGTGGGTTCTGCTGTGGATACTGCTGGTTAGTACTGCTTTGGGTACTGCTGGTGGGTACTGCTGGTTGGAACTGCTTGCTGGTACTGCTGTGGGTACTGCTGGTTGGAAATGCTAGCGGAGAGTGTGAGGTGTGGCTCTGGAGGAAGCATGCAGAGCCTATGCTTCCTGTATCTCTTGGTCTCCTCACAGGCGGAGTGCATTTGATATCACTCTGCCTGTGACAGGACGGAGCCGGAACTATACATGAAGCATCGGCTCCGTTCTGTTACAGCTGACACAGACAGCCGGGACATCATGCGGCACTTGGGGGAGTCAGGGAGCCCCAGCCCGCATGCAGGAAGACTTGGGATGTCTGGTTTAATACTACTTTAAGGAACATCAAATATTTAAAAACACCTACGTATAATACCTACACAAAAATCTCAACAGTGTACTGTCTTTTTAGCCCAATTCAGCTTTTAGACTTTAAAAGTTGTAAGGTGGTATTTTCATACCTTTTGCGAACCTATTGGCAAAAAACCCTAAACTAGCAACATACTATTTCAGAGTCCCCGTGAAACAAGAGAAACTCTGCCACATCTACTTGAAATATCAGTTTGGGTGGATTAATTGATCACAGTACAAGCTAGTATTGGTTATGTTTTTGTTTTTTGTTTATTTAGAGATTTAAGTAATGTACAGAATATTTTTCTTTTAAATGAGATTGGAAATCGCCTTTTCATATTCACTCTCAGAAAATGTGTGCCTTGCTTTATAGGGAATTTGCAAAAGAGCGTGAGCGGGTGGAGAACCGGCGGGCATTCCTCAAACTCAGGCGCCAGCAGCAAATAGAACGTGAGCTCAATGGCTATCTTGAGTGGATCTTCAAGGCAGGTAAGCTAAGTGTACCTCAGCCTTGTACACCCAAATACAACGGATTTTCTTCCTAACTCCAGTGTTTTGGGGTAATTCTTTTTATTTATTTATTTATTTATTATATCCTTTTTGTGGTGCCAGGGAGGAGATGGCCTGGCTGCAAAGCAAAATAACTCCTGGCTGGTGAGCTAGTGGCCTTGAAGCATCGGGGTCCTGTGTTCTGTTTCTAATGTTCTTTCTATGTGGTTGTGCTTTCTCCCACTGCCTAAAAACATACTGTAGGTCAAATAGCCTCTGAGCAAATTAACCCTACAGTGTGTGTGACCTTGAGGAGACATTAGAGTGCAAGCTCCTCTGCTCCTCTGGTGCTGAGGGTGATGTGAATGGTTCATTGTTCTTAATACAGCACTGCAGAATATCTCAGAGCTATTTGTGTAATAATAATATTTAGTGTTTGATTACGGGGGCATTAGAGTGTAAGCTCCTCTGGCGCAGAGACTGATGTGAGTGGTTGGCTGTTGTCTCTTTAGCAATGTGGAACATACCAAAACTATAAACCTTTATAATAACACTATTAATGTATGACTGTGGTAGGGACATTAGAGAGTAAGCTCATTTGGTGCAGACACTGATGTAGCTTTTCCAGTGTTCTCTGTACAGCATTGCATAAAATGTCAAAGCTATAAAAATGAATAATACAAAATTAATAGTTTGTGTGACTATGGTGTAGGCATTATATTGAAAAAAAAATGATGTGAATGACCCAGTGTTCTTTGTACAGCATGCCAAATATATAATAGCTATATAAATGTATAAAAATAATAATAAATGTGTGTTATTTTGCTGGGGACATTAGATTCTAAGCTTTTCTGCTTCAGTCCTACAATGTACAGCACTGCAGAATATGTCAGAGCTATATAAATTCTTTATTTAGCCATTTTGTCAGCCGTGCCAGGCAGCTTTGAAGCTACCGCTGCTCAGTGTAGTCACCTGGCTGCCTTTAATTGACCTCAGCAACCTGTTTGATTGCAGTGGGCGGTATTGGAATCCAATGGGCCGCAGAGGGTGGGCTGTGATACCCTTAAAAAATCAGGCAGTGCTGCTGAGTTCTGGAATCCCTGAAGCTGTTGGGCAGTCTGGCAAGCCGAGAGCGGGATTTTCCAGACACGCGGACAAGACTCCTTCAGCATGGGGTAGGTGGACGTCTTTGCTGGTTTCCGAGCCCGTGGACCTCCTTGGTGCAAGACAAGTGGGTCCAGGAAGTGATACGGTTTAGCTACAAGATCGAGTTTCGTTCTTACCCTCCGGAAAGCTTCTTTCCTTCCAATGTGCACCTATCCCCGAACCGATTGCAAGCTCTCTTTGGGACGGTGCAAGACCTGCTGCTTCTGGGTGTGATTGTCCTGGTTCCGACCTCGGAACAGTTTCAAGGTCTTTATTCAAACATGTTTGTAGGCAGATCTGCGTCGAGCATTTTCTGAGCCTTGCAAGTTACATTTGGTCTCGCCTCCGCCCCTCATGTCTTCACAAAAGTGTTTGCCTCACAGTACTGGGCTATATTTTGGATGACCTCCTCCTGTGAGCAAAGTCCTCTGCTGCTCTGGTGGACTATGTGGAGATCACAATACAGACCCTGAGGGAGTTTGGCTGGCTTCTTAATTACCAGAAGTCTGCTCTCAATCCATCCAGAAAATTGTATTATCTGGGTCTGACTCTGGACTTAGCTCTAGCTAGAGTATTCCTTCCTCTGGACAAACTTCAGAAGTTGCATGCTGTGATTCATCTCCTGCTGTCCAGCAGATGGTCATCCTTCCGGATTTGCATGCAGATGCTGGGCCTGATGGTGTCTACCTTTGAGGCGGTTCTGTTTGCATAGTTCCATAGGAGGTCCCTGCAAAGGGAGATCTTGGTCAAATGGGACAGGTGTCCGAAGTCTCTGTACAATCAGAGCCGGCTCAGCCGGGAGACCAAAGGGTCTCTGGTCTGGTATCATCGACAGGGCAAATCTTTTCTACCTTTATATTGGACAGTGGTCACCACGGATGCCAGTCTGTCCGGGTGGGGAGGTGTCCTGAGTCAGAGCTCCGCTCAGGGTGATGGCTGGATAGTTTGTCTTCAGAGGGTGTCCAGTGCGGATTCAGTCGTACAGCGCCATGATCGTGGCTTAAGTAAATCACCAGGGTGGAACAAGAAGTAAGTATGTTGGCAGCTCTGGGGGTAGCCGGCACTCTACGGTGGGCAGAACGCTTTGTTACAGCGCTCTGCACCGTACACATTCCGGGGGTGGAAAACTGGCAGGCAAGTTATCTCAGTCGGCAGGCGTTGGACCAAGGGGAGTGGTCCCTTCACCCGGATGTGTTTCATTAGATAGGTCTCCAGTGGGGCATCCCCCCAGGTTGATCTGTTGGCATCTTGGCTCAACAGAAAGGTTTAGAGGTTTGTGGCATGGTTGTGCTGGTGGCCCCATGGGAATTCCGGTCATTCTAGTGGCCCGGGACTGGCCTCGCCGGTATTGGTAGGCTGACCTGGTGCTGCTAGTCGCAGACGTCCTTTGGAGACTGCCTCTCAGGGAGCATCTGTTGTCCCAAGAGCCAATCTTCCATCCTGCTTTACAGTCGCTGGCTTTGACGGCTTTGCTGTTAAAAGCCAGGTGCTGAAGGATAGAAATTTGCGGGGGTCTGTGATTCCGACACTGCTGAAAGCTAGGAAGTCTACCTCTAGGAAGATCTACCATTGTATGTGGAAAGCGTACATTTCGTCGTGTGAGTCGCTTGGTGTTTACCCACGCTCTTTCTCAGTGGCTTGGGTCTTGACCATCCTTCAAAGGGGGGGTTGAGCAGACCATGAGTACCATCAAGGGCAAGGTGTGGGCCTTGGCGGTCTTTTTTCAACTACTCCTGGCCACGCACTCCCTGGTGCGTACCTTTTATTCAGAGGGTTCTACATTTGACTCCACCGGTGCAGTCTCCTCTTCCGACTTGGGATCTGAACTTGGTGCTTTCAGTCCTCCAGAAGCCTCCCTTTGAAAATATTAAGGAGATTACCCTGCTTACGCTTTCCCAGAAGGTGGCCTTTTTGGTGGCGATCACTTCTGCTCACAGGGTAGCAAAATTGGCAGCGTTATCTTGTTGCATCCCTTACTTGGTGGTCCACAAAGATAAGGTGTTCTTTGCCCCTGTCAGCCGTTCCTTCCTAAAGTATTTGGGTGTACCTGGCAGCTAGGGAGTCTTTTTGGAAGTCATTCTCAATATTTGTGCTCACAGATGGGCCAAGAAAAGGATTGTCGTCTTCCTCTGCGACCATTTCAAGATGGATCAGACAGATGGTGACTCAGGCCTATTCGATCAAGGATCAGGTTCCTCCTTTCTCTGTAAAGGCTCACTCTACTCGGGCGTTTAGTGCTTCTTGGGCCTTCCGTCATCAGGCGTCAGTGATGCAGGTTTGGAAGGTGGCCGCTTGGTCGTCGGTGCACACTTTCAACAGGTTCTATAAAGTGGATGTGTTGGTATCTGTGGATGGTTCTTTTGGCAGCAAGGTTTTGCAGGCTGCTGTTTAGATCAGGGATCTCCAACATATGACCCTCCAGCTGTTGGGAAACTACACATCCCATGAGGCATTGTAAAACTCTTGACATTCTCGACTCATACATGACTAGGCATGATGGGAATTGTAGTTCCTGAACAACTGGAGGGCTATAGTTTGGAGACCCCTGGTTTATATGGTCTGTTCCCTCTTTGGGTAAGTATGGTTTAGGTGGGCTCCAGTTACTTTTTCGTTGAACTCCTGTTACACGGTTGGCTAAGGTTTAACCTTGGGAATTTTTTGCTGTTCCCACCCCTCATGTTTGACACTGCTTTGGGACGTCCCAATTGTCAAGAATCCTAAGGAGCTGTGTCTGTCAATGAACGAAAGAGAAAATGGGATTTTTGACTTCCCTTAAAATCCATTTCTCTGTGTTCATTGACAGACACAGCACCCGCCCCTCTATGGAGTTGTAATACTTCTGACACTGCTTGTAACAAAACTGAGTACCTACAGTATAGCAGAGAGGGGGAGTATACTTCCTGCAACTGGCAAAAGGCATGGTCGAGTTCTTTTTCTGCCTGGTGTCCTACTCCTGTATAAACTCACTGGTCAAGAATCCTCAGGAGCGATGTTTATCAATGAACACAGAGAAATGGATTTTACAGTAAGTCAAATCCTATTTTTTTGGAGGCAGTAAATACAAACTATACTTTTAGAGTCACTTCTCACCATCATTCTCTCTGCTTTATTTTTCTCCGCAGAGGAAGTCATGCTTGCAGAAGAAGATAAGAATGCTGAAGAGAAATCCCCCTTAGATGGTAAGATAGCATTTCTATTACATCATAAAAAAATCTCCTATCTGCTGAAAACAAATTTAATGTGCACTATCTATTTCAAATATAAGCTTCTGTAAATGTCAAGATTAAAAAAAAAAAAAAAATTAATTTATACTTTTAATCCAAAGAGAATACTAGCACAACTCTGGGCGAAACATTTTTTTAGTTCTGTATGGATATGGAAAAGGATTAGAATTTTATTGCTGTTTGTGTCCTTGGAGAGATTTTTCCTCAAATCCTGTTGTGCCACAATAGCAGAAAGTGAGGGGAAATCTCTCTATCAGAGAGAGAGACCACAAAGAAAACCCAACAGCCTCCCTCTCTTTATACACACTTCTCTATACTGTAAATGCTGATTACAAAAATATAAAACACAAAAAAAAGCCCAAACTACTGTTACTTTCTGTTTTCTGATAAAAATACAAATTATTTATTTATTGCATGTGTTTTAAAGAACTACCATAGCAAAAATATTGTATTTTGGTAATTGTATGTGGTTTATGTCTGTAAAAATAACATTCAGTAAACAGTAAGTGTATTCAAACAGATTTATACTCAGATGAAAAGGTTAAATAAGAAAAAAAATTGTAAAAAAGGGGCAGACTAGATGGACTACTCAAAACACTTAAACAATTAATTTCTGTTGAACATGGACAACCACACACTAATCAAAATTTCAAAGTTTAGTCAGTGTATGGCCAACTAGGGACTTCCCTGTCCATTGCAGGGGGCAATGCTGCTGTGCAATATCACTGCAGAACAGGCAGCATAGTAACCCTGTAAAAGTACAATTAATGTCTCCTGTAAAAGTCCTAAATCCACTTACTATGTGATGCACAATCCTCATAAATTCAAGGAAACTTACTTTACCTTCTGTAACTAAGCTATATTGTCCATCGTTTGCGTCTCCCACCCACCCTCCCCCAGACACTGCAGCTCACAATGGGAGGGTTACACCAAAAGCAGCAGTGCTGCTAATCCAGAAAGCAGCGGGAGGACAAGGTGTGGGCAGGTGCTGATTGACACGCTGCAGTGATGCTGACATCCACACACCCTGCATTATCTCTTCTCACTGTAGTGCAAGTAGGCACAAGCTACATGAGAGTAACAACTCTGCTTTGAATTCAGGAGCAGTGCAGCATCCTTGCCACGCCGTCACAGGAAGCTGCATTAGGTGGACTTCACCCGCAGGATCAACAGGTATTTATGGGACTGTGAGTGCAGATACCCTTATAAATAAGTGTTACAGCGCACATTTTTTAAATACAAGGCCATAGTTCTGTAGAAAAATAAATGGATGTGGGGAAAAAAAAAAACAGATTTACCTCCAGAATCAACACGTAATAAAAGTATGTTAAAGGGGGGCTCTGAAACAAAATCTGCCATGTTAATGCTATCGACAGACTGTCATTTTTTTTTATTTTGTCCATAGCTTCACTTCAACTAGTTATTTTTGCTGGAGGGAGAAGGGTATTTTCTCAATTTGGTGTAATTTGCTCTCTTTTAAGCTGAACTCTAGGTATGATCTTTATTGTATAGTTACATTGGTCCAGCTTGACACAATGTAAGCATGTATATCTCAAACCTGATGGACTGCGGTTGGCACTACAGTGACAGACTGGGTTCACACTGAATTCGGAGTGGCTCGCAGCAGGGGGTCCGGTGGGTTTCAGGTCAGAATTAGGTCCGAATTTTTGACTGAATTCGGACCAGAAGACACACAGGACTTTTCTGCCAGCTGCTCCGCAGCTGACACGGAGCTGTGCATCCAATTCACAACAGCGTCAACCCAGCCTCAATCTTTCAGGTCCTGTGCCATCTGCACACTGACCACAGGGGGTCTTTCGCTCTGCACTGCCACCATTTATGGAACACCTTGTGTTTTTTTCAACTAATACAAGACATTCTCTGATTGGATGAGATGGAGATTCTGACATAACTGCCCCTCCTTTCATCTAGTCAGAGAATGCCTTATTTTCATTGAAAAAAAATTCTGTAAATGTTGGAGGGGCCGAGCGAGTGACCTCCTGTGGTCCGTATGCAGAGGTGAAGCAATAAATCACAGGATCCAGAAGATTGCGGCGATCATTTAAGTACTGCCAATTCGGGATGAGCTGAACATGCCTGGATTCAGCTTGAGACAGGTTCAGTGAAAAACAATGCAGTACAGGTGCAGAATCTGAACCCCATTAAAATCAATGGAGCCAAATGTTAAAAACCAATAATAAAATAAATAAATAATAAATAAATAAGTAAATAATAAATAAAAAACAATAATGCAATCTTCTAGGTTAATAGGAATAGGATTGCCAAACAAATGATACGGGGCCTGGGGAACATGTACCAAAGCAAAAAAATAAAATTTAGCTGGGAGCAGAGATTTTAATATACAATATAATATAATTTTAATGTTTAAAGGGCAACAATAACTTTCTTTTTTAAGCAATGCTGTTTTTTTTTTTTGCTAAACAAACAAAAACGAAAAGTTTCTGTTAGAAGTTTTTGAAAATAAGTAATTTTTATTCTTCCCTGATGGGCACTGGTGAGGCTGCACTGATGGGCACTATTAAAGAGGCACTGAGGAGGCTGCACTCATAGGTGGCACTGAGGAGGCTACACTCATAGGTGTCACTGAGGAGGCTGCACTCATAGGTGGCACTGTGGAGGCTGCACTCATAGGCGGCACTGATAGGGCTGCACTGATTATCAGGGCACTGATGATCATTGTCCTGATTATCCCTTTAAACAATGTACTCTCTCAGACTTGCTGGTATGAGTTCCTTTTCCTCATACAGAGACAGAGTGTGAGGAAAGGAAAGCTGATAACCGGCAAGTCTGTTTACATGTGATTAGCTGTGATTGGACACAGCTAATCACATGGTAAAGGGTCGCTGTGAAAGACCCTTTACCCCAATCTGTGATCAGCTGTGTCCAAAGGACACAGCGGTCACAGAGCGCACACATGGGAAGACGTCCTCCCAGAACTGGAGAGCCGCACTGTGGCCGTCTTTTGGCTATAGGGCAGTAGGGAACGGGTTACAAAGCATGGCTGGGGGATGCTCTGGCTGTGTAATGGTGCATCTTTTCCATGTATACAACCTACTGCAGCAAAATTGACTTTTACAAGAAAAATTCTGTTTAAATTGCCAGCAAATGACAGCCTCGGTTTCTTTATTTCTGTTTGTAAACAAATGACCAGGGATTCCCTTCATTTATACCAGACTAGATCGATGAGGGTCTGGCATAGATGTTAACCGGGACCCCCATCCCCCCCCCCCCCCCCCGCCCCCCACAGAAAAAAAAAATGTGGGGTTTCCCCAAAAACACATACTAAGCAATTATCCTTAATGACAGTTTGGTATGGACTTTATAGGGAAGACCCCATACAAAAATCTAGAAAAAAAAGCATTGGGTCCCCTCCACAAATCCACACCAGTCCCTTATCTGAGCATGCAGCATGACAGGACAGAAAGGAGGGGTGCATAGCAGGCCACATACTCCTGGATGATGTCATTGACCAAATATGGACATGACCATATTTTGTTACTGATGTCACGAGAATCCCTAACAACAGTTGACAGCAGAAGAAGGAAGCTGTCATATACTGTATATAAGCAGGAGAAAAAACTTGCTATATATAAAGTTCTGCTCCCACACAAAAGGGCTAAAGCTCCTGCATTCTGACAACTGCCTTAACAAGCAAAATTCGACCTGAACTGAAAACTGCTTTGGAAATTGCCTAGCAAATAACACACCTGGTGTAATAGAGCACTTACTTACATATTGCCATTCTCCATTTCAAACTTTTATTTATTATAGAAACGCCCCTTTGTCTGTTTGGTGAATAGCTTTGTGTCTAATTGTTTCTAGGCAGGGATAGATTTATTTAACTACTTAATATACAGGAGCGGAGGCTGTTTTATTCTTTTTTTTTTTTAAGTTTGTGTCATGGACGAGCGTATGTCTGCCATGATAGCTTGCGGAAGACACGGCTGTCAGTCCTGTATGATTGACAGGTCATTTAAACAGTTTTCCATCTTATGAGGTGTTTTAATCCCACCAGTCACTTTTAATTTTCTGCTTAGCGCAGAGATACACACAGCCCGAGTCTTGCTTGTTACTTCCATGGCCCAACGCGTCCGCACACAGGAAACAGCTCCGTTCTAACATGCTGCAATGTAATGAATAATATATCTTCTCCTCTTCCTCCTAGTGCTGAAACGAGCTACCATTAAGAAAAGTAAAAACGATCTTATCCATGCAGAGGAGGGCGAGGATCACTTTAACGATATCTGCTCTGTAGGTGAGTCTTTTAGGCTGCGGTCAGCCTGTGGTTACTGTTTTAGTAACATTCTCAAGATGCATCTTCTGGGTTCCCGAGCCCTGGTAGGTCATCTAATGTCATGCTGATTTTTATTACCTAAAGAGTATGTAGCACGCATAAATGTGGTCACACAGGTTAAAGGTCACTTCTGGCTAAATAACCAATTATACAAGTGTAATATCTTAAATGTTTCACCTGAAAAAATATTTGTAATCCATTTTGGCCAGCCTTATGATTCACCCAACTCTGCTTTACTGCAAAGATTCACCCAAGGCTTGCTTCACTGCACAGTAAATTCGCCTAAGGCCCCTTTCACACTTGAGCGACTTTACCTGCGACTTGGGACTGCAAAGTCATATGACAAGTCGTATTCCATGATTTCCAATGAGTACCGTTTATATCGGTGCGACTTCAAGTCACAATGACTTCAAAGTAGTCCCTGACTTTAATGCATTTTGAGGTACATAGACCTCAAGATTACACAAGCATTGCCTCAAGCCCAGTCAAAATAACGCGACTTTTAGGTCGCACAAGTGTGAAAGGGGCCTAAATTAGATTCACCCAACTCTGCTTCACTGCACAGATTCATCCAAATCAGATTCAACCAAATCTGCTTCACTGCATAGATTCACCCACGTCAGATTCACCCAACTCTGTTCACCCAATACTGCTTTACAGCATAGATTCGCCCCACTCGGCTTCACTGCATTGCTTTACCCACCTCAGATTCACCCAATACTGCTTCACTGCATAGATTTGCCTAACTTTGCTTCAACCAACTCTGCTTCACTGCATAGGCTGTTCACTATTATAGCTTTGCAGCTTCCTGTAACACCTGACGGCATAACATTGTCATGTTGTTAATGCCCTTCCAGGTTCTCTTCCTTCTTTCTCTATGCTACCTACACGCTTTCAGCTCCAGGTGCATGAAACATGTTAGGCAGATAGCACTGTGTAAAGTGATATAGACCAACTGACTCTCAATGTGGCTTGTGCTGTGCAGGGGGTTTGTGGATAGAAGTTAAAAAGATACACTATATTACCAAAAGTATTGGGATGCCTGCCTTTACATGCACATGAGCTTTATTGGCATCGCAATCTTAGTCCGTAGGGTTCAATATTGAGTTGGCCCACCCTTTGCAGCTATAAAAGCTTCAACTCTTCTGGGAAGGCTGTCCATGAGGTTTAAGAGTGTGTCTTTGGGAATGTTTAACCATTCTTCCAAATGCACATTTGTGAGGTTCGGCACTGATGTGGATGAGAGGACCTGGCTTGCAGTGTTCGCTCAAATTCATACCAAAAGTGTTCTTTTGGTTTGAGGTCAGGACTCTGTGCAGGCCAGTCAAGTTCCTCCACCCCAAATTCGCTCATCCATGTCTTTATGGACCTTGCTTTGTGCACTAGTGCGCAGTCATATTGAAACAGGAAGGAGCCATCCCCAAACTATTCCCACAAAGTTGGGAGCATGAAATTGTGAAAAATGTCTTGGTATGCTGATGCCTTAAGAGTTCCCTTCACTGGGACTAAGGGACCAAGCCCAATCCCTAAAAAAAAATACCCACATCATAATCCCCCCTCCACCAAATGATTTGGACCAGTGCACAAAGCAAGTCCATAAAGACATGGATGAGCGAGTTTGGGGTGGAGGAACTTAACTGGCCTGCACATTGGGTTGCCACTTCATCCCTTTAAACCAGGACACACATTAATTACACAGGTTCTGTGGCTGATTAAGGTGGTAATTAAACTCACTTGGTGCCTTATGTGCATTATATTAGCCTCAGAACCTGTGAAATTATTATGTCCTGGTTTAAAGGGATGAGGTGGCAACCCTACCTGCAGAGTTCTGACCTCAACCCGATAGAACCTTTGGGAGAGATTGCAAGCCAGGCCTACTCATCCAATATCAGTGCCTGACCTAACAAATGTACTTCTGGAAGAACGATCAAAAATTACCATAGACACACTCCTAAAGCTTGTGGACAGCCTTCCCAGAAGAGTTGAAGCTATTGTAGTAGTAGCTGTTATAGACACAAAGGGTGGGCCAACTCAACATTGAACCCTACAGACTAAGACTGGAATGCCAATAAAGTTAATGTGCGTGTAAGGACAGGTGCCTCAATACTTTTGGTAATATATTGTATATTTCAGGTATTTTCATATTATATTACTGCTGTCTGCAAGGTCAGGTTTTACAGGATTGGGAATAAAGGGGTGAGTCTGACACAACAGTCGTTTGCATGGGAAGTGAGTCTGCGAGTGAAGTTTTGTTTTTATGGATTACCTCTGTGTAATCCTCTGTGTAAGGCATGGTGGTAATGTTAATGTTATACAACTCATGATGACCACCAGAGCCAGGGATTGTAGTTGAAGTATTTAAAAATATATGCATGTCAGCACTGCAGATCTCTTCCATCCTCTTTACAGCTACATCCTGTCTATATGCATGCTTCCCAGCAACTGCAGCGCATCATTCCTCAGGTCATGGAAAACTCTAGAACTGCCATATATGAGTGAATTGTTCAAGAGACAGACACTACAAGCAGAGTATGATCCCCTCCCTTCGGAGACTGGGCCGCAGGGCAGTATTCCAACATGATAACAACCTCAAACACACCTCCAAGATGACCACTGCTTTGCTAAAGAAGCTGAGGGTGAAGGTGATGGACTGGCCAAGCATGTCTCCACACCTAAACCCTATTGAGCATCTGTGGGGCATCCTCAAACGGAAGGTGGAGGAGCGCAAGATCTCTAACATCCACCAGCTCCGTGATGTCGTCATGGAGGAGTGGAAGAGGACCCCAGTGGCAACCTGTGACGCTCTGGTGAACTCCATGCCCAAGAGGGTTAGGGCAGTGCTGGAAAATAATGGTGGCCACACAAAATATTGACTCTTTGGGCCCAAGTTGGAAATTTTCACTTAGGGGTATACTCACTTTTGTTGCCAGTGGTTTAGACATTAATGGCTGTGTGTTGAGTTATTTTGAGGGGACAATACATTTACATACAAGCTGTACACTCACTACTTTACATTGTAGCAAAGTGTCATTTCTTCAGTGTTGTCACATAAAAAGATATAATAAAATATTCAGAAAAATGTGAGGGGTGTACTCACTTTTGTGAGACACTGTAAGTGTTTCTTGTGCGAGGTCGTGTTTGTCATAGCAGTATTGGCTGGGTGATGGGAGAAAACAGCCCTGGGTACTGTTTCTTTTTACTACAACAGTCTTCCTTTAAATGACAGCTCCAGTCTAGAGGAAAGGCTTTCACACATCCATTTTAATCAATCCTGATCAACATTTAATCCATTTTAATCTATCTTACTATTCACTGAGATAGAATTCTCACGCTGAGAACTCAAATTAATGCCAGAATAATTACAGCCCAGATTTGAGTAACTGCATACTATTACAGGAAAACTATTATCTGGATACAATTTTCAATGTGGTAAAAAATTAATAAATTTCACTTTAAATTTAATAGGAAACACGCACTGCCTGTAGAATAATTCTGGGTGACCTTTCCCGGAGACATCTGTTTAGCCCAGTAGTGCTTAGCTGACAGCTCAGGAACCCAATGAGACCCAGAGTACTACCACTGCGCCACTCCTAAAGCTACTGATTGATGCGAGATGCCAGCCTGTCTGAAAATAGCCAGATATGGCTATTTTGAAACACAACCTGATTCCACAGCCACATGGCTGCCCCAGTTACTGTCCTTATCCCCTGTGATAAGGCACCAAAAGCACATGCCAGTGCTTTATATCTCCCCCTGCTGCCTCCATTGTCAGAAACCAAGCCTGATGTTCAGGTTTAAGGGTACATTGGCAGATGGTGGTCTCTAAAGCTGGGTTCACATATATGTGAATTGGATGAATTTTACACCATATCCAATTCACATAACATGTGAGTTTGTCCGGCTTTCAATAGAGCCGGGTCACAGATGTCCGGGGAGGCTGCCGTGTGAATTTGAAAAGGGTCCTGTGCATTTTTGGGTGCAGTTCAGGCGCAAATTCAGGGAAAAATTTTGCACCTGAACCAGTGAAGACAAACGCACAGGACACTGGTCTGCAAACTGCAGCCGGATCTGTGTGAACCTGGCCTTAAAATGCTTTTTCAGCCATCTTCAGACTTCTGAGGGCACCTTTAACTTTCTAAAAAGGAAACTTTGCCTGCCATAAATCCCAATTCTTTTTCTACCCTTTCCACCCTATCTTTCTCTTTTATTGAATATTTTTTTATAGCAGAAAGTAAAAAATAATGTTTTATTCAAAATTTTCAGGCCTTTTTTTCGCCAAAAAAAAAAAAAAAAAAGGAAAACCCAGTGGTGATCACATACCACCAAAAGAAAGCTCTATTTGTGTTTACAAATAATATAAACTTAGTTTAGTACAGTGTTGCATGACAGTACAATCGCCAGTTAAAATAGCGCACTGTTGTATAGCAAAAAATGGCCTGGCCATGAAGGGGGTAAAATCTTCCGGAGCTGATGTGGATAAGGACTGGTAAGCTGTAAAATATAACATTTTTGGTTTTGGGTTCAAATGTTAGTTGTCAGTGGCTGCAGTACTTTCTTATGCCCCGTACACATGTGCAGATTGTCGGCCGAAAAGATTCGGCCGACGACCGATCGGCCGATTTTCGGCTTGTTAGTGTGATGCTTCTGACAGCCGACAGCGCACTTTCGGCCGATATGAATCTGTCGTGCAGGCATTAAAATTTTTGTATGCCGACACCAGAGCGGCCGATTGTTCGCCAGTCAGTACAGAATTCGGCCGACAGACCGCAGATTTGCAAGACTGGGCATGCTCAGAAAAGAAAAAACACAGGGAAAGTTAACCATCACATGACATCACTTCTGCAGTCGGCTGTAGTCGGCGGACAAAATTCTTGTGCAGTCTTTTGCACTTTTCAACAGACACGACAGCCCGGGGACAAAAGACGGCCAATCGTTCGGCCGGCGATCTGCACGTGTGTACGAGGCATTAATCACTAACATAGAACAAGTATGCAAGCTCCTAATCTCTACACCTGGTTAGTGAATCCACAGCCAGCCACAAAAACACAGGTCAGCAATGGCAAGCAATGTATACAGTATAGGATGTAGCTTTATGTACAGGTATCCCTTTAATCCATTATAGTACAAGCAATCCCCTCCCTGATGCTATTAAGCGATTTGCAGCTCTGAGCTCATTAACTTCCACAAAAGAGCCAATAACAATATAAATTGCTCTCTGGATTGTAATTCATCTTATATCTTGTTATTGCATGTGAGATACTAGTGTACAGGGAACCTGTCACCTTTTTCCAAATAAATGTAATGGATGCTCATACACTCAGTGATCACATATAGTATTCTAAGCGGTGGCGTCTACCCATCTATTTTTGGCAGCAGTGGGTGGCACCATTGGTTGCCAGGGGGGGAAACAGCTCAACAGACGTGCATCTGGGGGTAAAGGGAAGAATCAGTGCTACCAGGCTTTTAAAAAGGGATGGCCTGGGTCCCTGTGGCTGCCTTTTCCAGCATGCAGACAGTTGTTCCAGTGGTTGCATGTTCAGTAGCTTGCATGCTCGGTGTTGGGTGAGAAAACACTAGGTGGAATCTTGATGGCTGAGGAAGAGGAGTTGCACAATGAGTTGCCACTTTAAGTGGAATCGTAGGTTCAGCATTCTGTATGACTGTCCTTTGGACTTGTGATATCTTGCAAACCAAATAATTCATTTTGACCATTGCAACCGTTTTGAGAATTGGGAATATCACCAAGCTTTGTATCAAGTTCTTTGTTTATTGCAAGGAGTCTTCTCTTCCTCTACTATACTAACTTGATGCTTTATTATGTAACTAATGGTACACTATAGGAGCATCCACCACAAGGTGCCTGTATGTACCATTCTTGGTACACAAAAATTTCCCATTAACGTTAATGCTTCCACTCCTGGGTTAAACCATAACTGTACCTAAATTTCTGTTCCATTGCAAAGCCGTTACTTCCCCTGCCATCCAACAATGCAATATAACTTTCCTGGTCTATAAGGTGCTCTTATGGAGGATGGGCCATAGCTCTGAGCCGTATCCAAGGCCACAAATATGCCCTGCTCCACCAATGAAAGAAGGTTTCAATAAAATAATCGGCTGCCTATTTCTATCATGTATTTCTAGTTATTATATTTACAAAGGAATAGAAATGACCACTTACCCATAAAGCAGACCTATCCTTAAAATAAAATTCCCCAATCCCTTCCATACTGTGATAGGAAAAAAAGACTTTCCTCTGTATTCCATTGCATGATTTCTGCTGAAGGGGAAGATCAGCCAATCTAAAATCGTTTCCAACCCATCAGCAGAGTTCACTTGACCAGATGCCAAAGCGTCTAGTCCTATGGTTGCCTGCTGTGGAGCCTCAGATTCCCCAGCTATGGGGTGTTTTCTGCTTCTTCTGCTCTTCCTACCAGTTTCAGGGAGAAAGCTGAGAAGGGGAAGCTTGATCTTAGTTTAATGATAAACTTTAATTAAACTGTATCAAAAGGGGAAGGGGTCACAAGATTTTTTATGTACAATTACTGTACTTATTAAATGAAAATCGTTCTGTGATTGTACAATAAACATTTTCATGCTTGCCTCTTTGGATAATTTCACATGAACTGTCATGATTGGTTCTCGAAAGGTGTGTAGTAATGATCAGATTATCAGACAATCAATCTGAAAGCAGTATATTTTATCCAATTTTCTCATCGTGTGTACTAGGCATTAGAACCACTGTCAGGGTTTTATTGCTTACCATGTCCTCTCTTTTTATCCATTGCCACCTGGACATAAAGTGATGGGAAATCTAGCATTTTACACTAAAACAGGGAGGGAAAGAAAATCTTGCAATGGGGACACCTGTTACAGCAACCAGAGGAGATTTCCCTTTACTTTTGAGATCTCTTTGGCCTGTTTCATGCAGGCTTCAGCTTGTATAAGCGCATTTGCAGAGCTGTAAGCAAGTATTAAAGTATTGATCAGCTCCAGTTTTAATTGTTGAACCCATATCCTAATGGGAGTGCTGATTGCACCTTTAGGCTGGGTTCACACTGATACGTTTTGGACCCGGGTTTTGCCGCATACAATTCGCAGGACAGGAGAGGGTGACAGGCTCCTAATGGAGCACCTTTACACAGCCGGGGTGGCCGCGATCCGCATTGGAAAAGAGTCTTGTGCGTCTTTGGCTCTGTTTCAGGTGCGAATTCAGGCAAAATTCAAACAAGATTCACACCTGAATCATCAGTGAACAGGGAAGCCACAGACCCCTTGCTGTGACCTTTGGCCACATCAGTGTGAACCCAGCCTAAAACACACTGCCAGCAGCCTTCAGTGCTACTTGAAGCCTGCTAGCAACTTGTTTAAAGTGACGATCAGCACTCCCTTAAAAATCTGTGTATAATACTTCCCAACAGGAACTGAAGAGCGGTTTAAAGGCTTAGAGATAGCTACTTGAAGCTTGCAAAAAGCGTTGCAAAAGCCTGCTGTTCATACTGCTCTTATGCAAGCTGAAACCCATGTGAAATGGGCCTTTCTACTTGTGGCTGTGACCAGAAGAAAAAGGATCTTCTCTCCAATGGGACACAAAAATAGCAAAACACAAGTTTTAGGCTAGATACACTTGATCTAAATGTTATTTTCTAGTTAGCAGCATCAGTATTGTTTGAAAACAGTAAGAATGGAAATCATCTAATAACGGAATCCCCCTTTATGTAAGGGGAGGCTTATCCTGGGAAACATATCCGATATTCTTTACTGTATAAAACTGTTGACAGCAGAGAGTGGCTGAGGACTGTGAAGTCACGAGCGATGGAAGCGTGAGGTTAAGGCGGCTGTTTATTCAGCAAAGAGACACCCACTGAATCTGCACTGGCTGGCGGTGGAGAGAAAGCTCTTTGCAGGAACATCAGAAGCAGCTGAGTCCAAGATGCCCGCACATAGCTTCGGCCAGCTTGCTGGTCATAATGACATGAATCCAGGGTCCATTACAGATGGATTACTATAGACTGTGCCAGCCGCTCCAGCCCCCCCCCCACTCACCAATCAATGCCTTATCGATCGTTTAGTTCCTGGAGGCGGGTGGAGACTCCTGCTTTAACCCTTTCCCCCCTAGACTTTCATGGGTTCAGCTTAACCCTCTCCATAACTTTTTTCCACTGGCGCTTGCATAGGAATTGTGCATAAAAGGTTTTTTCAGTCCCTGGTCATTTTTGTGAAACGCAATGGAATTTATATGTAGATCGCAGCTAAATCCTTTGTATTGTTTAAAGGCCTTTTTCATTGTTAATACAAAAAAGTAATGTATAAAAAACCTTGCGTTTTAAAAGAGCAGGCCTTCAGTACCAAGAGCCCTCTTGCTAGATGCCTGTGGCCCCCCACATCTCCGTCACATTCTGATAAACTGAAAGCATAGGTCTTGCAGGAACAAAGCAGGTAAAGCACCATTGGTATCATAGGATTTAGATTTTGTGTGCCACCTACACTCACCAGCCACTTTATTAGGTACACCTTGCTAGTACCAGGTTGGACCCCCTTTTGCCTTTAGAACTGCCTAATTCTTCATGGCATGGATTCAAAAAGGTGTTGGAAACTTTCCGCAGAGATTTTGGTTCATATTGACAAGATAGCATCACGCAGTTGCTGCAGATTTGTCTGCTGCACATCCATAATGTGAATCTCCTGTTCCACCACATCCCAAAGGTGCTCTATTGGATTGAGATCTGGTGACTGTGGATGCCATCGGAGTACAGGGAACTCATTGTCATGTTGAAGAAACCAGTGGTGAGATGATTGAAGCTTTGTGACATGGTGCATTATCCTGCTGGAAGGAGCCATCAGAAGTCGGGTACACTGTAGTCATAAAGGGATGGACATGGTCAGCAACAATACTCAGGTAGGCTGTGGCATTTAAATGATGCTCAATGGGTAGTAAGGGGCCCAAAATGTGCCAAGAAAATATCCCCCACACCATTACGCCACCAGCAGCCTGAACCACTAATACAAGGCAGGATGGATCCATGCTTTCATGATGTTTACTTCAAATTCTGACCCTACCATCTGAATGTTGCAGCTAGAATCTAGACTCATCAGACCAGGCAATGATTGTCCAATTTTGGTCAGCCTGAGCGAATTGTAGCCTCAGTTTCCTTTCTTGGCTGACAGAAGTGGCACCCGGGATGGTCTTCGCTGCCGTAGCCCATCTACTTCAAGGTTCGGTGTGTTGTACGCTCAGAGATGGTATTCTGCATACCTTGGTTGCAACAAGTGGTTATTTGAGTTTCTATCACCTCGAACCAGTCTGCCCATTCTCCTCTGACAAGGCATTTATGTCCGCACAACTGCCGTTCACTGGATATTTTCTCTTTTTTCGGATCGTTCTCTGTAAAACCACAGAGATGGTTGTGTGTAAAAATCCCAGCAAATTCAGTTTTTTAAATACTCAGACCAGCCCGTCTAGCAACAACAACAACCATACCACATTCAAAGTCACTTAAATTCCCTTTCTTCCCCATTCTCATGATCAGTTTGAACATCAGCATGTCGTCTTCACAACGTCTAGATATGCTTAAATGCATTGAGTTACTGCCATGTGATTGGCTGCTTAGCAATTTGTGTTACCAAGCAATTGAACAGGTGTACCTAATAAAGTGTCTGGTGAGTATATATATGGTCATAATATAAAGTTTCTGCTTTTTGACAAGTACCATAAAATGTAATTTATGTATCAATTATGTGTATTATCTATTTGTCTAGCTATCTCTCTACCTCTATCTGACTGCCTAGCTAGCTAATACAACAAGAAAATAGGCGCCTCTGAGTGTAGACTGTTACATATTTAATGATAAGGTAAAGGAGTAAAACCCACATGGAAGACATGGGTAATAGGCACATAGAAAGATGCGGTGAACGGAGGCTGCGCTTGTCCGCCCTGAGGGCCTTTTGCACCACTCGTGAAGCTGTCCTGGCTGCAGGATGTTGGGATGATGGTGGATGGTGAAAGTGAATGCTGGAACGCAGCATCGTCCGTTATGGCATCTTCGGCGTTCTCATGCCACGTTTCGCAGCATGCGCACTAGAGGAACACAATTAGCACGTCGTCCTTTCTCAAGCTGCTGTATTTTGATTGGATGGTGCCTTATAAATGTTAAGATGCACTGCCATCTAGTGGAGTGCTAATTTCTCAATTTAAAAGCCTAAATCACGGACGATGTTGCGGTCCAGCCTGCGTTCCAACCTGTGTTCCAGCCCTCGCTTCCACCATCCACCATCATACCAACATCCTGCCAGTGTCCTATGAGAATACCGCTACCTATCAGAAAATGCAACAGAAGTGACACTGCAATCAAAATTACTTACTGCGCATACGCTATGCATTCCAACACGGCCGCTATGCATTTCAATAGGTTTCCTAATCTGATAGAATACGAAGGTGGCAGCAGACATCTTCTTACACCCAAGCAAGTCTTAAATGTCATACTTACTTTAGCAGTTACCTCACCTTATATAGTAAAATAGACTATTTCACCACGACCGAGTGAAATAGTCTATTTCACTCTTTAATCAGTTTGCCGCTGAGCAGTGCGGGATGTACCAAGATGGCTGTCCCCATCTTCTGCCTGCAGGCTTGTTACAGGATATACTATAATACTAATAATACTATAAAAATTAAAATGTAATACTGTATTTAAGGATATAGGGTCAGTTTACTGCAAACATAAGTGTGAAATTGAAGACTTGCCTGGGTGTAATAAGATGTGCGCTGCCGCCTTCGTCTTCTGTCAGATTAGGAAACCTATTGGAACGCAGGGCAGCCATGTTGGAATGCATGGCGCATGCGCAGTAAGCATTTTTCGCTCAGAACGTCACTTCCGTTACATTTTCTAATGAGTAGCAGTATTCTGACAGAATACCGGCCGGGACAGCTTCAAGAGTGACGGAAACATCCCGGATCTTTTTATATGTGCCTATTACCCATGTCTTCCATGTGAGTTTTACTCCTTTACTTTATCATTAAATATGTAACAGTCTACACTCAGAGCCGCCTGTTTTCTTCTTTTTTTGCATGTTTGGAGATCACTTATATTCCCCCCTAAGCTGGCCCTGAGTTCACGGACTGTGTATCTTCCATCCCACAAACAGAGCTTACAGCTCAAAGGACTGTATGATGGACCTTTCATTGTATTAGATGTTTTTCTATAGCTAGCTAATACGCCTGTCTGTCTGTGTGGATTTCCACAAAGGTACCTACCTTGACCCAATATTTATAATCTAAAAGGTAGACCCCACAAAAGGCTCCTCTTTACCCTGAATACATAAAGAAGGGTAATGTATGGAATACAGTTATATTTAGGATTTTTTATGAACTATGTATTTTATCTGTCTATCCAATCCATCCATCCATCCTGTCTGTGTGTCTATTTGGACTTTCACAGATTTACCTGCCTTGACCCAAATTTTACTATCTGAAATGTAGACCTAGACCCCACAAAAGACTTCTCTTTCCCCTGAATATATAGACGGGTAATGCATGGTATACGGTTCCTATAAAATAGTTTGGTTTTTGACTCAGAAACAAAGAGCTGGTGGAGAAATGATTTGAGGAGAGTCTTCTGTTTGTTGAGTCATATACAGACGTTGGACATGGCAAAATCCCCTTATCCCTTCCTATTGTTGTAGTCTCAGTGTGTACCAGAGTTTCTGCTCCAGCGGCCAGACTCATGAATAATGAACTCTGGACAGGCAATGTATAATTAAGGTGGGAAGTGTCTCCCCGGATTTAAGGACACCTTCGATTGGGCCTGCGGTTAACGACGTTACCCAAAATCCTTCAAGCCAATTACTGGCTGATTGCGGATTATATAGCCGCTGCTAATGTGATAAGGAAAGACACATCCATTATAATGACGATGTAGAAGTAACCGATCCTTTCATCTCATAAGATTTATCACATCTAGAGAGACATCCAGGCTGAGGAAAAATGTTTCATTAAAAAAAAAAAAAAAAAAAGGAGAGAGAGAAAGCACATTAAATAAAATAAAGTGAGAAAGCCATCTGTTTACAATGAAGTCAATTTTTTTCACAAGGCAGTGCACTGAACCACAGAAAATGGATGAACTCCTGTAAATTATCTTAGAGGTATCACTACACTCAGACATGGCGCTGCTAGGATCCACAACATACCTAAGGATTTGGTAAAAAAAAATTATTCTACAATCAGATATTTTTGTATATGGTACAGTGAATCCAGAAAGTTCTCACAGCGCTTCACTTTTTGCACAATTTGTTATGTTACAGCCCTATTCCAAAATAGAATGGGTAGCGTGCTTAGGGTCGTTGTCCTATTGGAAGATGAACCTTCGCCCAGTCTATGGTCCAGAGTGCCTCTGGAGCAGGTTTTCATCAAGGATGTCTCTGTACATTGCTGCATTCATCATTCCCTCGATCCTAACTAGCCTCCCAGTTCCTGCTGCTGAAAAACATCCCCACAGTATGATGCTGCCACCTTCATGCTTTACTGTAGGAATGGTATTGGCCAGGTGATGAGCGGTGCCTGGTTTTCTCCAGACATGACGCTTGCCATTCAGGCTAAAGAGTTCAATCTTTAATTCATCAGACCCGGCAAACTTTGTTTCTCATGGTCTAAGAGTCCTTCAGGTGCCTTTTGGCAAACCTCAGGCGGGCTGTCATGTGCCTTTTACTGATGAGTGGCTTCTGTCTGGCCACTCTACCATACAGGCCTAACTGGTGGAGTGCTGGTGGAGTGCTGCAGTTATGGTTGTTTTTCTGGAAGGTTCTCCTTTCTGCCAGAGTGACCATCGGGGTCCACTCTGCCAGAGTGACCATCGGGTGACCAAAAACCCATCGGGTTTTTGGTCACCTCCCTGACTAAGGCCCTTCTCTCCTGATCGCTTTGTTTAGGTGGGTGGCCCACTTTAGAACTCTAGAAAGAGTCCTGGTGGTTCCAAACTTCTTCCATTTACAGATGATGGAGGCCACTGTGCTCATTGGGACCTTCAATGCTGCAGAAATTTTTCTGTACCCTTCCCCAGATCTGTGCCTCGATAAAATCATGTCTCGGAGGTCTATAGACAATTCCTTGGACTTCATGGCTTGGTTTGTGCTCCGATATGCACTGTTAACTTTGGGACCTTATATAGGCAGGTGTGTGCCATTCCAAATCATGTCCAATCAACTAAATTTCCCACAGGTGGATCAATCAAATTGTCGAAATATCTCAATTATGATCAGTGGAAACAGGATACATCTGAGCTCAATTTCAAATGTCATGGCAGAGGCTGTGGATACTTAAATACATGGGATTTTTTTTTTCGTTTTTTATTTTTAATACATTTGCAAGGATTTCAAACAAACCTCTTTCATGTTGTCATTATGGGGTATTGTTTGTAGAATTTTGAGGAAAATAATGAATTTATTCCATTTTGGAATAAGGCTGTAACATAACATTTGGAAAAAGTGAAGCGCTGTAAATACTTTCTGTATTCTTAAGCATCTTTTTACCCGATATATTTAAGTGGATGAAAAGGTGTTATGTAAAGATCAATTTCAGTTTGTGTGCATTTACACACATAATGATTTTTATATCTTAGAAAAAACACAGATGTCTTAAAATTGCTTGGGGCTAATTTGCTTAGTCCTGGATAATTCTGTATAATACCAAATACCCATGTTAAAATGGCTCCTCCCCAAAAAATGTGTTTATTATTGGGACCTTAACCTAGCAATACATTTTGACAATGCTCCCACATTTATACTTACCTACTCTTCCATATTTTCATTATTGCATTTCATGTGCACAATTGTGTCTACACCCTCTAGTGGTCATCTGCAATTCATGCTTTGTGATTTTATGTCCTTCCAAGTAGTGGTTATCTGTATAGCAAGCAATGTGACTAATCTCTCACCCCCCTCTAGTGGTCATCTGTATATTAGGAAATTAGATTATCTACACCTTGCTCCGGTGATCATTTGTATAATAATCAAAAGTGTGATCAGCACCTTCTACTCTAGTGGTCATCTATATATTAAGCAATGTGTTTTAGACTCTCATTTGCTCTACTGTGTATCCAGCAGTGTGATTTGTGCTCCCTCTTTCTAGTGGTCAACTTTATATAAAGCAGTGTGATCTTCCTCCCTCCATATAATGATCCTCTATATAATAAGCAATGAGATTAACACTGGCATTCTCTAGTGGTGCTCTGTATATAAAACAATGTGACTCTAGTATTTATCAGCGTCAGTTGATTATGATTGATTACTGCAAGATGCTACTGCATTCTCTTTGTGTAACCTATTCCATTTTCTAGCAGGCATTTGTTACACAGCAACAACAACAGTTTTTGTAGCAAGATTTACCTACCAAAAATCTCCCTTGTAGCTTTTATCTATTTAAGTGACTGTCAGCAAGTAGTCAAAGTCTAACTAAAGACAAAACCTTGAAAGTGAAAGAAAATCTCAAATTTGGAGTTGTCAACAGAACAGTAATAGAGGTAAAATTTTCCAGTGAGGTTCTGGTGACAATTAGTCATAAAACAGATTTAAATATGGAGCTTTTTCACTAAAGGTGACTGGGCCCAGATTCCATTACGTTTATCACTTCACTTGTAACAGGACCACCGGACTCAAAACAGGGTAGCTACAATAATTTTAAAACATCAGGGAGACAAGCTACCTTTGGTATTCAGGGATGGCCCTGCTAAATCAAAGTTGCCTGGAGGACTTTGATATATAAAATAAAAAATTAACCTTAATATAATAAATAACAAGACAAGTCTAATAATAAAGGTGATTGTCCCTAAACTGTAATTTTGTTTTTTTTTTCTTTTGCTAGCTTATTTGGAGCCCTTCTTTGATGGTCACTCTGGAGTGATTTCCTCTCACTTCTTTTGAATGTGGGACAGTAAGAGAAGGGAAATCCCAATAGGACAGGACATACATGCGAAAAAACAGCCTCTTTTACTGTATCCAAAATGGAAAAAAAGAAAGCTTTTGCCCTTGCTAAACCCACCGAAGCCATTCTGCCAGGAAGCTGTTAATGTACTTGGTCAATCATAAGTGGCCCAGGCATTCTCTGCTCTGCAGCTGCACATATGCAAGGTGTGTGCCTCAGTCACTTATGATTGGTCAAGTACATTGACAACTTCCTGGCGTGATTGCATATGTGGTTTTGCAATAGGATCCAAACAATCCTGGGCTCATCCCTCATAACCAATGTAGCCCTAGCCTAAATTTCTCAGCCTTAAACCTAGTACACATGATGAGATTATTTGGTGAATGATCATCCGTTTTCTTTTGCATGCTAGTCTGCATATCTAAAACAGATAGGTTACTAAAGTACGAAAATTCTCGTGCGACAGAATAAAAATTCGGAAGTGATATAATGTATTTGTATTGTATTTTGAGAGGAAAACTGTACTGATTAACCACTTCAGCCCCAGGAGGTTTACCCCGCCCCTTCATGACCAGGCCATATTGTGCGATACGGCACTGCATTATGTTAACTGACAATTTTGCGGTCGTGTGCCACTGTACCCAAACAAAACTGATGTCCTTTATTTCCTACAAATAGAGCTTTCTTTTAGTAGTATTTGATCACCTATGTTTTTTTTTTTATTGCGCTAGAAACAAAAAGAGACGGACAATTTTGAAAAAAAAAAACATGATTCCAATTGAAGAGTCCCCTGCCTTTAAGGACCTGGCTGACAGGAAGGGGGAGGCTGTGGCCCGCAATTTGTACACCCTGGCTGGTTCAGCACTAAAGCCGATATTCACCATTGCAGACTCTTACTGAGTGGGCTAAGCTTTTACGCCGTGACCTGGGGAGGCAATAGCTCCCCCTGCCTTTGCTGAGCTGGCGGACCAGTTTGTCCAGGAGCTGTGATGCCTCTTTGGATGCAGCTCCCCTAGTTTTGGCTGTGGTCCTTCAGAGTGTCATTTGGCTCAAATGCTGGTCTGCGGACCAGACTTTTAACAAGGCCTTGACTGATCTTTCCTTTCAAGGTGCTACCCTGGATGACATCATTAAAGGTCTCACAGGTGGGAAGAGTACCTTTCTTCTGCAGGCTACTGAGCGCAAGGACCCTTGTAGACCTAAGTCCTCCTTCTCGGCTCAAAGGAAATTGTTTCGTCCCTCAGGGTCGACTGACAAGGAATCAGAGCCCTTCGAGGCCTCCTGGGGGATCCAAGCAAACTTGGTCTGGCAAGTCAAGTGCGGGCTTCTCCAGACCCGCGGACAAGGCCCCTTCAGCAGGAAGGTGCGCTCTCACTCGTATCTGGGGTGGGGGGCGTCTTCGCTGGTTCCCGGACCCATGGACTCCCCTGGTATGAGAACAAGCGGGTCCACGAGGTCATTCGGTCTGGCTACAAGTTCAAGTTTCGTTCTTCCCCTCAGGTAAAGATTCTTTCTTCCAACGTGTGACTAATGTGGAAGACATTTTTTTTTACAGGTGATAGTCCTGGTTCTGACTTCGGAACATTTTCAGGGGTTTTACTCAAACCTGTTTACAATCCCCAGGAAAGAAGGCAGGTGCGTCCAATTCTGGACCTCAAGGTGCTGAACTGCTTTGTGCAGTGCAGAAGTTCAGAATGGCTTCCCTGCATCAGGGGGATTTTCTTGCCTTCATTGACATCAAGGATGCTTACCTTCACATTCTAATATGTTTCGGTCTCCAGCGCTTCCTCCGCTTTGCCATGGGAGAGGAGCATTATCAGTTTGTGGCATTACCTTTTGGTCTCACCTCCAATCCTCGGGTCTTCACGAAAGTGTTGACCCTGGTGCATGCATTGTTATGCCACAGGCGGGACCGGGGTACTGGGCTACTTGGATGTCCTCCTTCTGTGAGCGGAGTCTCCTACTGTTCTGGTGGAAAACCTGGAAATCACCATACGAGCTAGAGGGAGTTTGGCTGAATTCTGAATTATCTGGGTCTGACTCTGGGCTCGGCCTTAGCCAGAGTGCTCCTTCCTCTGGACAAACTCCAGAAACTACAGGCTTCTATTCGTCTCCTACTGTGCAGCCTATTGTCATCCCTATGGACTTGCAGGTGGGTGCTGGGCCTGATGGTGTCTTCCTTTTGAGGTGGTTCCGTTTCCACAGTTCCATAAGAGGTCTCTGCAAGGGAGATTCTGGCCAAATGGGACAAGAATCTGCAGTCTCTGGTTCCTCCCCTTGTTTTGGACAGTGGTCACCAAGGATGCCAGCCTGTCCAGTTGGGAAGGCGTGCTCGGCAAATATTCTGCACAGGGGATCTGGACACTGGAAGAGTCCAGACTACTGACCAGAGGGGCACAAGAAGTGTCCTGGCGGCTCTGGAGGTAGCCAGCATTCTAAGGTGGGCATAACGGTTCGTTCCAGCCCTCTCCGCCATATACATTCCCAGGGTGGAAAACTGGCAGGTGGATTACCTCAGTCAGCAGGGGTTTGGACCAAGGGGAGTGGTCCCTCATCCGGAGGTGTTTCATCAGTTGTATCTCTGGTGGGGCATCCCCGAGGTGGATCTGTTGGCTTCCCGGCTCAACAGAAAGGTGCAGAGGTTTGTGGCTCGGTCACAGGATCCTCTGGTGGACGCCACAGATGCGCTGGTGGCCCATGGGGTCAGTATCGTCTAATTTTCACCTACCCTCCTCTCAAGCTTCTGCCAAGACTTCTGCGCAGGATTGAGGCAGAAGGGATTCCGGTCATCTTAGTGGCCCCAGGCTGGCCTCGCCGGGCTTGGTACGCAGATCTTGTGCAGCTGATCTCCGACGTTCCTTGGATGCTTCCTCTCAGGGAGGATCTGCTGTCCCAAGGACCAATCTTCTGTCCTGCTTTACAGTCATGAGTCTGTGTTTCCAAGGCTGTTAAAAGCTAGGAAACCTACTTCTAGGAAGATCTACTGTAGTACGTGGAAGAGGTACATTGCATTGTGTGAGTCTCTTGGGGTTCATCCCCTCTCTTGTTCGGCGGCTCAGATCTTGACCTTCCTTCAATGGGGGGTTGAGCAGAAACTGGCCTTGAGTACTATCAAGAGTCAGGTGTTGACCTTAGCAGTCTTATTTCAACGGCCTTTGGCCACATACTCCCTGGTGCGTACATTTCTTCAGGGAGTTAGACACTTGACACTTCCAGTGCGGTCTCTGTTGCTGCCCTAAAACTTCGATTTGGTGCACTCAGTCCTTCAGAAGCCTCTTTTTGAGATTCCCCTGCAGTCTTATTTCAACGGCCTTTGGCCACATACTCCCTGGTGCGTACATTTCTTCAGGGATTTAGACACTTGACACTTCCAGTGCGGTCTCTGTTGCTGCCCTAAAACTTCGATTTGGTGCGCTCAGTCCTTCAGAAGCCTCTTTTTGAGATTCCCCTGCTTACGCTGTCCCAGAAGGTGGCCTTTTCAGTAGCTTTCACCTCTGCACGCAGGGTGTCAAAATTGGCAGGGTTATCCTGTTGTCCACCTTACTTAGTGGTTCATAGAGATATGGTGGTTCTTCGCCCCTGTCGATCGTTCCTTCCAAAGGTTGTCTCTGATTTTCATTTGAATGAAGACATTGTGTTGCCTTCCCTGTGTCCCACGCCAAAACATCCGAAGGAAATTTCCTTGCATGCCTTGGATGTGGTCCGAGCAATTAGGGTGTACCTGGCAGCTAGGGCGTCTTTTAGGAAGTCGGACTCACTATTTGTGCACATGGATGGGCCTTGGAAAGGGTTGTTCACTTCCTCCGTGCCCATTTCCAGATGGATCAAACAGACAGTGACTTAGGCCTATTCCATCAGGTGTCATTTCCCTCCTTTCCCTGTCAAGGCACACTCTACTCGGGCGCCTAGTGCCTCCTGGGCCTTCAGTCATCAGGCATCAGTGACGCAGGTTTGCAAGGCGGCTACCTGGTCGTCGGTTCACACTTTCACAAAGTTCTATAAAGTGGATGTGTTGGCATCTGCGGATGCTTCTTTTGGCTGCAAGGTTTTGCAGGCTGCTTTTTACAGGACCTGATTCTCCTTGAGGGTGTATTGTTTTTTTCAGGTGGGCTCCAGTTGTTTTGGTTAAGCTCCTGTTTGCCTGGTTGGCTACGGTTTAGCCTTGGGAATTTTTTGCTGTACCCACAGGAGCTGTGTCCGTCAATGAAAAGAAGGGAAAATGGGATTTTTGACTTATCGTAAAATCCATTTCTCTGATGTTCATTGACAGACACAGCACCCACCCCTCTGTGGAGTTGTAATTCTTCTGACACTGCTTGTAACAAAACTGAGCACCTATAGCAGGGAGAGGGAGTATACCCCCTGGGACTGCCTATAGGCATAGCCAGACTTTTTTTCTGCCTGGTGTCCTACTCCTGTAGGGGGCAGTATAACCCAATGGTTATGAAGATCAGGAGCAGTGTCTGTCAATGAACATCAGAGAAATAGATTTTACAGTAAGTCAAAAATCCAATTTCTTTACTTTCTGTTATAAAACATACTCAATAAAAAAAATGTTAAAAATCTAATTTCTTAATCAATTTAGACCAATATATATTCTGCTACATATTTTTGGTACAAAAAAATCCCATTGATTGGTTTGCACAAAAGATTAGCATCTACACACTGTGGAATATTTATTTATTTATTCATTTATTACTAGTAATGGCAACGATCAGCGATTTTTAGTGGGCCTGCGACATTGCGGCAGACAAATCTGACACTAAGTGACACTTTTTTGGGGACGAGTGACACTAATACAGTGATCAGTGCTAAAAAGAATGTACTGTCACTGTACTAATGACACTGGCAGGAAAGAGGTTGACATCAGGGGCAATCAAAGGATTAAGTGTGCTCCTAGGGAGTGCTTTCTAACTGGGGGGATGCTTTTACTGGGGGAAGACAGAGATCTGTATTCCTGCTTAGCAGGAACACAAGATCTCCATCTTCCCCTTTCTCAGAACGGCAGTCTGCCTTGTTTACATAGGCAGACCGTGGTTCTGCCGCTCCTGAGAATGATCGGTGTGTCCCAGCAGACATCGCGTCCACTGGACCTGCTGATTGGCTCCTGCTGTGTCCAATCACAGCGGGAGCTGGTCGCCGGCGGCGCGTGCACACTTCAGACCCAGTGCACAAAATCATGGACAGATATGTGATTTTGCGCAGGGGGCTGTCCTGCCACAGTATATCTGCGTGGGCCAGTCCATAAGAGGTTAAACAAAAATCGTATGATCTGGTATTGTACGAGAAAATTTTCCGTGTTTGTTTGGAAAATTTCATACGAAAGCTGTGTATGAACAATCAGATTATCGTACGATCACTTTGAAATCGTTATTTTTTTGTACGATATTCTGATTGTGTGTATGCTACTTTGCTACATTCACATGGGCAATTAGCATACACTGCAAACTCTTGCAGCAAGAATCTGCAGCCATCCTTAAAGAGGAAGTAAACTCTTCAAAAAATGTTCTCTTTTTTTCCCCCTGCAAAGTAAATGCATAATGTGACACTTACCTGCAACCAAGCCCGTGTTGTCCCTGCTGCCGGCCGCATCCATCTTCACCCGTCTTCCTCCTGGGTCTGCGGACTCCGACTGTATTACTGGCCGGTGCCGCTTGACGTCACTCCCGCACACGCGCGCGGGAACCACCAGTCACGGCACAGGGCTCTGAAGTAATGTCACGGGCGGCCGTTTCATCAGAGCGCATGCGCCGATGATGTCATCGGCTGCATGCAATGTAAATATCTCCTAAATGGTGCAAGTTTAGGAGATATTTACAGCACCTATATGTAAGCCTTATTTTAGGCTTACCTATAGGTAAAAGTCATCAAAGTGGGTTTACAACCACTTTAACTGTTCACACAGTCAGCAATCACCTGCATTTAGGAACAGATGATCCTGTGAACAGCCACAGATAGCTGCAGGCGCAATTAGCTTGTCATTGCATTGTATGGGCTGAATGGCTGCAGCTCCTAGCACACACCTGTCATTGCAGCCACAGGAATCCTCAGATTCTTAAAGCTGGAATTTGCTGGGGTGATAATCGCCTGTGTGATTGTAATTTTACTGCTGTTGTGCAAAAAATCTTTTTACATTTGCTTAACAGTCTAACTTCGAGTAACTGAACATTGTTTTTGTAGGAGCAAAGGGACTCCCCAAAACTAGTTTTATGGTCTCTTAAATCCAAAATCCTGTCTGAAACAGGAAAAAAATCAATTAAAACCTATATTTAAAATTACGGTGGGGTAATTGCCTAAATCTGTGTTATTATCAACTTCCTGTAATCCCCTGCTCTCAGGGGAGCCAATCAGGCTCTATGCAGTGCACATGTGCTGATAGGGAACAAGCTGACAGGAAGAGAGAAACCAAATGACTCACCAGTGTGATGCTTCTGATTCATTTTCCAGTCAGCTGAATGGAGGTGTGTTTCATGACCAAGCTTTGTTGCTGCTACAGTGAAAGTCAGGCACCTGGCTGTGCTGTCTGACAGGGTACCTTGATCACAGGACTAACTGTACAGATTTAAATATACACTTCTCAAAAAAATTTAAAAGAACACTTTGAAAACACAGAAGATCTCAATGGGGAAACCTATAATGGTGAATATCTATACTGATATTGACTGGGTAATGTGTTAGGAATGAAAGGATGCCACCTCATTTGATGGCGCACGACTATTTACCTCAGCAGTCAGCCCCTCACAGGCAAAGCGACGTAGGGCTACGCCGCTAGCCTGTAAGGGTTTTGGGAGCGAGCGCGCGCCGCCGGATGCGCGCTCCCGCTCGGTCACGGACCCCCCCGTGATCGTCCGTGACAGCGGGAGAAAGGCAGGCGGCTAGTGTAAACAAAGTCAGGCGGCTAGTGTAAACAGTCTCCCCTGTGTAAGAATGGTGATCAAACGGTTCTACTATGTAGGACCATTGATCACTGTTCTTACACATCAAGCCACAGCCAATCACAGTTAGAAACACGCCCCTAGGACACACTTAATCCCTCCCTCTCCAATACAGTTAACTCCTTCACTGCCAGTGTCATTTTTACAGTAACAGTGCATATGTATAGCACTGATTACTGTAGTAATGTCACTGGTAACCCCAAAAGTGTCAAAAATGTCAGTCAAGGGTCCGATCTGTCCACCCCAATGTCGCAGTCCCGCAAAAAAAATCGCAGATCGCCGCCATTACGCGTTTAAAAACAACAACAAAAATTACAAAAATCTTTCCCTTTGTTAGTAAACGCAATAACTTTTGCGCAAACCAATCAAAATACGCTTTTTGCGATTTTTTTTTTACCAAACATAAGGTAAAAACAAAAATTGGCCTAAAATGTTAAAAAATTTTGATTTTTACATTTTTTTTTGGGGAATTTCATATAAAAAAATGTGAAAAATATTGTTATTTTTGCAAAATTGATGCTTTTTTTTTGTTTATAGCGCATGATCAAAAAATCGCACAGGTGACCAAATACAACCAAAAGAAAGCTCTGTTTGTGGGGAAAAAAGGACGTGAAATTCGTTTAGGTAAAACGTCGCACGACCGCGCAATTGTCCGTTAAAGTCACGCAGTAAAAAATCGCAAAAAACCCCCTGGTCAGGAAGGGGCATGGTCCTAATGAGAGGGCGGATGGTGTCCTGGGATATTTCCCCACAGATCTGAATCAGGGCATCACTGAGCTCCTGAACAGGCTGGGGTGCAGCGTCAGATGGACCAAAACATAATGTCCCAGAGGTGTTCTATTCGATTTAGGTCAGGCGACTCTTAGGGCCATTCAATGGTATCAATTCCTTCATCCTCCAGGAACTGGCTGCATACTCTCGCCACATGAGGCCGAGCATTGTCATACACGAGGAGGAACCCAGGACCCACTGCACCAGTGTAGGGTCTGACAATGGGTCAAAGGATTTCATCCCAATACCCAAATTCAGTCAGGGTGCCATTGTCTTGCCTGTAGAGGTCTGTGCGTGCCTCCAATGATATGCCTCTCCAGACCATCACTGACCCACCACTAAGCCGGTCATGCTGAATGATGTTACAGGCAACATAATGTTCTGCACGGCTTCTCCAGACTCTTTCACGTCTGTCACATGTGCTCAGGGTGAACCTACTCTAATTTGTGAAAAGCACAGGGCTCCAGTGGTGGACCTGCCAATTCTGGTGTTCAATGGCAAATGCCAATCAAGCTCCACGGTGTCGGGCAGTGAGCACAGGGTCCACTAGAGGACATCGGGCCCTCCGGCCACCCTCATGAAGTCTGTTTTTGATTTTTTGGTCAGAGACATTCACACCAGTGGCCTGCTGGAGGTCCATTTGTAGGACTCTGGCAGTGCTCATACTGTTCCTCCTTTCACAAAGGAGCAGATACCTGTCCTGCTGATGGATTAAGGACCTTCTACGGTCCTGTCCAGCTATCCTAGAGTAACTGCCTGTCTCCTGGAATCTCCTTTATGCTCCTGAGACTGTGCTGGAAGACCCAGCAAACCTTCTGGCAATGGCACGTATAAAATTGTCATCCTGGAGGATTTGGACTACCTGTACAACTTCTATATGGGCCCAGGTATCGCCTCATGCTACCAGTAATGACACTGACCCTAGCCAAATGCAAAACAATCAGAAAAGATGAGTAGGGGAAAAAAATGTCAGTTGCCTCCACCTGTAAAGCTATTCCTGTTTTGGAGGTTGTCTCTTTGTTACCCATCTAGCGCACCTGTTGTTAATTTCATTAACACCAAAGCAGCTGAAACTTATTAACAACCCTCTCTGCTACTTAACTGACCAGATCAATATCCCAGGAGTTTAATTGACTTGATGCAATACTCTGATGGAAAAAAGTTCCTTCAGTTTTTTTGAGCAATGTAGTTAGGAAGTTCATTATCTCCCATATACTGTGTGTTTTTAAAACTGTATTTTCCTGCTTGCCAGAAGTTTGGCTGTAATGATTCCTTCTATCTCCAGGATCCCCCTTTGCCCGGTCAAGCTTGAAAAGTGGAAAAAACGAGAGCTCATCCTACCTCCGCCGCAAAGAAAAGATGTTCCGGTTCTTCATTCGCCGCATGGTTAAGGCACAAAGTTTTTACTGGTTTGTGCTGTGCGTGGTTGCATTGAACACACTTTGCGTTGCAATTGTACACTACAACCAGCCGGCATGGCTCACCAAAGCCCTGTGTAAGTAGCTGACTCCACACTACTTATTAATCTTAATATTATTAATAAGTTATTTAAGGTTTTTGCAGAAAGGTAAGTGTTCTTCGCCCACAATCAGTTTCTTCAGTCACCGCCCCCCCCCTAGAAAAAAAAAAAAAGACAGTGTAGCTTCTAATTTTTTAATATTCAGTGATGTCCTCACTCGGGCCTGTTCTTCACTAGTCTTCAGGTCCACAGCAGTGCCATGCTAACTCTGGGAAGCCAGCTGTGACTCCTTGTGGCTTTATAGCCTGCTCCCCACTGTGCATGCATGAGCCACGCTGTGCCCTGTGACTGCCAGCCTCCCAGGACCTGTGACATGTCCCAAAAGGCTATGGGCAGAGGTGGGAGACGAACTTCAAAACCAGGTATGCAGTCCCCTCCCCCCCAAAAAAGTGTCAGGGAGAGGAGGCAGAAAAGCAGAACTTCCCTTTAGGGGTAAAGTTCTTCTTTAAGAAGGTTTCTGCAGCTAAAACAGGCAATCCAAGATCTTTAATTTGATCTAAATTTTAGGATAGAAATAGAAACTCTGTCAGACTTTTATTTGCTGTTTGTGTCCCTGTTGGAGAGGCTCACACTATCTCTTTGTACTGGTAAATATTGTGAATGAGGGGTTTCTGCACTTTGGAGAGAATTCCTTTCACATTGTATTGTGTCTCTAGGTAAAAGGGAAATTTTCATAATGGGACTAGAAAAAGAAAAATGTCAGTGGCCCTGTCCCCGATCCTTTCAATGCAATCAATTTTGTATTTGTATGTTACCATGTTAGGTTATGGTAGAATTAAGGGTCTCTGACAGTGAGATTTTGAAATGTCAGCAATTTAGGAAAGTTAAGGTGTCTATTTATACCGAATTTACATTTTCCACCAAATCTGCAGCATAGAGGAATGTTCTTTAGGCTATTTTCTCTTTTGAATGAATGTTCCTTTGTGTTTGGCAGTAGAAGAATACTGCAATATGGCCACTAGATGGAGCTGAGGAGCATAGAAATACATACTACTTTGTTCGCTTATTCCCTGTAGTGTTCTCTAAAAAGCACTTGGCCCCATAGCAACTACATTTTGCACTATTGCTACAGTTGATCATTAGTATTTATACTTGTCTTAACAACTTTCCATCCCTAGGATGTACTTGTATGTCCTTGGGAACAAGTGGTTATACCAGGATCTGCAGCCATTATGCTGGTATCATTTTTTAGATCCAGTTATCCTGTTTCATGTAAAAGTGATTGAGCACTGCCCAATGACTTTTACAGTTTTGATCGGCTCCCTTAGCCCCCCTTGGAGGGCAGAGGAGTGATCAGGGGTTTAATAGACCCCAGATCTCTCAATATAGGGTACATGTCTCTTACATATCACAATGGATAGCAACAAAGGTACATTTTTTTTAACAAAGCAGTTAAAAAAAAAAGTAGTCTAGGTGCAGTAAGACGGTGTATTTTAACAAACCCCACAACAGGGCTACTTACAATAGATAGGTAAAAAACAGGCACATCAATAGTTGTAGGTCCAGAATGCCAGTTGGAGTGGGCCACGGGAGCTGCTGTTACCGCCAGGTGGAATGTGATGGGAGTCCCCGTGTGGAGGAGAAAGCTGGCTGAAGTCCTTCCTGAAGCAGGTGGAGAGCAGCATGGAACACAGCCAGGAGCAGAATGATGTGGAAGGGCCCAGGACTAGAATGCAACACGTTTCAGAGCATGCGCTATACCACATAGGGGCATGCGCGCTCTCTTTTCAAGCAAATTTCAACACCTAATGATGTGACACCGGCAGCCAGCCAGAAGATTCCTCCATGATCTGGCAGGAAACTCCTGGCTGGCTGGTGTCACATCATTAGGTGTTGAAATTTGCTTGAAAAAGCTGCTGAGAAAGGTTGCTGTGAAGGCACCATTTCACAGAGATGCACAATTTTAAATCTTGACATGTTTGGTATCTATTCACTTTTTAAAACATCACCTTTTATATTTTAGTAAAAATGAGTATTATATAGTATTTGTGTGCACTAAAATGCATTTAAGTGTATTAAGTGAAAATTTGCATTTGATAAATGGCTGCGAAAATATTGTTTGACATAGAAAACTGCATCAACTACTCTTTTTTTCTTCAAGGTCTCTGCTTTAAATAAAATATAAAACAGTTGGGGGTTCTAAGTAATTTTCTAGCCAAAAAATGCTGATGTACCTGTATGTGAAAAAGGTCAAAATTGGCCCTGACTGGAAGGGATTAGATAAAAAGAAAAGCCTCAATGTGGAAGAAAACTCCAACTATTTATAAAAAAATGTTTCCTCCTGTCTTTTCCTACCTAACCTTCATAACCTGTAGAAAAAGATCTGTGTATTTACCTATTTTCAATCTGCGCCTCCTGCGATCCTGGAGCTCTTTATAAGGGACAATGGCTGTGAATTCCAGGAGCCATGATACCACCCACAGGGTCCCATGGGCCAATCATTGTTGGCGCTCCCTCCTTGCCACAGGGGTGTTGGAGCTGTGGGATCACATGACCACACCGGAGTGGAAGAAAATGGGTAAGTACAGACATCTTTTTTACAAAGGTTAAGCAAGATAGGTAGGAGGAGGGGGGAGGAACATTTTTAAGAATAGGTAGCGTTAGGCTTTTCTTCCACTTAAAAGTGAACTTATGGTCAGGCTATGGACATGGCTAGATATTTGCATTTTCCTAATGAGCAGTAAAAGAGCTTTAAGGCTCCATTCACATTAGCGCATCTCCAAAGCTGCAGGATTTCCAGTGCAACTTTGATTAGACTTTTAGTGAGACTTTTATACTCCATGGACCTAAGTCACATCAAATGCCGCACAGAAGTAGTGGAGGCACCTCGACTAAGTCACACTGATTTGAATGGATGCCATTGAAAAGAATGGGGTGCAACTTGTCCAAAGCGGCATGAATGAAGTGTACTTTTGTACACTTCAAACAAATTGATTCAGTGATTGATGCACTAAATCACGTACTACACCGCCCCCTACTGCAGTCGCAATGGGCAGCTGTCCATTCCAATGCGATTTTGGCCCATTAGCTTTGGTGTCTACCCTAGTTTTATTGTAGACCTATACAGTATATCAATGTATTCAGTCAATATGGATAAGGTATTTTTGTAAAACAATATCAGAGCTAAAGGAAATGGATAGAGTTCATTTTAATTCTTGTTTGTTTCATACAGATTTTGCAGAGTTTGTTTTCCTAGGCCTCTTTCTAACAGAAATGTCCATGAAGATGTATGGTCTGGGTCCTCGAAACTACTTTCACTCATCTTTTAACTGTTTCGATTTTGGGGTGAGTTTTTCTATCACTTAAAACACTAAAACCATACTAGGGACTGAGAGCAATCTATGACAGCTCAGTCACTGTGCTGTGAACGTGCAGTGAGCGCTCTCTCAGCACAGAAACCTCGGCTGTCCAGGGACTTGTATGTGCAGCTCATAGACGTTAAAGCCTACCCTCTTTGCCGCCTCACATATGGGTTATGTGAGTGGCAAGAGGGTAAAGCGAAACGAAGCCCTCCTATCCTTTACAGCCAAAGAAGCTGCCGCTTTAAGTACAACTAAGGGCAAAACTTTTTGTAGTTTTGGATGAAGTGAAGGTGGATTAGAACCCCTGTCAATTTTTATGCTGTCTGTGTCCTCAGTAGGAAGATTCATCCTCTCTATTTGTCCTGTTTACCATTATCATTGAAAGTGAAGTAAAAAAAAAATCCCTGATTTTGGGTTCTCCCTAGAAAAATTAATAGAGGGGAAATCTTCCAATGGAGACACTAGTTCTGCTGACCTGGGGCCCCATGGAATTCCCTTTATTTGCAGGGATTTCACCTCACTTCCTGTTTGGCTATGGAATAGGAAGTGAAGGGAGATCTCCCCAATGGGACACAGATGACAAAAAATAAACTGACAGATGGTATAACCCTCCCTTACTCTATGCAAAATTAAAACAAAGGTTTTGCCAATAGTTCTACTTTAGGCCTGGTGCACATAATGAAAATATCGGACGAATTATTGTTTTTTTTTTTTTTCCTTTATCGAAAACAAAAAGGTTACTAAAGTTACACAAATTCTCATAAGACATAATACAATTTCCCACGGCGATGTAATGTATTGTATTGTATTGTAATGTATGCTTTAGTCTCCGAGCATGCGCGATCTTGGTCACTTGATTTTTTCTTACGATCGAATAGTGTACAGATTAAACTTAAAAGGTTAGTTCTGTTCTCTTTCAAGAAAACTTTTTGTGCTTGTCCCTTCGGATAATTTTGCATGAACTGTCATGATGGACTCTCGAAAGCTGTGTACTAATGATCAGATTATCGGACAATCGCTCAGAAAACACTTTTTTTCTGTCTGATTTTCTCATCGTGTTTACTAGGCTTTAGTCTGTGTTTGGTTGTTCAGTTGCAATTGTGCTGTACATGTGATCACCTATGACACCAGCCATTTGATGGCTTAATCCTTCAGTTGAGAGTTAGAGGAGTTTTGCCCCCCAGGAAAAAATACAAATACTGTAGCTGCTGACTTTTAAATATTAGAACTTACCTGTCCGGGGTTCCTGCGATGTCAGCACCCGAAGCCGATTTTCGCATTCTCTCAGGTGCTACCGCCGCCCTTCAGTGTAAGGGAACCCAGCAGTGAAGCCTTTCAGCTTCACAGCTGGTTCCCTACTTCACATGCGTAAAGCGTGCTACGCCTTCTAATTAGCCAGGCGGCGGAGGAAGGAGGGGGGCCTAACTTCAGAGGGACAGCGCCACGGTGCTGTCTCCTGAAAAGTGGGGAAGGGTACCTGTCAAAGACAGGTACCCGTTCCCCCCTCACTCCTGAAAGGTGCCAAATGTGGCACAAGGGGGGGGGGGGGAGCATATAAGCGGAAGTTCCACTTTTGGGTGGAACTCCGCTTTAACATAAGTACACTGGCAACATTGACAGGTATCACCAGAGGCGTGCATTAAATGTAACTGTTTTCGGATACAGTGTTTTTAAATACTCTAAAACTAATAATACTTTAAAACTTCTCCCAGATATCCAATTGTGTTCAAAATAAATTCACATTTTCTAATTGGGTGAAAATATTTCAAAATTATTATTTAATTTTTAAAATTCTGGGTAGAGTAAGGAAAGGTCTAACCTCTGTCCTGGTATCCAATGAAAGAGATAAGTCCAAAATTCTACAAATTTTAATGGAAAAAGAGGTGTGGAGAAATCTACCAATAGCGGCACAAAACAGAGGAGATTTCCTCTTGCTTCCTGTAGTGTCTCCTGAACAGGAAATGAAGGGAAATCCCTGACATGGAGCACAGGCAGCACTTTATCTCATGTGAAAGGGAGGTCAGGATGACTCCATTAGTAAGACGTCTACTTCTTGTGCACAGATGTATTAATTTACTAATGTTTATTTGCAGGTTCTTGCTGTCATCAAGATCCTGATTTAAAAGCACAAAAAATTAAATGGCAGCAGCTATAAATATAAGGACACTTACTCGTCCAAGGATCCAGCATTGTCCTCATCTAAGCCCATTTTTCAATTGGCTTTGGGTGCAGGGGCCGACATCTTAAGTGAGGAAAACCGGCAGTGAAGCTTTGCAGCTTCACAGGCGGTTCCCACTGCACATGTGTGAGCTGCGCTGTGCTTTGTGAATGGTCCCGCAGTCTTCTGGGATCTGTGATGTGTTCCAGGAGGCTGTGGGGGACGAACTTTGTCGAGCTGAGTGGAAGTGGGAGCGGTTACCTGTCAAAACCAAGTACCTACTCCTCCCCCCAGAAACTTCCAATAATTAACCTATTTCCCCTTGAGTGTACACAAATATGCGGCCCCAGTGGACTGGGCATTTTTCCATGGGGCCCCATATTTGTGTATCTCCCTTCGTGCTGGCACTCACCATGAGCCCTGAGCACCGTACTAAGGATCGGGACCCAGAACTTCTGATTCCGGGTCACCTGACAACTGTGATAGACTCTAATTGGCTTCTCGGCCTTTTGGCTAAGATCAAGTGTAGTATCTGTTCTTATCAGTTGGTATGGAACCTGATGGTTAGTATCGGTGGGGGCCGAAATGAACCAGGGCGCTCCGGAACTACCGGGGGACTGGGAAGTAAGCCACATCAGAGAAAGCCGGATGGGTCCATTGCCTTCTGATTTGAATGGGTCCGCCCCTATCAGTTTGAAGGTAGGGAGAAAACCAGCTTGTCCCACTGGTTAGTACTGCTCCTGGATGTGATTGGTAAGGAATGGCGGATGGCGGTGGGAGGGCCTTTCCTCCTGGGTTGAATCTGGCCTTGCAAAAGGCTTGTCCCCAGTTGAAGGCAGGCTCACCCTAAGCTGTCCAATGTTCTGATGCCTCCTGATGGGATAGGGCTACACTGGGTCTGGCCTTTGGGCCGGGGTAGAAAAAGCCCGTAGTGTATGTGCCCCTGGGGTGGCAGCCCAGGGGTGCCTTAATTCTCACTGGTGAGGGGCAGCTCGCCTTGAGTTTTTCGGCACCATGGTCACTGCACCTACACACTTTTTTAAGCACCTGCCTCTTGGGCAAGACCTTTTGGCTTCGACCAGAGGAATTTTTATTCCGTCCGGAAGGCCTGCCTTTGTATTTTCACAAAGGCACTAATTCACCTCTCCACTTCCCCTTCCCCACCTTTTTGTTTGTGTGTATTTTTCTTTGTGGTGTGTCACTTCACTTTCACTCTTCTTTTCCTGCACGACGAGTACGGTGTGGGTCTCTGGGCCTACCTTGAAAGTCTTGGGAGGGGGTGGACATGGCCTTTTGGCTTAGTTCGCCCTCTCTCATGGGGTCTCCCTTCGGGGGAGCCCCACCCAGTACTTGGGGTGGGCTGTTTCGGCAGTCCCCCTGGAGAACGGGGTTTGCCAGGTTTCGGCCAGGCAAACCATAGGAAGTACCTCAGTCCCTGTCAGGAGTCTTGCGCCCCGGGGGATCAAGGTATAGGTCCAACCTCTTCGGAGGCCAGACCATTTTCGCACACCCTGTGCAGTTTTTGTGTGTTCACGTTTGCGTGTGTGCACTTTTTATGCACCGGGTGAAGTCTTTTGAGTGTGTTTCACACGCTATGGGCTTTAAAAAAAAAAAAAAAAAGTGATCAGTCACTGTGAAGCCCACCCTGTGTTTTCTCTCCGTGAATGGAGAATAGATCTTTCTCTCTCCCTGCAGAAAAATAATAATACAAAAAAACTATCTAGATCAAGTTTGATCTAGGTCAGTGCCAAGGTTAGTGTTTGGGTCAAGGTCAGGGTCAGGATTTTATTTTTATTTTTTTAATTAGTATCAGTGTCAGTGTGTTATTAGGTAGGATAAAAAAAAAGCAAAATGCACACTATTGTTTTTTCGCTGTACTGCGGGTACAAAGAACAACATACACATATGTGATATTGTTGCGATCGTCAGGAGCAGGATAATTTATTTTGGTGTGTTATTTGGTGGTAGCTTACGGTAGTAGCAAGAAAAATACAGTTACATTTTAAGAATATATTTTATTTTTACTATTTTGGGCCAGTTTTCCTTATAATAATAATAAAAAAAAACAAAAAAAAGCAGGAGATATCTATTACTATTTACCACCAAATAAAAGCCCAATTTGTCCTGAAAAAAAAAAGGTACAGTGGATAAATGTTAAAATGTCAGTTGCCTGGGATGTGAAAAAACGAGACAAAGATAAATCATTTCAGAACTTTTTCCACCTTTAACCACTTGCCGACCGCCGCAGATACATATACTGCGGCAGTCTGGCTCTCCTGGGCAAAGTGACGTACCAGTACCAGTGAAAAATTGTTATTTTTACAAAATTGTCGCTCTTTTTTTGTTTATAGCGCAAAAAGTAAAAATCGCACAGGTGATCAAATACCACCAAAAGAAAGCTCAGTTTGTGTGGGAAAAAAAAGACATCAATTTCATTTGGGTACAGCGTCGCATGACCGCGCAATTGTCCATTAAAATCACGCAGTGCTGAATCGCAAAATAGGCCCTGGTCTTTGAGCAGCCAAATCCTCCGGGGCTTAAGTGGTTAATGTGACCTATAAACTGTATGACTCAGTTGAACAACAAACTGACATAATTTTAGATGGAGGGAAGTAAAAATAAAAAACTAAAATAATATGGTTGCATAAGTGTGCACACCCTTAAATGAATACTTTGTTGAAGCACCATTTGATTTTTTTACAGCACTCAGTCTTTTTGGGTATAAGTCTATCAGCATGGCACACCTTGACTTGGTAACATTTGCCCACTCTTCTTTGCAAAAACACTCCAAATCTGTCAGATTGCCAGCGCACCTCCTGTGCACAGCCCTCTTCAGATCTCCTCACAGATTTTCAATCAGATTCAGGTCTGGGCTCTTTCTGGGCCATTTGAAAACTTTAATCTTTTTCTGTTAAAGCCATTCCTTTGTTGATTTGGATGTATACTTTGGGTCGTTGTCATGCTAAAGATGAAGTTCCTCTTCATGTTCAGCTTTGTAGCAGAAGCCTGAAGGTTTTGTGCCAATATTGACTGGTATTTGCAACTCTAATAATTCCCTCTACCTTGACTAAGGCCCCTGTTCCAGCTGAAGAAAAACAGCCCCAAAGCATGATGCTGCCTCCACCATGCTTCACTGTGGGTAGGGTGTTCTTTTGGTGATGTGTAGTGTTTTTGCACCAAACGTATCTTTTGGAATTGTGGCCAAAAAGTTCAACCTTGGTTTTATTAGACCATAACACATTTTACCACATGCTTTTTGGAGACTTCAGATGTGTTTTTGCAAAATTTAGCCATGCTTGGATGTTTACTTTGTAAGAAAAGGCTTCTGTCTTGGCACACCCATAGCCCAGACATATGAAGAATACGGAAGATTGTTGTCACATGTATCACACAGCCAGTACTTGCCAGATATTCCTGCAGCTCCTTTATTGTTGCTGTAGGCCTCCTGGCAGCCTCCTTGACCAGTGTTCTTTTTGTCTTTTCATAAATTTTGGAGGGACGTCCAGTTCTTGGTAATGTCTCTGCTGCGTCATATTTTTTCCACTTGATGATGACTGTCTTCACTGTGTTCCATGGTATATCTAATGCCTTGGAAATTCTTTTGTACCCTTCTCCTGACTGATGCCTTTTAACAATGAGATCCCTATGATGCTTTGGAAGCTCTCTGCGGACCATTGCTTTTGCTGTAGGATGTGACTAAGAAAATATCAGGAAAGACCTACTAGAACAGCTGAACTTTTTTGGGGGCTATTCAGATACACTTTAAATGGTGGCAGGTGTGTACTGACTCCTATTTAACATGAGTCTGAATGTGCTTCATTCTGAACACAGCTACATCCCCAGTTATAGGAGGGTGTGCACACTTATGCAACTAATTTATTTTAGTTTTTTCATTTTACACCCCCCCCCCCCCCTAAAAAAATTTAGTTTGTTTTTCAACTGAGTTGTACAGTTTATAGGTTACAATAAAGGTGGAAAACGTTTTGGAATGATTTATATTTGTCTCATTTTCTTACCTCACCGAAACCTGACGTTTTAACAGGGGTGTGTAGACTTTTTATATTCACCCTATAATCCACCTGGATGCGCAAAGTAGTTGTGATGATATGTACGGTTTTACTAACACATGTTAAAGTTGCAAAATTGTGCTGAGGTAATAAGATATTTTTTGCCCTTAGGCGCAAAGAGATTAAAGAGGGGTGAGGAGGATGCAAAGAAGTGGAACTTTCCCTTTTGGGTGAAGTTCTGCTTTAAAGACCTTGAATTTACAAACACAAAATATTTCTTCGACCCCTTCTAGCTCCCAGTGCTTCAATTTACGCATACATATGCTCGTATGTGCTTGTATACATATGCCTAAATTATTCCACTCAAACATAACATTTTCTGTTTTGTTCTTACGGCTCTGAGCGCATCATTGCATAACATCTTTCTCCCCATAGACAACAATACATTTTGTTCAGATTTGTTAAAAAAAAAAAAACGCTACAAGGCTACAAAGGCAACATTTTTTCTGGCTATGTGGCCTAAAGCAGGCTCCTTATGTTTAAAATGCTAAATAAGGATTGAAAAATTAAAACCATGCCTAACAAAGAGAACAAAATGATTACGAAAGCATATACCTACACTATATTACCAAAATTATTGGGACAACTGCCTTTTACACGCATATGAATTTTAATGGCATCCCAGTCTTAGTTCGTATAGTTCAATATTGAGTGGGCCCACCCTTTTCAGCTATAACAGTTTCAACTGTTCTGGGAAGGTTTTCCACAAGGTTTAGGAGTGTGCTATGGGAAAGTTTGACCATTCTTCCAGAGAAGTATTTGTGAGGTCAGGCACTGATGTAGACGAGAAGGCCTGACATGCAGTCTCCGCTCCAATTCATTCCAAAGGTGTTCTTTTTCGGGTTGAGGTCAGGACTCAGTGCAGTCCAGTCAAGTTCCCCCACACCAAAATCGCACATCCATGTCTTTATGAACCTTGTTTATGCACTGGTGCGCAGTCATGTTGGAACAGGAAGGGGCTATCCCAAAACTGTTCCCCCAAAGTGGGGAGCATGAAATTGTCCAAAATATCTTGGTATGCTGACACCTTAACAGTTCCCTTCACTGGAACTAAGGGGCCAAGCCCAACCCCTGAAAAGCAACCCCACACCATGATCCCCCCTCCACCAAATGATTTGGACTGGTGCACAAAACAAGGTCCATAAAGACATAGATGAGTGAGTTTGGGGTGGAGGAACTTGACACAGAGTCCTGACCTCAACCCGATGGAAGACATCTGGGATAAGTTTGAGCGAAGACTGCGAGTCGGGCCTTTTCATCCACATAAGTGCCTGACCTCACAAATGCGCTTCTGGAAGAATGGTCAAATATTCCTATAGACACACTCCTAAAACTTGTGATCATTCTTCCCAGAAGAGTTGAAGCTGTTATAGCTGTAAAGGGTGGGCCAACTCAATAATAAAACCCTACGGACTAAGACTAGGATGCCATTAAAATTCATGTGCGTGTAAAGGCAGTCGTCCCAGTACTTTTGATAATATAGTGTATATTCAGTTAGTCATGCAAAAGGTGTTGCCTACATTTTGACAACATCTGGCTACAAATAAAGATTGACTTATTGGTGATTTTTGGAAAGAGTGCTTCAGTGGATTTATCTTCATGCAGGATAGTCATGTACATACAGCAGCGGATTATGAGAAAGAAAGCAGAAAGGACAATCATGATGGTTCTCCAGCTTTTTCCCTCTTGCAAGATCAAAATGGCTGTTTCTTCTGGAAAAAATGTAGCTTGTTAGTTAATCACCATCCCCATCCACCTCTTCAGTTCATAATTTTGTAATGCAGTATAAAGGCCATTTTACTGTGTGTTGTTTTTACAGGTGATAGTGGGAAGTATTTTCGAGGTGATTTGGGCGGCAGTAAAACCAGGGACCTCTTTTGGGATCAGTGTGCTTCGAGCACTGCGGCTTCTCCGTATTTTCAAAGTCACAAAGTAAGAGCTCCATCTGCCTATGGTGTGATCCCATATCGCCCATGGTAGAGTCTGGCCATCAAAAGTCATGCTGTGACCTGCACATGTGATGTGGGTTATAAACTTGCTGCTGGTGTTTGCAGGTACTGGAATTCCTTGAGAAACTTGGTGGTGTCCTTGCTGAACTCCATGAAGTCCATCGTCAGTCTTTTGTTCCTTCTTTTCCTCTTCATCGTGGTCTTCGCACTTTTGGGGATGCAGCTTTTTGGGGGACAGTAAGTGTCAGTCATAGTTTTGGGGATAATTTCCCTTCTCTTTGGATACATGTTACCATGATCAGCATAACATATAACATGGCGGTACGTAACCTAAAGGCTCTCAGATATGTCTTTGGGAGTGCAGATATCTCACCACTGGAGTACCTAGAGATACAGCTGCAAGAAAAGTATGTGAACTCTTTGGAATGATATGGATTTCTGCACATATTGGTCATAAAATGTGATCTGATCATCATCTAAGTCACAACAATAGACAATCACAGTCTGCTTAAACTAATAACACACAAAGAATGAAATGTTGCCATGTTTTTATTGAACACGCCATGTAAACATTCACAGTGCAGGTGGAAAAAGTATGTGAACCCTTAGACTAATGACATCTCCAAGAGCTAAATGGAGTGAGATGTCAGCCAACTGGAGTCCAATCAATGAGATGAGATTGGAGGTGTTGGTTACAGCTGCCCTATAAAAAACACACACCAGTTCTGGGTTTGCTTTTCACAAGAAGCATTGCCTGATGTGAATGATGCCTCACACGCACAAAAGAGCTCTCAGAAGACCTACAATTAAGAATTGTTGACTTGCATAAAGCTGGAAAGGGTTATAAAAGTATCTCCAAAAGCCTTGCTGTTCATCTGTCCACGGTAAGACAAATTGTCTATAAATGGAGAAAGTTCAGCACTGCTGCTACTCTCTCTAGGAGTGGCCATCCTGTAAAGATGACTGCAAGAGCACAGCGCAGACTGCTCAATGAGGTGAAGAAGAATCCTAGAGTGTCAGCTAAAGACTTACAAAAGTCACTGGCAAACGCTAACATCCCTGTTAGCGAATCTACAATACATAAAACACTAAACAAGAATGGATTTCATGGGAGGATACCACCGAGGAAGCCACTGCTGTCCAAACAAAACATTGCTGCACGTTTACAGTTTGCACAAGAGCACCTGGATGTTCCACAGCAGTACTGGCAAAATATTCTGTCGACAGATGAAACCAAAGGTGAGCTGTTTGGAAGAAACACACAACACTATGTGTGGCGAAAAAGAGGCACAGCACACCAACATCAAAACCTCATCCCAACTGTGAAGTATGGTGGTAGGGGCATCATGGTTTGGGGCTGCTTTGCTGCATCAGGGCCTGGACGGATTTCTATTATTGAAGGAAAAATGAATTCCCAAGTTTATCAAGACATTTTGCAGGAGAACTTAAGGCCATCTGTCTACCAGCTGAAGCTCAACATTAGATGGGTGTTGCAACAGGACAATGACCCGAATAATAGAAGTAAATCAACAACAGAATGGCTTAAACTGAAGAAAATACTCCTTCTGAAGTGGCCCAGTCAGAGTCCTGACCTCAACTCGATTGAGATGCTGTGGCATGACCTCAAGAAAGCGATTCACACCAGACATCCCAAGAATATTGCTAAACTGAAACAGTTCTGTAAAGAGGAATGGTCAAGAATTTCTCCTGACCGTTGTGCACGTCTGATCTGCAACTACAGGAAACGTTTGGTTGAAGTTATTGCTGCCAAAGGAGGTTCAACCAGTTATTAAATCCAAGGGTTCACATACTTTATCCACCTGCACTGTGAATGTTTACATGGTGTGTTCAATAAAAACATGGCAACATTTCATTCTTTGTGTGTTATTAGTTTAAGCAGACTGTGATTGTCTATTGTTGTGACTTAGATGATGATGATCAGATCACATTTTATGACCAATTTGTGCAGAAATCCATATCATTCCAAAGGGTTCACATACTTTTTCTTGCAGCTGTATATTAAATTGTTAGGTTGTTAAAAGTGTATATTTAGTTAGTGTTTAGTTTTGTATGTAATGTGGAAGGGTTAGAATTTCTGTCAGGTTTTTACTGCCATCTCTGTCCCTGCTAGGGAACTTCTTACCTTCTGTTTGTGCAGGCAGCCATAGTCACTGGGACAGAAAATCATAAGAAACATTTACAATGGGAAACTTTTACAATTGTCACTGAAATAAATTAAATCTTCCAATAGGGACACTTGTTCTGGTGACAGCTGTCTCAGGGTATTTCCTCTAACAACTTCCTGTTGTGTGATGCAGATAGTGAAGAGAGAAGGGTACCCAAACAGGGTACCCAAACAGCAAAAAAAGAAAAAAAAAAACACTTAGGCCTGTTTCACATGGGCTTCATCTTGTATAAGCGCAGCGTGAACAGCAAAATTTAACAAACCATTTGCAGAGCTTTCTGCAAGCTTTTGTTGAAGATTTCAATGTACCATGGAACCTCAGTTTGTAAATGGTGATCACAGATTCTAACAGGAGAGTTGCCACTTTGAGCAAGCTGCTAGCAGGCTTTCAACAAGCTTCAGAAATTGCTGAAGTCTGCTAGCAGTGGCAGTCAGCACTCCCTTTAGGATCTGTGTTCATCATTTACAAACTGGAGATGAATGGTAGTTAACCACTTGCCGTCACTAGCCTGTGAGGCTCTGGGGAGCGAGCGCGCGCCGGCGGCGGCGTGCTCCCGCACGGTCACGGACCCCCCCCCCCCGCGCGTGTGACCGGTGGACCCGATGTCCACCGGTCACTCAGCGATCCTCGGGGGAGAGGGAGAAAGGCAGGCGGCTAGTGTAAACAAGCCGCCTGTCATTCTCCCCTGTGTAGAAACAATGATCATACGGTTCTACTATGTAGGACCGTTGATCATTGTTCCTACAGCTTAAGCCACAGCCAATCACAGTTAGAATCACGCCCCTAGGGACACACACAGCCCCTCCCTCTCAAATAAAGTTAACCCCTTCACTGCCAGTGTAATTTTACAGTAACAGTGCATATGTATAGCACTGATTACTGTAGAGATGTCACTGGTAACCCCAAAAGTGTCAAAAATGTCAGTCAAGGGTCCGATCTGTCCGCCCCAATGTCGCAGTACCGCAAAAAAATCGCAGATCGCCGCCATTACGCGTTAAAAAAAAACAACAAAAATGACAAAAATCTTTCCCTTTGTTAGTAAATGCGATAACTTTTGCGCAAACCAATCAAAATACGCTTTTTGCAATTTTTTTTACCAAACATATGTAGCATAAAACAAATTGGCCGAAAATGTTAAAAAAATTAGATTTTTACATTTTTTTTGGGGGGGAATTTCATATAAAAAATGTGAAAAATATTGTTATTTTTGCAAAATTGACGCTCTTTTTTTGTTTATAGCGCATGATCAAAAAATCGCACAGGTAATCAAATACCACAAAAAGAAAGCTCTGTTTGTGGGAAAAAAAGGACGTCAAATTTGTTTAGGTACAGCGTCGCGCGACCGCGCAATTGTCCGTTAAATTCACGCAGTGCCGAATTGCAAAATACCCCCTGGTCTTTAAGCAGCCAAATCCTCCGGGGCTTAAGTGGTTAAAAGCTGCAATAAATCTTTTCAAGGCTTGCTGTTCACACTGGGCCATATGAAACAGGCTTTACTGCAGTTTTAACTATTCCACAATCTAATAATACAGTGTTTTGGCTTTATATATACTTAACTCCCCCAAATTGTCCATCATTTAATGACATCTTCCAAAATTTAAATACCAGAGCTGTAAAGACTGTTTAAACCTTTTAAATAAAACCTGTACCAACCCTAATCAATTCAAACCGAGCATATGATGGAAAAAAATACGTAAGCTTTAATCTACATGTCAAAACAATGAGCTGATTCAGAAAAAGGTAGATGAAGTCATATGCTTTTATTCACATTTAGAAACTGGTAGATTGTGTGCAAGAACAGTTTCTTGATAGGGCATCAAAATATCAGACTTTAGAAAACCTCTAACCCCTGACTCTCAAGCTAAAGAGTTACACATACAGTAGATTAAAGCAAATCTCCAAGACAGAAAGTGAGAGAGAAGCCAAAATACTGAGCTGTCACTGGAACAGGTAGAAGAGAAATCGTTCAATGGGAACACTGATTCAGATAGGATTTCCTAGATTTCCCCAATTAAGCAGTTTTAACAATGTTTTATTTTTATCAAACACAAAAACAAAGGTTTGACTTTAGAAATGCTTTAAATAATGAATGTATAACTCTGTCTTGTTGTTCAGATTTTACTTTGAAGAGGAAACAAGAAACACAAATTTTGACACCTTCCCCACTGCCATCTTGACCGTTTTTCAGGTGGGTCAAAAGATGATGTAGCTCACATTTGTGTTATTTGTTGTATATATTGACTTTTCTGTCTGCTTTAGAACTACAATGAAAAAGCCTGAACCACAATTTTTATTGTATTATTTGGTATCTCTGATTTTAGTACCAATAGGCATCCCCAAACAGCACACTGATTAAGTGATTAGCATCCTGCCTTGCTGTGCTAGGTTACATCAGGGATAGTTTTTTTTTTTGTATGGTTCCCTCCCAGAATCCAGAAAATATACTGGAGTAATGTTTTGGTCTCATTATCCACTGTTGTCTGTATTGCTGTGACTAGGCCACCAAGTAATGTATTTTAGATGTTCTGTTTTACTTGTGAAACAATGTTCATCTCTGATCTCTCACTTGTGGCAATATTGTTGCTTGCAGATTCTGACAGGGGAGGACTGGAACAATGTCATGTACTTTGGAATCGAATCACAAGGAGGTGTCAGCAAAGGAATGTACTCCTGTATTTACTTCATCATACTGACCCTGTTTGGAAACTGTATCCTTTGATGCCAATATAGATCAGTCACTTCAGCTCCCATACCTGTATAGCCCTTACGGACCAGAGCAAATAAAGGGAGACAGTACAGTTATAATACAGATCAATACATAAAGGTTCAAATGGCCCTGCTTGTGAGAGCTTACAATCTAAAAGAGGAGCAAGTAATACAAAAGGTAATAGATGTTAAGGGATGAGCTGATGGAGAAAAGTAAAAGTACAGTTTTTAGGTGGAAGTGGGGCATGATTCCCTGAAGCAAAGGGTTTTCAGGGATCGCCTAATAGCTTATAGAGAAGGAGATAGCCAAACAGATTGGGGTAGGGAGTTCCAGAGGAAATGACAGGCTCTGGAGAAGACCTGGAGACGAGCATGAAAGAATGTGACGTATGAGCTAGAGAGGAAGAGGCATTGGGAGGAACAGAGTGGACAAAATTTGGGTGATATTTTGAGATGAGATTGGTAATTTAGTTCAGGGAAGAGTTGTGAATGGTTTTGTATGTTGTTGTTAGAATTTTATTAATTGAGCTAGCATAAGTCAGTGAAGGTATTGGCAGAGAGGGGTTGCGGCCACTGAATGGTTGGTAGGGTGGATAAGTCTGACAGCAGCACTCATGCTAGACATGGCAGTTTCTGTTGGATGTTGTGGGCGAAAGCCAAACTGTAAGGGGTCATGAAGATTGTTATCGGTGAGGTGGTAGCCCAGACAGTTGTAGACTGGGTTTTTTAGAAGTTTGGAGGTAATCTGGAGCAAAAGGATGGGTCCTGTTTGGACAAGTGGGGTCCGTTGAGGGCTTTTTAAGTGTGGGGTGACCAATGCCTGTTTTAAAGGGGAGGGGAAGCTGCGAGTAGAGAAGGAGAGATTGAATATGTGAGTTAGAGAGTATAGAATAGAGCAAGAGGGTGACCAGAATATTTGTGAAGGGATAGCATTCAGTAGTAACAGGGTAAAAAGTGTTGAGTATAGTGGTAGACTAGTATGTTAGGTGAGGGTGATTTTATTTTAGGAAGGCATATTTATACAGAAGAAGGTCTTGCAGGAATTTAGTTTTTTGCCACACTCGTTCAAGAGCCACGGTGTGTCTTCTGAGACTTCTTGCGTCTTATGTTTTCAAAGGTTGTAGCGGTTGGGGACTAATTCTATGTGTAACTAAGAGAGCACATGGGAGTCAGTGAGCATGGGAGTTAGCTGTTGTACACAGAAGAAGCAATATGGGGCAAGACAGGGTGAGATTTTTTCACAGAAGTATTGTGTTGCAAAGTAGAGAAGAGAACGGTTTAAGCGGCGAAGGTTTCTACGTGTAACTGCTGATTGTGAGGATAGGGAGTGGAAGACAGGAAGAACCATAAACTGATAAGGTTGTTATTGGATAAAAGAAATGGGGTGTTGGAGCCATTTGAGGCCTTGAAAGACTGGTTGAGGGCTGACATAACTGTAAGGCCCCTTTCACGCAAACGTTTCAATGGCATCCGCCTGTCTGTTTTTCTGGCGGACCTGATTAGACCATCCATTTCTCTCTATGGAGCAGTGGATGTCAGTAGACATGTGTCCGCTGACCCCCTGTCGGCATTCAATCCGACCCTGGCTGCAAATAACAGACGGATGGGGATCTGTTCCCCATCCATCCGGCGGATCTGATGACAGTTGGATGAAAACGGACAAGTGGTCCATTTCCATCTGACCGCCCCACATAGGAGAGCAGGCTATGCAGAGTGGACACCGACCTGTCATCCGCCTGCTCATCAGGGATCAGCGTAGAGATCCCCTGCTGAGCAGACAGATCCGCTGCATGGAGTCTGCCCCATGTGAAAGGGGCCTAACATAGCTGGCAACTGTAACAAATATCATCAGAGGCATGCCTTGAATTTACCATACACAGTGCATGTGCTAATAGACAGAATGTAAATGAAAACAGTGCAGAAAACAACATTGGTATGTTTGATTTATGGATTTTGTTCCATTTATTAAACCTTTATATTTTGAGCTTTCTTTTGTGAAATAGTTAAATCGGAAAGATTTGTTCTGCTTTGAATGCAACATATTCATGCTTGACTGGAAAGTACCTTTAAGCAGAAACTTCAGCTGGTAAAGTATCCTGGTTACAGGGTTACACCTTAAAAAAGCATAGACACGTCGCACCAACATGCAGGACTGTGACGTTTGGTTGGGACTATCGTGTTTGTGTATAGACTTCTCTGGTTATCCATCACTGCTTACAGTACTTTTCTCTGTCTGTACTAATACTACAACATTGCATGTTTATTATGTGTGCAAATTTGTTTTCAATCCTTAGCCAGAATCAGACACCCTCCTGAATGTATTTTTAGCCATTGCTGTTGACAATCTGGCCAACGCACAGGAACTTACAAAGGTACAGGGATCACTGATGTAAACCCTAATTAAGTGACATTTTGTTAGCTAAAGCATTGTGTATCCTAAATAGTCTTTAGAAATACATATCTTCATCTATTTCTCACCTTTTGTTGTATCTTAGTGTTGCTGGTCCCCTGCAGCTTCTTTGCATTCACATTCTGTATACATGTACTCCAGTGATGGCTGCATGGCATATCTTGGGGGGGGGGGGGGGTCTTGATGGTGACCATAGTGGACTATGCCTGTACAATGCCTGGTAAAATGGCCACTTGTAGTTAGTTCCATCAAAAGCAGGTGCACAACTTGGAGATAGGGACAGAGCGTTGTCACCCTATAGCAGGAAGTGCCTGAACAAAGACCTTCACCAGGTTTTATTTTTAATGAAAGCAGCAGATTTAAAAAGGTATAAAATTAGTTTTGATATTACATTAACATGTTAATGCTTATAAGAGTGATTGAGCTTACATGAGCTTTAAAATACTGTATATTAAAAATTGGAAAAGGCATTAGGTAGCCACTCTGATACAACTGGACCTTTTACCTTTTAACAGTATTTGTATGTAAACTAATTGGTTGCTGTAACACCTTTGCAAATGTCTCCTTTCCTTGCCACTGGCTCCATGTTGGTAACCTAAACAGTATGTCTCCTGCAGGATGAGGAGGAGATGGAGGAGGCTACCAATCAGAAGCTGGCACTCCAGAAAGCCAAAGAAGTGGCAGAAGTCAGCCCCATGTCCGCCGCCAACCTTTCAATCACAGCGTAAGTAATCGCACCTTTATGGTGCACATTTTACCCAAATCTACAAACTTTTCTTGGAAATACTTACACTTCAAGCACATGATCGGAGGTAACTCCTAGCAAGATGGAGTAAAGTAGCTTGAAAAAAACTAGCTACTATCCATTTCCTATCATGAGCCTGCACTGGTGTAACATGATAGGACATATGATGATGACAAGTAGGCAAAAAGTACCATTTACAAAGCTGAATATCTTACTGGTTGGTGGCAGTGGGACACAATTTTAGTGTACATAAAGGAAACTATTTATAAACACATGGGGTTGATTTACTAAAGGCAAGCAGACTGTACACTTTGAAAGTGCAGTTGCTCCAGAGTTTGGTAAATGAAGCAAAGCTACACTTTGCAAAGAATACCTAATAACATGTAAAGAAAAAAAAAAAACAGCATTTTTGCTTGTGCATGATTGGATAATGGAAATCAGCAGAGCTTGCACTCATTTACAAAGCCCTGGGGGAACTGCTTTTTCAAAGTGCAGTCTATTTGCCTTTAGTAAATCAAACCCTTTTTTTGGCATCTCCCCTTTGTTCAGTACGATGTAGCACATTGATGGTAATTGTATGGTTGCCTCCCACTATGACCTATTTCTAGCCATTAGCACCAATATCCCAAAATGGTGAAGATTAGCTTTACATTGTCAGTTGAAAAAGTTTAGATAATATTTAGATTGTATTTTCTCTTTAACTCTCACCCATGAACCAACTTTTTGTCCAGTTATGGGTCAAAGAACAGATGCTGACATTTTATATTCCACCAACCTTTAGATTCCATTTTACATTTATTTTTCTGGCTGGTTGACCACAAAGAATCCAGTTGATTTAGACACTCCTGGGGTGACAGGAGAGGTTGGGATATGTAGTTCCTCAAAAGCTGCAGGTCTCCTGGTTTTTCTAGCCCATACCAGACAGTTTTTAGGTTCGTCCATATTGCAGACACAGGCTTAAATCCATAACTGGCGCCGGAGTCCAGGACAATCTGTCACAGCTCCCTCCAGCACATAAAAAGATTAAAAAGCAGATATGGACGTCAGATGGATGGTTTTGCTGAGCAGATGGCTTTTTTTTTTTTTAAACTAGTGATGAATCCAGCAAGACGGCTGCTTAACTCCCCGTGTTGTGCTGGTACTTGGTACTGCGTTTTCATTTTACACCCAGCAGTTTCAATGCACATATCTATTTCAGAGTTTAACCCCAAGTTATAGAGAGCCAGTTACGTAAAAAACAGAACTCTGATGCTACGGCCTCATAGATTTAATAGTCAGGATGGGATTTCAACCCATTTGTTTTAAATCCCCAGTGTACAGAAGACTGAAGAGTGAACAATGTGCCATTTTTGGCATCAGAAGTTGGTTACACCAGTGCTAAAATAACATTTGTTTTAAAAAAACAGCATCAATAAAGTCACCAGGGTCCCTGAAGATAGATCAAAAGCCAGAGCCCAAGACATATGTATTATCAATGCTTTCCCAAAATAGAGGCTGGAGGAGAGTAAAAGGAGGCAAAGCATGACATATGTCATTCCGGATTATATCATCACAAAACGTATTCAGATTCCAGGAAAACTCAATAAATTTTATCTCTAGCTAACAATTTTTTGTTTAGATTGAGTAGGGAGGGTTAGAACCCCCACCAGGTTTTTGATGCTGCGTGTGTTCCTGCTGGTAAGGATCACCATCTTTATTTGTCCTGGTGACCATTGTCACTAGGGTAGATAGTAATTGTGAAAATGTTACAGTTGTCACTGGAACAGAGGAAATCTGCTAATTAGGATACCTGTTTTGTTGACAACTGTCTAAAAAGCAGGGATATGCAAACTGTGGCCCTCCAGCTTTTGCAGTACCACAAGTCCAATGACGCATAGCAAGACTCTGACAGCCACAAGAATGACACCCATGATCAGAGGCTTGATGGGACTTGTAGTTTTGCAACAGCTGGAGGGCCACAGTTTGCATATCCCTGGTCTAAAGTTATCTATACACATTACAATCTGGCTGTGCAATATTTGCACAATCTCCCTTAGATTTACCAAAACGAATATCATGACCTGCATAAACTATCTATTCAACTTATATACAATTAGGCAGGCAGTTACACTAAATAGTTGGTAGATCTATAGGATATTGGACATGTAATGAGCTTAAAGGAGAAGTTCACTTTTCTACACAAATTAATAAATGCACATCTTTTTGCAGGTTAAAATCGTGCATATATTATTTTTTTGTGGTAGGAGCCTGTAAAGCATTGCACCAGCAATCAGCTGATTGCTGATGCCATGCAGGTCTCCTGTACACTGTCAGTGTATCTGCTTGCCCGTGTATCCCGTACGGACAAGCCGATACTCTCTGACAGGAAGACTCAGCACTCCACAGCTCTGTGGTAGTTCATTGAGAACTATAAGCTGACAGCTGCTAAGGATGTCAGGGCTTGTAGTTCGTTTGGACACACAGAGCTGTGTGTAGGAATGATGTGGCTGTGTGGGGGGAGCACCGCACTGCCGTACTGTTTTCAAACATGACAGCTAGTACAGGGAACTTCTCCCCGTACTGCTGCCGGAGGGGGGCAACGTGCAGCGGCTGCAGCACTGGGAACAAGTTGCATGTTCCACCTTAAAATCGGGTGAAACATGTAACATGTTCCAAAAGGGGAACTTATCCTTTAAGGCCTGGTGCATACTGGTGCAAATTCAAATGTGACTTGAATCGCACAGAATGATATGACAATGGAAATCACATTATTCTCTATGGTGCCCTTTCACATCAATGGAGTACAGCACAGGGCATTTTTGGAAAAGGGTCTGGTGCTACTTTGGTTTGAATGCAGCACAATTTTGGCCCTGTAGACATCAGTAGAAGCACACCCAAAGTGCATGTAAAATGCATGTACATATGTTTTTTATGCTTTTCGCAGGTTAAGGAGCCCATGCCATTTTTTGCTATGAGATCCCCTCCTAAAGTCCATACCAAACCCAAAGGGCCTGGTATGCATTTGGGGGGGGGGTCCCACATCATTTTGTTTTAAATTTTTTAATGGCATGGGGTCCCCCTTAAAATCTATATGAGACCCGAGTTGTTTTACTGACAGGCTTCTTTGTTTACATTCTGCTGTCAGCCGGGATGAGTCATTGGTTGTTAGGATGCCAGTGGGTGCCATCTTCTTAGCAACCAGCATACAGTATCCTTCCACTTACAAAAAAAGCAGTAATATGAAAATGCGTCAAGATGCAATCAAGTCGCATTACATAATTGCACCGAAAATTCAATTAAATCACAGCTGCACTACTGTGAACTTAAGCCTAAGAGGGGTTTTCCCTGCACTTTGGACAGATTTCCTATAATTTCTTGTGTTTTTGGAATGAGATGTAAAGACCATTCTCTTCAATATGGCACAGAAAAAAAAAATCTAACTGGGGTCCTAACCATTCCCTATGCTCCAAAAAAAAAAAAACATAGGCCTTCTCTCCTTCCTCAAGAAGTGAACTAGCAAAGTGGTCCTCCAAGTGTGAGAACATCAATAGGAATTCCCTAATTACATTTTTGACATTGGATAGGATTACCTGCCATGTGTAAATTATTGTGGCCTACTTAAGCTTCTAATGGCTAAGATATTTCCCTTTTTTGATAACACTGGCATAATTACACTATATTACCAAAAATATTGGGATGCCTGCCTTTACACACACATGAACTTTAATGCCATCCCAGTCTTAGTCTGTAGGGTTCAGTATTGAGTTGGCCCACTTTTTGCAGATATAACAGCTTCAACTCTTCTGGGAAGGCTGTCCACAAGGTTTAGGAGTGTGTCTATGGGAATGTTTGACCATTCTTCCACAAGCACATTTGTGAGGTCAGGCACTGCTGTGGGCGAGAAGGCCTGGCTCGCAGTCTCCGCTCGAATTCATCCCAAAGGTGTTCTATCGGGTTGTGCAGGCCAGTCAAGTTCCTCCACCCCAAACTTGCTCTTCCTTGTCTTTATGGACCTTGCTTTGTGCACTGGCCCAAATCATTTGGTGGAGGGAATATGGTGTGGGGTTGTCTTTCAGGAGTTGGGCTTGGCCCCTTAGTTCCAGTGAAGGGAAATCTTAAGGCGTCAGCATACCAAGACATTATGGACAATTTCATGCTCCCAACTTCGTGGTAACTGTTTGGGGTTTGCCCTTCGTGTTGCAACATGACTGCCAGTGTATAAAAAACAAGGCCCATAAAGACATGGATGAGAGAGTTTGGGGGGGGGGGGGCTGCACAGACTCCTGGCCTCAACCCAATAGATCACCTTCAAAATTAATAAGAGCAGAGACTGTGAGCCAGGCCTTCTCTCCAACATCAGTGCCTGACCTCACAAATGCGCTTCTGGAAAAATGGTCAAACATTCCCATAGACACACTCCTAAACCTTGTAGACAGCCTTCCTAGAAGAGCTGAAGCTGTTTTAGCTGCAAAGAGTGAGCCAACTCAATACTGAAACCCTTCAGACTAAGACTGGGATGCCATTAAAGTTCATGTGCGTGTAAAGGCAGGCGTCCCAATACTTTTGGTAATATACTGTATATGGAGAGAGTGAAACAGTAGGGGGCCCACAAGGAGCCAGATTTCTATTAAGGGAGTGCTAGACACCCAACCTTTGCTGTTCATTGCCCCTCTGTCTGGTCACACCTTTAAATACCTGTTTTGGGGTTTCCAAAGGCCCATGCATTTTATTATAATATTTTTAAACACACTTCTGAGAATATATACACGACATAAGCATATGGCCATTTCAGGACAGAGATGCTGTAACAAGGCCTTCAAATCGCTTTACCTAAAAATACTTTATCATCTGTGCAAAGCGCTTGAATTAGCACAGACTTTTAATTAGTTAAAACTATTTTTAGTCCTATTTGATCTGTCAGCAGCCAACTAACCCCCACCAAGTTCTAAAATATAAAATCATATTGTCATTCTTAAGGCAACATAGATTATTTTTGTAAAACTGCACTTAAAATATATATATATATCTTACTATCCTGTGAGCTGGTGGAAAAGCGATTTCCTCACCTAAACGCTGGCCAAACAAACAAGATTTATGAGGATGAGTCAAAGTGATAAAGAGGATCTTTACTCAATGTCAAGGGACCTAACAAGTTATCAGGTGACAAATTACTGCCTAGCACAGACATTGAAGAGGATTCTAGTAGTAGGGGCAGCCAACAATGACTCACTTTTTCACGCTTTTATTAATCGATATATTAACATTGGTTATAAACTCGAATTAACCATTTTATCGCCAGAGGCTTTTCAGCTTTGTAAATCTTGATTTAGAGGGGATATTAAACTAAATCTGTCATGAGAAATGCTATTGCTGATATCCCTCTGAAAATGCTATTTAACTGGCTGTGTCTAATTTCAGTATTTCTAGTCACCTGCTCCAGGTGAGTGATAGGTGAGCGATATTGAAGCCAAAGCATTATGGTGACAGCCCGACAACTGGAATTTTTAAAGTCCAACTGAAGTCAAAACATTTTTTATTTTTTTAACCACATGGGCAAGAATCACAGCCACTGTGAAGATTTTATTGTGTCCTCATTTCTATCATGTTGACACGGAATAAGAAACAAGAGGATGCAGTTGTCACCAGGATGGGAAGACACATAAAGCAAAACAAAAGCCCCGAAAGGTTGTTTTAACTCTTTCATAGGCCGGCCATAGACGATGCGAAAACCGTACGAAAATTCTTAGACGCTTGTTTTTTGCATCATTAGTGTGCCAGCTGCGACATGCAATTTTCATGCCCTAAATGGAAAACGCCAAAATCAACATGCTGGATTTTTTTTACAAAAATGAAACAAATGATGGCACAATTGTATGCGCCAATTTTGTTTTTCTATCAACAAAACGCTTGGTTTTCAACTCGTCTATGGCCGGCCTTACTGTAAATGTTTTTTGTTGCTGCTGCTGCCACTATTAGGGAGATGACACATTACTTACTGCCCATATGATACCTTGTCACTGGAACAGGTAGTGTGGGGAAATCTTCCCAATAGGGAGCAATAAGAGCAATAAAAAATAGACAGATGTTTTAACCCTCTGCATAAAGAATTATAAGTTTTGGCTAAGAATTGAGCTTAAGGAAAAAAGGAAAGCAAACACAGCCTTTATAATTTACTCATAACAGGATTCATGTAATGGCAGAAATAAGGAGTAAGGGATGATGTAGATATTTTACATAAATGCTTCTGGATTTGAAAATAAATGACCCCAAGAGTTTCTATCTAGACCAGAATAAGAACAACAATACAAGGCACACCGCGGAAGTGATACAGACAGGCTGCTGGCCTAAAGAGCTGACACTTTCTATAATTTGCCTTTTGTTCTTTTCTGGTTTGTATACTTTTTTCTTTTCTGTTTATTTTTCTCTTTTGTGTTTTTTCTGCTCCTACTGTGGTCCTTGTACTGTTTATCATACTTCCCAGCATGCCACATGGACTCCTGCCAGTGTTCCCCAACCAGTACCTTGTGACTCAACTCTCATATTGTTTTTGACGTTATACTTTAGGATGAGCTGTCAAAGCCTGGGCAGCTGTATATGCACTTGGAAAATTAAAGTGCATCAAAACTGGAGAAAAAAACTCCAACCTATTGCAGTTCTATCTATCCTTAGACTTAGTGGCTATACAGTGCTTTGAAAAAGTATTCATACTCCTTGAAATTTTCAACATTTTGTCATGTTACAACCAAAAATGTAAATGTGTTTTCTTGGGATTTTATGTGATAGGCCAACACAAAGTGGCACATTATTGTGAAGTGGAAGGAAAATGATAAATGTTTTTTTAAACTTTTTTACAAATAAATATCTGAAAAGTGTGGCATGCGTTTGTATTCAGCCCCCTTTACTCTGATACCTCTAACTAAAATCTAGTGGAACCAATTGCCTTCAGAAATCACCTAATTAGTAAATAGAGTCCACCTGTGTAATTGAATCTCAGTATAAATACAGCTGTTCTGTGAAGCCCTCAGAAGTTTGTTAGAGAACCTTAGTGAACAAACAGCATCATGACGGCCAAGGAACACACCAGACAGGTCAGAAATAAAGTTGTGGATTAGTTAAAAGCAGGGTTAGGTTATAAAAAAATATCCCAAGCTTTGAACATCTCACGGAGCACTGTTCAATCCATCATCTGAAAACTGAAAGAGTATGGCACAACTGAAAACCTACCAAAACATGGCTGTCCACCTAAACTGACAGGCCGGGCAAGGAGATCATGAATCAGAGAAGCAGCCAAGAGGCCCATTGTAACTCTAGAGGAGCTACAGAGATCCACAGGTTGGGTGCAAGAGTCTGTCCAAAGGACAACTATTAGTCATGCACTCTACAAATCTGGCCTTTATGGAAGAGTGGTAAGAAGAAAGCCATTAGAAATCCTATTTGCAGTTTGCGAGAAGCCATGTGGGAGACACAGCAAACATGTGGAAGAAGGTGCTCTATTCAGATGAGACCAAAATTTAACTTTTTGGCCTAAAAGCAAAACGCGATGTGTGGCGGAAAACTAACACTGCACATCACCTTGAACACACCATCCCCACCGTGAAACATGGTGGCAGCATCATGCTGTCGGGATGCTTTTCTTCAGCAGGGACCAGGAAGCTGGTCAGAGTTGATGGGAAGATGGATGGAGCCAAATACAGGGCAATATTAGAAGAAATCCTGTTGGAGTCTGCAAAAGACTTGAGACTGGGGTGGAGGTTCACCTTCCAGCAGGACAACGACCCTAAACATACAGCCAGGGCTACAATGGAATGGTTTAGAACAAAGCATATTCATGTGTTAGAATGGCCCAGTCAAAGTCCAGACCTAAATCTATTTGATAATTTGTGGCAAGACTTGAAAGTTGCTGCTCACAGACGCTCTCCGTCCAGAGAGCTTGAGCTATTTTGCAAAGAAGAATGGGAAAAAATGTCATTCTCTAAATGTGCAAAGCTGGTAAAGACATCCCCAAAAAGACTGGCAGCTGTAATTGCTGTGAAAGGTGGTTCTACAAGGTATTGACTCAGGGGGGCTGAATACAAATGCACGCCACACTTCTCAGATATTTGTAAAAAAATGTAAAAACCATTTATCATTTTCTTTCTACTTCACAAATATGCTCCACTTTGTGTTGGTTTATCACATAAAATCCTAATCAAATACATTTACGCTTTTTATTTTTAACATGTTTAACATAAATTTCAAGGGGTATGAATACTTTTTCAAGGCACTATATCAGTTTTCAATCTAAAAAAATTTCTGCAAGTACAGAAATATACCTTGATCCCTCCAGAAATCCAGTGTTCTTGCAACTTCTTGTGCGCTGAAGTGTATTCTCAAACAATGGTACCAGACTTTCGAGTGCTCTTATGTAAACTACAGAACACCTTCCCTTATATTATGGAGATGAGGCGAGGGGGAGGTGTTTGGTAGCATGACAATACTGCTCCTCCAAAGATACAGTACAGTGAGTGAGCAAGTGTTGTCATCCTAGCACAAGAAGAATCAGGCCAAAATAAAGGAATAAAAGTGCCTTTAAAAATACCCTATGCAGCCACCACATCTAAGGCCTGGTAAGCTGCAAACCATGACATTTTTTGTTTTGGGTTTAGATTCTTTTTAATGCGGGCCTGTGATAGTGTATAGTTGCCAAGTGTCCAAGACAGGGAATCCCCATTTTGCAGACTATTCTGCCAGGCAGGGGTTAGGTTTCTGCCACTTGAAATCCACTTTCAAGTGGACTATACACAGTGGGGTATTAAAGAATTTGAATGAGTTTTATTATTAGAAAACTTATATGTAAAGGTGGAACAGACATTGTAAAGATTATTAAACTCTATCTAAAACTTTTTACATTTTTGGTAGAGTGATGAGTTGTTAAAACTGTGATTAATTTCTATGTTCCCACCTTTGCCTTAGGCAGTAAATGGAAGTTTCTCTGATGGTACCATAAAAACATAACAGAAAGTTATGGCTAGGGTGGGGCTTTAATCCATATGATTGATGCTAACGTAACGTTATGTTTGTAGAAATAGGGATATAGAAAGGCAGATCAGGGAGACAGAGAAAGTGAAGGAGAGAGATATGTGGGGTTATAAATAATGGAGATTATTTAGTGGTTAGTGTCTTTATTTAGATGGCGATATTGAATTCATAAGATAAGGTAGTGAAAAAAGCAGGATGGTGCAATAACACAAAGCAGCCAATCAGATTACAGCTTTCATAAGTTAAATCCACAAATGGCAAATTCTGCTTGGCTGTTGTGTTTAAGCAACTTTGTCCATTGCTTTCTTCATTTTTTTTAAAAGATATTCCTATCAATGCCTGCCTAGTGTACCCCATTCTTCAAAACATTTATAGTCTGTTCTCTATACTCTTCCTCCTCACATACTCAAATCCTCAGTCTTTTCTTTTTATCCCACAGTTTCCCTTATCCTTTCCTCATCCTTGGTTTCATTGTCCTCCTTGTGTAGCCTAAACTGCCCTGGTATCCCTTCCCTTTTTGTTTATTTTTATACAGTGGGAGAGGTTCAAGGTTTTACTCCTCAACTTTCCACCCCACAATGCTCACCCAGAGTAAGACGTTGATCCCCCTTCTGTTGTCCTCATGTCCTTTATGGTTTGATATATTTTATTTCTCACTTTTTCTTTTCTTGCATGTGCAGTTTTGTAAAGCAATCTCGAGGTGCGATTTCTCGCAGCCCATCTGTCTGCAACGTAAATTTACCGTGAGTTGCCCTATGTTACAATATTCACTGTATGGACTTCTGGTTTGACAGTATTTATATATGAATAAAAATGAATTATTATATATATGTAGAAAGCATATATATATATGGACTTCTACCCCCTTCTTTCCCTCACATATCAAACTTTCATCCTCTTTGTGGGTGCCAGTCACTGTATGCTGGAAGGAGCACCAAGCAGGTGTTTCATCGCTTCAAACTTTCTGAACTTTCACTGCATTGTTTAGAAGTTTTCAGCCTTTCACCTCATTGCTGTTCAAAACTTTCATTGTTCTGCATAATTTTGGTTCTGTTATTCTCATTCACATTGCTTCCTCCTCCTTCCAAGACTCTCTTAGAGACAATGGTATCCCTGTAATTACTTCTGCTTCATTTCCCCTTCTAATTAAAGTGGACTTTCATCTATATAGTATAGATGGCCACTTTCTTGGATTATATCTCTGTTTGCCTTTAGAGTGGATGCTTTACTATGTATATGTACAGTATGAGTGAGAGATGTTTTGTGGGCATATGTGAATTTCCAACTTTCTAGGTTTAAATATGTTTATGTTTCATTTAATATTTGAAAATGCATCTCTTTCTTTTTTACCTTTCTTTAGCTGCTGTCTTCTTCTGTACTTCTCTATTTCCTTCCTTCCTTCTTTCCCACTTCTCCTTCCATTCTCTCTCCTTCTCTTTCTTACACTCTCTTCTATTCCACGTACCTTTCTTATTACTTCCTTAGCTCTTCTTTTTCTTTCATTTTTATTCTGTGCCTTACAAATCTGTGTATCACTGTCCAGATGATAACCCAACAGGTTTAAAGAAGAATTCCAGGTATGGTAATTTGTACGTAGTTACATTGGTTCAGCTTGGACCAATGTACACTATATTGTCAAAAGTATTGGGACACCTGCCTTTACATGCACATGAACTTTAATGGCATCCCAGTCTTAGTCTGTAGGGTTCAATATTGAGTTGGCCCACCCTTTGCAGCTATAACAGCTTCAACTCTTCTGCGAAGGCTGTTCACAAGGTCTGCACTCTAATTCATCCCATAGGTGTTCTATCGGGTTGAGGTCAGGACTCTGTGCAGTGTGGATGGATGAGTGAGTTTGGGGGGGAGGAACTTGAGTGGCCTGCACAGAGTCCTAACCTCAACCTGATAGAGCACCTTTGGGATGAATTAGAGCGGAGACTGCGAGCCAGGCCTTCTCTCCAACCTCCTAGCTTCACAAATGCACTTCTGGAAGAATGGTCAAACTATCCCATAGACACACTCCTAAACCTTATGGACAGCCTTCCCAGAAGACTTGAAGCTGTTATAGCTGCAAAGGGTGGGCCAACTCAATATTGAACCCTATGGACTAAGACTGGGATGCCATTTAAGTTCATGTGCGTGTAAAGGAAGGCGTCCCAATACTTTTGACAATATAATGTATCTATGCATAAACAATCCCAGTTCTAGAAGCTGGAAAACACTGTACTAGACACCACTACTTTAGTGATCTCCACTAGCTTCTGGGCCCCGTGCCAAGTGGGTGCCTTGCTACATTGGGAACCCAGGAGGTTGCTCGATTGGCACAGGTGCCATTCAGGGAAGGCTTTGCATTTTCTCATTAGGGCAATGCATTTGGATGAGGTGGAAAGCATGACATCACCACCCAGCTGCTCTGCCTTGGGAATGCTTTGCATTCATAGCAATGTAATTTACAGTAAGTTACAGTAATTTCCAGCTTCTAGAGGGATCCTACAGGAATGGTATATGCATACTTACATTGGTCCAAGCTGGACCCATGTAAATAAAAAATGTAAAAAATATCCATACATGGAAAATTGTTTACAATTTTACTTTTCTAGTTTGTCAGTGCTCTTTGAACCTGCCTTTGTATCCACAGTTGAATATTGATTCCCACTGCCCAGGAACCCAATAAGCTTTGTAACCTTTGGGTCAGATCCTGTTTTATCCAGAAAGCAGCTTGGTGATGTGTCTAATGGAAATAATAGTCTGCTGGAGGATACAAGGTTGTAAGAAAAAATGTTAAGGAGGAAAAGCATTTAAACAAAATTATAAAAACAGGTTTATAATTATATACTGTATATTTATAATGTATGTATTTATTTTTGAATCTGATTTAAATTTTACATTTTGCAATCACCTCTAGTAAACTCAATCAAAATCACATTGGTGTTTTGTTAAAAACTCAGTCAAAGGCTTTTTTTTCTCTGCGGAAATGTATCTTCAATGATAGAAAGGTCTTTGTGCATAAACAGTGTTTTTTTTAACGGGTGTGAGCAGACAGTAGCTTTCCATCTTGAGTTCACAGTGCATAGCCAGGGAGGTCTATGTGTGTCTATCAAGATTCATGTGGCTCTGTGTCTCCTTCAGTCTGTGCCAGTCTATGACCCGCTGTCTGCTCCCTGTCCGTCACATCTTCTGCTGCCTGTCAGTGTTCTGTGTTACGGCTCAGCCCCAGGTCCTGTGTCTCTGTCAGTCCAGCTCTGTGTGATGGCAATGTGAATTTTTCTTCAGCACCTCCAGGGCGGGAAGCATGACACAGATCCGTCCTCTACTACGTCAAAAGGGCACAAAGGCCAGAGCCTGCTTTACCAGGAGCCAGTGACCCCTGTGTGGCGGAAAGGAGGCCTACGCTGACCACAGTGTCCCATCCTTTCCCAATGACAGCTAGCAGTACTTTGATTCTTATTGCACAAACAAGATTTTTCAGTCTGATTGAGTTTCAGCGAGTGGAAAATAGGCAGTTTTTTTTAAGCTTCATCATATTCATTATTTCATTGCTGTTGGAGGGAATCTCTAGTGCAGTTTCAGTAATGGCACTTTAGGGTAGTACTTTGAAAGAAACCTTTGCATGACATTTACTTTTTACTTGCTTGCTGTTCCGTGCCTTAATTGTATTTCATGTACAAATTTTTCAAGGCTTCCACTAATGATCAAATATATGGGGCATATTCATGAAACCGCAAATGAGCCACTTACCAGTCATTTACTGCTTTTGTAGCTGGATACCTTTAAGAAAATTCTTCATTTCATTGAAGTCTATTTGACAGTTAGATTTGCTGGGTACTCATCAGATTAGCTCTCTTTCACTACTACTTTTCACTACTACTCACTGGACAAGATTTCTCAGTTTCTAAAGACAATCCAGGTCTGGGTAACTTTCGTGTATTGATGAGATTCTAACTGTTGGCAGTCCCAAAATATTGTAAGCATTCACCTTTATTACCTATACAATACCCACTATGTTTAATCCAGTGTTCATTTTGACATCAAATTTCAATAGTCTTCGGACTAAATCTCCATTTAAATTTTAGTCGTATTTTAGTAATCTGTTAACACTATTTTAGTCAACTAATTTTGTCAACGAAATTAACACTGATTTAATCCCACTTGCGCACATTTCACACCTTTTCACTATGTTAGCTCATTTTTTCAAAGAACAGGCAAGAGGAAATACGGTGTCACAGAATCAGTAGAGCTGCAGAATCTGGAGGGTATTTGTACCTCTTTACCCAGAGAGCACAGCTGAGGAAGGGGAGGGGAGTCAAAATTGTGTATACATAACTTTTCAAATCCACTGGCTAATATAACAGTTTATCATTAGTATATTTATTTTTTTAACATTTTACAAGCTGGCCCTTCAAGCTTTTGTTGTACAAAGGTTTAAACATTAGCTTCCAAAAGTGGTTAGCTTTATGTATAAACTTTATGTACTGTGTATAATGTATTTTCAAAGTGCAATAATCTTAAAAAAAAAAAAACCTGTCGCTATGTATAGTTTGTTATTATATACTCTATAGTCACAAGAGGCAGACATGTCTACCCATGGCATAGTCTGATTTTGCTTCCTGCTCCTTCTCACAGTGACACAAAGTTTGTGAGTCAGCTAACCCTGAATGCAATGCATTCCCTGTGTGGCAGATATCTTATCCTATCTTTCAGAACTGTGGATAACAGGATTAAGCCAGGTACACACAGGCCGAATGTCAGAAGTCATTTTCTGGTTAAAAAAATGGACGACATTCAGCCTGTGTGTATGTCGGTCTGTCTGACAAAAGCCAGCCATTCAGCCAGCTTCTCTTAGATGGGCATGCTGGAAAACCAGCACCCGACTGACTCCCGATCAGCACTCTCAGCCAATGGCGAAGATCGCTTTAATCTGGCGAGGGGGTCCGCCACCCTGTCAGAACACAACAGCTCAACGGGGGAGATCGCTGTACTAATGTCTGATGTTTAGTACAGCAGCTTCGACCGGAGCTGTCAGTTTTTTTTCATGCAACCCAGCGCACGAAAAAACTGTTAGCATGTACCAGGCTTTAGGCTGTTTTCACTGTTTTGCTGCATTGTAAAACGCTGGTCACCACGACACACCCTAAGCAATTATTTTCGGTGTGTCCCATTCACACTTCAACGCAGCTCAGATCTGCGCTAAAGCAAGCTGTGATGAAATGCAGACATGTTGCATTTTCTCATGCAGAGCTGCTGTACAGCAACATGAATGAAGTGTACATTGTACACGTCAAATACAGTTTGTATAATTACACAAAAACAAGGGACCTGTGTGTGATGTGCTGAACTGTTCACCACACTGCCCTCTGCCACAGTCGTAAAGAGGTAATGCACTGTCTGTTCCAATTATCTGGGAAGCATTTTAAACTGATCTCAAATGTAACTGAATGCAACGCAAAGCAACACATTCCCAAAGCCAATTGACACAATCCCTTCCTTAAAGTAGTACATAGTGTTATTTTTTTTTTTTACCTTCATGCATTCACAGCCAAATACATTTAAACCCCCTGTATCCCTAAACACTTACCTTCTGCCCCATGTCACTGCCAGTGGGTGCAGGATAATCCATGTCATTCCCTGAACCTCCGGTTTGTAGAGAAGAAAGGGAGGGAATGGTAGGCTCCTGCAGCTGTCTGTCAGTTTGCTGGGAGCTGCGAACAGAGGTGTGGCATGGCGGGCATTGTGTGTTTGGGAGTATACAGCCTTGGCTGGGAAAACACACAACAACTAGCTACAGGAGAGACCTACAAACAGGAAAGCTGAGATTCAGAGACTTGCTGGACTACAAAAAAAGCACATTTTTTCAGGAAGAAGAATACTTCTTAAATAATTCTAACTTCTCAGCTAAAATTGAAAAAAAAAAAAAATAGGATTTGCTATCACAGTAAGCTGTGACACAGTAATTGAAATGGATAATCTTCCCTGCTTTTAGCGGCTAATCCACAAATTTCTATCTAATAAAAATAAAATGAGAAAAAGTGGAATATACCTTCAAAAAATGTGGAAATCTTATCCAAAATAAATTGGTTCTAAGAAGGTTTTTTTTACCTTCTCTGTGTTGCTTTGCGGCAGACACAGCGGCCGGGGATGTACAAGTGCCATGGCAGAAATTATACACCCCTGTTGCATTTGGCGGGCGGTACCGCTCACCCAGCACAACCAATTCAAGTGAATAGGGTCGCGCTACAGGTGTAAACAAGGCCTTACATTGTCAGAAGGAGCAGGGAAGCACAGCCATTATGTAGTACTGCAAAAAAACAAGTATGTATTCAGAAAGTTTGCCTGTCCTATGCCATACCTATGTAGTACTACCCCTGTAGGAGTTGCAAATGTCAGGGTTCCCCACTGCTGCACAGCCAGGCACATTGCATCTTCAACTTGCATCTTCAACTTGGAGATAATAACTTGGATGGGGATGGGAATTATGGGATGCTCAACTTGACAATATCAAACAGAACCAGGGACAACTTACTCCCTATTTACAGCTTCCACTTGATCCTCCTGCACAATAATTTGATGCTTTCATGAAGAATGAACAGTCTTTTGTTAACTTTGCAACAGCCCCTTACAGGCTAGGAACTTTCAGTCCCTTAGAGAAGCAGCACAGGTGGAGTGAACTGCACCCTGCAACAACTTCTGCTTCCCTGTAGACACCGGTCCCCGCTCTACTTCTTGAAGAAAATGCTAGCCCACTTGGCTTCTGCTTCACCAGCCCACCTCTCTGTTTCTTTCTCCCAGTCTACCAAACTGACACACTGGGCCAATCCTCCCAACTGACACACTGGAGATCTCCCAGGGCAATGCTGTAGACTTAAGCACACTGCTGTCTTCAAGAGCGACCTGCTACATGTGGCTGTCTCTCCCTTTGTCTATCCCTGCACCTTGCTGATCTACTCACACTGTCCTTACTTGCTCCTGCTGCCTCTCTGGAAAGCCTCCTTCCAACTGCCTCCTGTAGTAGGATCCTTCCAGGCCAGCCACTGGAGCTTCGGCCCGAGGTAGAACCCCTCTCCCCGACAGGGGTCCCTCAAGGACCACCGACAGTCTCCCTCAGCACTGAATCTCCATCTTCCACCGAACTCCCCTGTTGGCATAACTCATGACAATTTAGGGGCTCACTTAGTTCCCTGCTAGGCCCACTTCCTGGGGATTGGCTAATGGCCCCCTAAATATGCAAGATAACCCTCCTAGCTTCTGCCCGCTAATTTCCAGAACAAACCCTTGGTGAGCACCAGAAAGCTGCCTGGCTGAGTCACCCAGCCCTGAACTCCAATGAACCCTGACCTGGATTCCATGGCTCAGGCTTAGCCCAGAGCCAGAATATAATTGACCTGCACTACCACTAGTAGCACACGAGAGGGTGCTACACATAATTGCCTATTATAGGTTAAAACAAGGTTCATAAAACATTAACTTATATTGATTAGAATATTTACAGTAAGGTCATATTTTTTTTTACATTTATCTAAATTAAAAATGGGAAAGATTATGTGTTCCCTTTAAGAACAAACAGGTACAGAAATTTACACTTTTCATAGCATGCAGAGTGTTAAGATTTAGGATGGCACAGACTTGCAGGATGTTGTGGCGTGTTAGGCTGCCTTTGTAACATGCGTGGAACAGATTGTATTATGTGTGCGGATCTGTGCTCCTGTGCTTGCTGGCAGTAAAAGAAAACCACCTCAAATACGAGCTTTGTGAGGCACGAAGAATGATATCTGGCAAGACAGTGGTCTGGCAAGCGGAGCTGCTACACACTCTTACAGCTGTGGGGGTGCCAAATCTCTGCCATGCTAAAAGTAAATAGAAGCAAAATTAGAAATTTATGTTACAGAGAGAAACTTGCCAGTAGAACGTTCGTCCTACAATATGCCCTTTAAAATGTGACAGCTGTATTTATAGCCATTGTGCATTTGAAAATATATATGACTTCAAGGCCAGCTTATATTCTAGTTTTGGGTGGGCACTAATTCTCCCTGGCTAGTTATATATATTCGATTGGCGATATTGCGTGGCAGTCTGTGTCCCTGCCCCCACCATAAGGCCATAAAGAAGGTGCTGTCTTGTAGCCAGACTTTCCTCTTTTTTATTCTGCATCATGCACAGCCAGGGCTGCTGTTAGAGATCACAGGGCCTCGTACAGCCTACCTGGCAGGGCCCAACCCCCCCAACCAAATTTTTAAGACAATATTTTCACATAGAGTACACTAAAATCATTATTAGCGGACACAAACATAGCAGAGAACCTGTGTGAATTAGCCCTTTTTAATTTTTTTTTATTTTACATTTTTTTTAACCACTTGCCGAATGCCGCACGACTATATACGGCGGCAGTCAGCCCCTCACAGGCAAAGTGACTTAGGGGTACGTCACTAGCCTGTGAGGCTCTAGGGAGCGAGCACGCGCCGCCGGAGGTGCGCTCCCGCTCGCTCACGGACCCCCCCCCCCCTGCGCGTGTGAGCGGCGGACACCAGGAGAAAGGCAGGCGGCTAATGTAAACAAAGGGGAGTCTTTCTCCCCTGTGTAACAGCAGAGATCATACGGTCCTGCTATGTTGGACCGTAGATCTCTGCTGTTACATGAAAAGCCACATCCAATCACAGTTAGAAGCATGCCCCTAGGGACACACTTAAAACCTCCTTCTCCAATAAAGTTAACCCTTTTCCTGCCAGTGTCATGTATAGCACTGATTACTATAGTAATGTCACTGGTACCCCCAAAAGTGTCAAAAATGTCAGTCAAGGGTCCGATCTGTCCGCCGCAATGTCGCAGTCCCGCAAAAAAAATCGCAGATCGCCGCCATTACTCGTTAAAAAAAAAAAGTGAAAAGGGAGCACACGGGTAGGGGGATCAAAAGCAGGCAGAACAGGGAGGGGGATCAGTGTCAGAGAAGCAATTACAGGAATGATGTCCTTTGTCTGTCTCTCTCCCTGGAGCAGGTGAAAGTTGGCAGGAGGGGGAGAAACTGGCTTTCAGCTGCTGCCGAGAGCCACACAGGGCTTCCTTCTGTAATTGCCCTCTGCACGACCACACTATTCCCCGTGTTGTTGGGCCCCCCCCCCTTGTACCCGGCCCCCTACAGGAGGACTGGTGGTCCCCCCTATCAGCTACCCTGTGAACAGCATACCTGGACACTGTCATTTGGCTTTGTAATGGCCAAAGATTTGGAAAGGTCTCATTACTGAAGTCCCTAATATGTAAGAATCTTGTGTACATTCCAAATCACTGATCCGCAATATGCATGTAGCTATGAAGTGGGAGCTCCTGGTCTGAATAGTTGTTCTGGGTCAATGACTTGCAAAGTATGGAAGCCTTTGGATCTGCATGGCAGCTAGGAAACTAGCATTTTCAATAGGAGAGCTTAGTATTAATAATAGTAATACTCTCCCTTAGTATTAGTAATACTAAGGAGAAATGTAAAAAAATTTGATTCATACGCTATCACGGGAATTTTAAAATAAATTATATATGTCCCTGATGCTGCAAATACAAAAAAATGATACCTAGGCAGTCTACTAAATGAATATAGAAAGGAGGGGGGTACTGCTGCGCTTCAGGGATGGAGTAAATGTCAATTACAATCAACAATTCTAAACATACAATAAATTAAATGGTATTCATTCATAAGTACTTGTGGGTATATAAGAAAAAAGGTGCTCCAATCAAATAAAAAGGAAAAGTGCAATGTATTCCTCCAATTGTTGATTGCTTAGTATACAATTATTTTGGTGCAAATCATTAAGGTGCTAGACACAAATATGGGGCATAAATTAGTCGCATAAATACACTGAACAAATTAAATTAAGGTGCTGAGGTGTAAAATGACCAAGTAGGTGATGAATGTGCAAATACTTAGTAATTAACATCAAGTGCAAATGAAGTACAAATTAAGTATTGTGCAACCAATTGCAACATTTAATGTGCAAAATAAATAAATATATAATATTCCAAAATTTAAAAATAAATAAATATAAAGGTGCTGTAGTGTCCAATTAATTTGGTGATGAATTCCCAGTTTATATCTTCTATAATTTTTAAAGTTCTTTATTTATTGCATCCATTTTCCTCTATCATTTTATAAAACATTAATAATTATTATTAATTAAATAAATATAATTTTATTCTGAGGGGAGAATGATATCTAAAATAAGGAGTACATATAAATAAAAGGAGGAGTAAAGTATGGATAAAGGACTAATAGGAGGTGGAGAGGATTCCTAATATATAACTATATAAATATCTGTTTAGGAGAGAGGGCAATAAATATTCTTATATATTATTTATTATTTAATTAATAATAATTATTAATGTTTTATAAAACAATAGTCTTTTTAGAGTTTGTAGGAAAAAAATTATTAAAATACGGTTTAACCTGTATTTTGACGCATATAATCAAAAAGTATCCTGTACAGGCATAAAGAAGAAAGGAAAAAGAAGCTATATGGTTGACAAAAATAATTGGCAAAGGGGTACTCCTATAAAAATTGTATGAACTTTAATGAATCAATTGAAAACAAAATGTCTACATGCCCGGCTGCAGCAAAAATCTGTTTATTTGTTGTTTTATTTGTTTGTCAAGTGTCTTGTTTTTTTGTGCACAGACTTGTTATCTCTCTTACATATGTTAGCATATGATTTATGCTGCAGCCGGGCATCTAGACATTTTGTATACAATTGATTCTTTAAAGTTCATACATTTTTTATCAGAGTACCTCTTTGCCAATTATTTTTGTCAACCATATAGCTTCTTTTTCCTATGCCTGTACAGGATACTTTTTGTTTAACATCAGTGCCTGACCTTAAAAATGCGCTTGTGGAAGAATGGTCAAACATTCCCATAGACACACTCCTAAACCTTGTGGACAGCCTTCCCAGAAGAGTTGAAGCTGTTATAGCTGTAAAGGGTGGGCCAACTCAATATTGATCCCTACAGCCTTATGCCCCGTACACAAGTGCAGATTATCTGCAGACTTTTGTCTGCAGACTTACCTTTTCTATGTAGTGCAAGGGCCTGCCGGATTGCATACAAATTGAAAGTGTTTAGGTTTGACCTCATATTATATGGTTTTGGTAAGTCTGCAGACAAAAGTCTGCAGATAATCTGCACGTGTGTACGGGGCATTAGACTGGGATGCCATTAAAGTTCATGTGCGTGTAAAGGCAGGTGTCCCAATACATTTGGTAATATACAGTAGTGTATATTAAGAATCATTGAAAACATTCCATACAAGCATCTATGGGCTTGGAAAGATCAGTTTGTAAATGGATAGAAAATTGGCTAAAAGATAGAATTCAGAGAGTAGTGGTTAATGATTCTTACTCTGAATGATATAAATTTATCAGTGGTGTACCCGAAGGTTCAGTGTTGGGACCCTTACTTTTTAATTCCTTTATAAAACATATAGGGTCTGAGATTAAAAGTACCATTTCAGTCTTTGCAGATGACACCAAGCTTTGCAGTGGAATAACTTTCTTACAGAATGTCTCCAACTAACAAGCAGACCTCAATTTTCATTGGGCAACTATGTGGCAAATGAGGTTTAATGTTGATAAATGTAAAGTTATGCACTTGGGGGCTAAGAATATGCATGCATCATGCATACTACGGGGAGCAAAACGTGCATCATACATGCATCATACATACTAGTGGGAGCAGAACTGGGGGAATCCATAGCAGAGAAGAATCTGGGTGTTCTGGTAGATCATAAGCTTAATAATAGGGTGCAATGCCAAGCTGCAGTTTCCAAAGCAAGCAAAGTCCTTTCTTGTATTAACAGAGGCATGGACTTGAGAGAGACAGAGATCATTTTGCCCCTGTACAAATCATTAGTAAGACCTCATCTGGAATATGCAGTTCAGTTTTGGGCACCAGTTCTTAAAAAGGATATCGGGGAACTGGAGAAAGTGCAGAGAAGGGCGACCAAACTAATAAGAGGCATGGAGGAGCTCAGCTATGAGAAAAGATTAGAGGAACTGAATTTATTCTCTCTTGAGGAGAGGAGATTAAGTGGGGATATGATCAACATAAAATACATAAGGGGTCCATATAGTGAACTTGGTGTAAAGTTATTCACTTTAAGGTCAACACAGAGGACAAGGGGGCACTCTTTACGTCTAGAGGAAAACAGATTTAGTCTCCAAATACGGAAAGGTTTCTTCACCGTAAGAGCTGTGAAAATGTGGAATAGACTCCCTCCAGAGGTGGTTCTGGCTAGCTCACTAGATTGCTTTAAAAAAAAGGCCTGGACTCTTTCCTGGGTGTACATGATATAACTGGATACTAATATTAATAGGTAAAGATGATCCAGAGAATATCAGATTGCCTCTCAGGGGATCAGAAAGGAATTTTTTCCCTGCTGTAGCAAATTGGATCATGCTTTGCTGGGGGTAGCTTGTAGAGCTTTTTCTTTTCCATTACTTTTTATTAATAAGTATTTCAAAGACGTACAAAAGCCAATCAGAAAACATATGGCGCTTGTAGAACTTTTTAAAAGATAAGTATGGGATTCAGTGTTTTTCCCCTTTTGCATCTGTCCCCCAGCACCTCTGCACTGAGTTCTGAGCGATCGAGCACCGCTGATCGCTCGGTTCTGACAGCTCCCCGAGCAGAGAGCTGCTGAATGTCAGTCACAGCTCTCTGCTCTGCCCCCTTCTCACTCATTGGAGCGCTGGGCTGTGGAGGGACGGGGAGTGGCCGGCTCAGGCTCTCAGCAGCTCGCTGAGAGGGTGAAACAGGTATCTGTCCAGGCACCTGGCAGATTCCAGCTCTATGGTCACGATGATGCGGTGCCTGGACCGACATCTGTGACGTCAGCAGAGAGCGGACTTCAGACCTGCTGAAACGGGTCACAGGAGTGCATGAATTGCACTCCTGTAATCCATAGGGGATATACAGCCAAACAAACTTTGGCTGTACATCTCTTTTAATGTTTAACATTAATAAACATTTGTAAAACTTTTTATACGTTCAATATTGTTAATTCCATTTACTATTTGGTAACATAAAGTCCCGGATCCCCGTTCTTCGTCCTTTTTTTTGATTATTCCAACATTATTGGAATGCGGTACTGCTTTGCAAAAGTTGGGTTATAGAAACATGTTGTAATTATAGTAGGCTTATGTATTTTCTCACTATAGGTTATCCTAAATGCTGCATTGTCACTGCAGGCAAACAGCATGGCTATTTTGTAAATGATGGTTGTAGAAACTCATATTCAAATTTTTCCTGTTTGGCTTGCACAGCTGAAATATTTTACATTTAGGTGTTTAATCTCTCCAAATGTGAGTCTACCGCTGGGCCTCTGTGTAGACCCATCTCCCGTACCAGCCATGCCTCGGAGGTGCCCCCGAGCATCTAATTGCACTGCCCTTGTTAAAGCCAAGCTTAAAAATAGATCTTATCACTATGCAAATTACCCAGTTCTTCCCGTCTCCCGCTGCGTCTGAATCCCCTAAATCCTGCATGTACTGCGCTCCCATAGATCAATGTATCTCATAGATACAGGGGAGAGGAGAGAACATATATTCCTGGATAAATGTGTGTGCATTACATTTACAGTTGGCTTTACACAAAGCAATTTCCGATCTGTTAATTTAGAATACTGCTTTTATGCAAACCAAAAACAAAGTTTAAGGAAAACCAAACACAGTTTAAAGAGCTACATTAGGTGTGCATGTTGACCGATTAGGTGAGCCTTTCTGTAACTTTATAAGTCTGCATGAATGCATGTCTGACATGCCACCATATACAGAAACAGTATCAATTCTCAACAAAAGTTTTATCTTTTATCATTATAAAGCAGTCCTTGAGCTCCAGTCAGGGGACTTTGCCAAGGCTGGGATGATATCATATTTCTGAAAATGCTGGTTCTCTGGCTCTTTATGGCTTCAATACTTTCTAAATAACTGACCTATAACAAGCATGTAGATAAGGAAAGCCATAACAACATTAGAACCCTCAATTTGTATACCTATTTTAGAGCAGTGGCTTACAAAGTGGTGGACACTTCATAACAGCCAGAGAATGAGTATTTTTAGGCCTATAATGCCTTCAGCACTTGATTCCATCTAGATTCATAATACAGAATGTCTACAACACTGGAATTCCATAGATCCTCTGTATGACAAATGTCAGTGCAGGCGACAGATTCAAGTACCTATCGTAAACAGGGCAGGCAATTCTAAAGGGCCAAACCCCTGGAAAAGTGGTGTTAGGCCTGACGTTAGGCCTGACGTTTCCAATTCACGTACATTGAAGCATGTTGTTTAGAGCCAACTGTCAGGCATTGAATGCTGGGCCTTTTGGTTCCCCAATAACTGCAGAGCCTGTCTGGATATTCTTTCCTTCAAGCTACTCCATCGCAATCCATCTTTCCATTCTGCTATCTTTTGCAGTTTCGCTCATTATCTTTCCTATTTTATTCTGGCTCTCCAGCAAAATCATTTGGGCTCAGTGCTGAAAGAATATGAAAAAGAGCGATCTGTATTTAAATAATACATCCTCAACTACTAAGAATAGCTGTGCTCATCTCTCCATCCACCGGCCTCTTATTAAACACCGTGAGAAATGGTTATTAAAAATGTTATCAGATTTTATCACACACTAATTATCAGGAGAAAAATCTTATGTAGCAGTAGTTTTTTTCCTCTCTGTACTGGTGTATAGATGATGTAAATTTTCCTGGTCATTAATGCCACCATTTAAATAAGAGGACTGTCTTCAGGGATATTAAGTTTAAGGAGAGCTCTAAGTACTAAGCAAAAATGTACTAGCAGCAGTCCAGAGATACTATTTCTCATGACCAATTTATTCCTCAGTTTTAATCAGCTAATACATGTTTTTTTTTTTTAAAGCAACCACAACTTAAAGCAGAACAAAAACCTGGTCCCTGCCAATATTCTGCAGAATGGGCTCTCTCCCAACAGGCCAATCACCATGGAGCATGAGCTTGGTTTATTGCAGGGCTATAGGTCTGAGTCAGTAGGGGGCGCATCAGGTCTCTACAATGAGATCACTACTTCCCCACAAAGTGCAATGGTCCCACTGGCAGGTGTCAGGCTTCTCTACTCAGGCTGTGGCTGCTGAGAAAATATAAAGACCTACTCCATGCAAAGCGTACAGAATTTTTGTACCTCTTCCCCATCCCACAATAATGGAATTTCCCTGCAGTAGTTTGTGTCCCCTGCCCCTTCCCCTCAATAATGAGATTTCTCTACAATTCCCCCACCCTCTACAATGATGAGATTTCCCTATAGTAGTTTATGTATCCCCCCCCCCCCCACACACACACACACACAATCAGATTTACCTTCAGTGCCCTCCCCCTACAATTATGGATTTTCTGTGTATTAGCTTTGCACCCCCCAACAATTAGGAGAGTTCCCAGCAGTGCCCCCCCCCCCCACACAATGATTAGATTTCCCTACAGCAGTTGTGCCTTTACCCCTCCCACAATGGATGGATTTCCCTATATTAGTTTTGTTTCTGCCTTTCCCACAATGGTGAGATATCCGTGCAGTAGATGTGTCTCTGCCCCTCCCACAATGGTGAGATTTTCATGCAGTATTTGTGTCTCTGCCCCTTCTGCAGTTGTAAGATTTCCTTAAGTAGTTGTGTCTCTGTCTGTCCCACAGTGTTGAGATTTCCCTGATGTAGTTGTGTCTCCACCCCTCCCATAGTAGTGGGATTTCTCTGAAGTAGTTTTGTCTCCATCCTTCCCACAATGGTGAGATTTCCCTGCAGTAGTTGTGTCTCTTCCCCTCCCACAATGGTGAGGTTTCTTAAAGTAGTTGTGTCTCCACCTCCTTCAACAGTAGGAGGATTTCTCTGCAGTAGTTTTGTCCCTGTCCTTTCATAAATGTTGGGATTTCCATACAGTAGTTGTGTATCCTCCCCTCCCACAATGGCGAAATTTCCATGCAGTATTTGCGTCTCTGCTCCTCCCGCAATAGCGAGATTTCCATGCAATAGTTGTGTCTCTGCCCCTACCACAATGGTGAGATTTCAATGCAGTAATTGTGTCTCTGCCCCATCCGCAATTTGGAAATCTCCTGAAGTAGTTGTGTGTCCACCTCTCCCACAATGGTGAGATATCCATGCAGTAGTTGTGTCTCTGACCCTCCCACAATGGTGAAGTTTTCATGCAGTAGTTGTATCTCTGCCCCTTCTGCAGTAGCGAGGTTTCCTGAAGTAGTTGTGTCTCTACCTGTCCCACAATGTTGAGATTTTCCTGAAGTAGTTGTGTCTCCACCCGCTCCCACAGTAGTGGGATATCTCTGCAGTCGTTTTGTCACCGTCTTTCCCACAATGGTGAGATTTCCTTGCAGTAATTGTGTCTCTGCCCCTTCCACAATTGTGAGATTTCCCTGATGTAGTTATGTCTCCACCCCTCCCACAAAACTTGGATTTCCTTGCAGTAGTTTTGCCTCCATCCTTCCCACAATGGTGGGACTTCCCTGCAGTAGTTGTGTCTCTGCCCCTCCCAGAAATGTGAGATTTCCTTGCATTAGTTTTGTCTCTGCCCCTCCCACAATGGTGGGATTTCTCTGCAGTAGTTGTGTCTCTGCCTCTCCTGCAATGGTGAGATTTTACTACAGTTGTGTCTTTTGGCCTTCCAGGACCACCATAAAATTGTCATTCACAGATAAACTCATCAGTCTACATCATAGTGGCACCATCATCTGGCTTTGTAAAGGCCATAGCAGAACTGCTAAATCTGATGCAGAGATCTCACTGCTGGAATCCCCAGAAGATATAAAAGTTCCAGCATGTAGTCTTCCACAAACCTAAAATATCTTTTTGGGTGGTAACATTCTTTCATATTATACTATATTAATCTCATTAATAGGAAAATAATATATTAATTTAATTACAACAGAGGGTTGTTTGGAGAGGGTTGTTTGGCACTAAGGTTGGAGGCGCTGAAATATGTATTATATTTGATGTGTCTCATGTCCTGGTGGCCTGGGGCAAATGCTTTAAATGATTTAAATTGCCCTAACCCAGCACAGAGGGATAACAGTGTCTAGATTTACAGTATCTCACAAAAGTGAGGAGAGGAATTAAAAGACAAGTGTGTCTTGCCTACAGTCAAGCATGGTGCTGGGAGTGTCATGGTCTGGGGCTGCATGAGTACTGCTGGCACTGGGGAGCTACAGTTCATTGAGGGAACTATAAATGCCAACATGTACTGTGACACACTGAAGCAGAGCATGATCCCCTCCCTTCAGAGACTGGGCCGCAGGGCAGTATTCCAACATGATAACCCCAAACACACCTCCAAGGTGACTGCTGCCTTGCTAAAGAAGCTGAGGGTAAAGGTGATGGACTGGCCAAGCATGTCTCCAGACTAAAACCCTATTCAGCTTTTGGGGGGCATCCTCAAACGGAAGGTGGAGGAGTGCAAAGTCTCTAACATCTGCCAGCTCCATTATGTCGTCACGGAGGAGTGGAAAAGGACTCCAGTGGCTGTGAAGCTCTGGTGAACTCCATGCCCAAGAGGGTTAAGGCAGTGCTGGAAAATAATGGTGGCCATACAAAATAATGACACTTTGGGCCCAATTTGGACATTTCACTTAGGGGTGTACTAACTTTTGTTGCAAGCAGTTTCAACATTAATGGCTGTGTGTTGAGTTATTTTGAGGGGACAGCAAATTTACACTGTTATACAAGCTGTACACTCACTACTTTACATTGTAGCAAAGTGTAATTTCTTCAGTGTTGTCACATGAAGGCCCCGTTGACATTGCCGCGATCCGACTTGGGGGGGCGACCTCCGAGGTCGCGGTGCGAGCAGCGCGCCGCGACCTCGGAGCGGCCGCCACGGACTTCATAACATTGAAGTCTATGCGGTCGCCTCCGGGTCGCCCCAAAGAAGCTCCGGACCCTTTTTCTAAGTCGGAGTGACTTGTGTCGCTCCTATTAGAACGGGTCCGCAGCTTCCCTATGGAAGGTGACCTACGGCGACCTGTGAGGCGACCAGGTCGCCTCACAGGTCGCCTTAGTGTGAACGGGGATGAAAAGCTATAATAAAATATTTACAAAAATGTGAGGAGTGTACTCACTTTTGTAAGACACTGTAGCTTGCACTATTTTTGCATGTATCTACCTTCCTCAGTGACCTGTGCAATTGCTGTCTGGTTTGGGCTGATTTTTTTTTTCTTGTTTAGCTCTCAATAGAGTATGGATGCATGTTAGGTTTTTTAATTTCTGTGTTCACTTGGGCAGATTTACCTTCTGTACTTTTTGCTGACCATTGTCACCAGGAGAGAAGGTGATGGTAATTCCAAAATTTCTAATATATAAAATAAGATAAGATAAATACTTTTGTTGTCATTGCAACACAAATTACAATGAAATTCTATAAAAGCTCCACACATATGTAGACATATAACAGCCACAACACACACACACATGAACATTACACCCCCCATACAAAAAGCTTAAAAAAAAAAAAAGAACCCTTACCACAGCAGCAAAATCAAGTCACTTACAGCTGGATAATGTTATTTAAATTTAACATTTAGGGCCTTAAATTGTCACCAGAAGAGAAGGTGATGGTAATTCCAAAATTTTACAGTTGTCACTGAAACAGGAGGTGTGGGGATATCTTCCAATGGAGCCATCTGTTGTTATGATACCTGTATAAGAAATGATTTCCCCTCATGTAGTGTCTCTGGGACAATTAAGGGATGCCTCCTTAATGGGAACTGACAGCATAAAAAAAAACTGACAAGGGTCCTAATCATTCCATACTCCATCCAAAATTACATATTATTAAATCTAGGAAAATGTGTAGGTTAGTACATTTTTACAGGGGGCCCAAATTAAATATGTTCCATCTGTAAATGGGTGACTTTATCAGTAATTATCTTCATTTATTTTGCTAGGAACCTTTGTTCTCCTTCCTTTTTCTGCTTTTGTTAAGTGTTTGATCGATTGGTATGTCCTGCTAATCCCAATTTATGTGTTGCTTTGTAGTTACAGGATACAGGAGTAATAGTAATCCAATATTGTCCCTAATTCCTTACCATATTTTCTCCGTCCCATGAATCTAATTTTCCATTCATTCTTCATTCATCCTTTAGTTATGCATTTTTCATACATTTTTACAACTTTTGAATTGCTTTAGCTTGTTCTTTCTTTGTTACTTCATTGTTGATCTGTTTATTTGCTGTTTTTTCCTCCATCTTTGTCTGCCCCTCCATCCTCCCAATATTCTGTCTAGAGTGACTTCTGATATATAACATCTTCTGCTTTTGCTCAACAGACAGCAAAACTCAACTAAATGTCGGTCTGTATGGGAGCAGCGCACAACCCAAATCCGTATGCACAACTTCCGGGCTAGCTGTGAGGCACTCTACAGTGAGCTGGAGCCTGAAGACCGTCTGCGCTATGCTACTACTTTGCGACTGCGGCCAGATATGAAGAGTCACATGGATCGACCGTTGCTGGTGGAGACGCAAGATTCCACAGAGACCAAAGACGGCAGCCCAGAAGAGTTAGCACCCAATGAGATAGAGCCGGGGCCTGTGGAGGCTACGGAGCCAGCACCACGGAAACACCGGCACCGGGAGAGAGGCACAGGCGAAACCAATGGTGGCTGTAGAGAGAATGGTAATCATAATGGAGACTCAGGTAGTAACGATAGAGAGGAGCGCCATCGTCAGCATAGAAGTCGCAGTAAAGAAGGAGAAAGTGGGAAGGAAGGAAGGGGAGAGCGGAATCGAAGCCAAGAGAGGGGAAAGCGGCACCACCGCAGGGCCTCCCCTGAAGAGGGTACAGAAAGGGAGCACCGCCGGCACCGTACACACCGCCACTCTGCAGAAAGACAAGGCAAGGATGGTAATGGACAACCAGGTTCTGGCAGCAAAGGCGAGAGAAAGTCTCGGCACCGAGGAGGAGGGTCGAGATCAGGCACCAGAGACGGAGATGGCACAACTCGTTGTGAAAATGGGGAGGAGGTTCCTAGGTCACGTCATCGCAACAGGCACAAAGCACTTTCTACATATGACACAGAGGAGAAAAAAGAAAATAAAGATGGAGAATCTGCTGAGAAGGAACATCGTAATCACAGACCCAGGTAACTCATCCATATATCAGTGCAAGGACTCTGGGCCTAAAGCTTGGGACTGTCTGAGAGTGATTGTGTTTTCCCCAGCAACTGGTCAGCTCTCCCCTCTTCATGATATAGTACTAGGCAGAAATAGGAAATAAGAGGCTGTTTGGTTGCTTGAGAGGCAACGCTGACATATCACACACATCGATATGTGAGTTGCATAGTGGAAAATAAAGCTAAAAACAATATGAGTGTCCTGAAGGATTCCAACTCAATAATCTCTGAGCATGATGGTATTGTTCCTGGTGCCAATAATTTAGTGAGTCACTAATTCAGAACAGGTAGTTACGTAAGTCATAAGGTTCGATTTGGGGGAAAGCATGCTTGTTAAGTGACGCACCAGATAGTGGAGCAAGAAAAATTATAACAAGTCAATGGTCCAATATTTCTGATTCCTTTGAAGTACAGCAAATTATTTTTTTACCAATTCCTTTTAAAGTGAACCTGTGAGGATGGACATATAGGAGCTGTCATCATTGCAAACTTGATTTGTAGAGGTGCAGGCTCCAAAGCAATCATCCTGACTCTGACTGCACCAATATTTAATGGAAGCTGCATTGAAGAAATGATGTTGTATGATAAGGAGGTACCAGTGAAGAGATTAGAGGTTGTGTCTCTTTGAAGTGTAGCCATTGCTGTTGCTTTTTCAAAGCCTGGACCCAGCATGTGACAGTTTTTCATTGTTAATCTCATGTTATTAAAGCTCTCTCTCCTTCTACCTGTTCCAGCATCTGTTCAAACTGCTTGGAAGTCTTGTTTAATAATATATATATCTATCACTGCAGGGACCGTAACGAGGCTGAGGTCCCCGTCGGGGGTCTGCAGCAGCTGCCAGAGCAATCAGAAGATGCCGATAACCAGAAAAATGTGAACCGAATGTCTCAGCCGCACACGGATCGCTCCAGCACAGTTAATATACCCGTCACCATCACAGCACCGCCTGGAGACACCGCCGTCATACCAAGTGAGAACTCTTGCTTAGAGATGCAGTTTCTGGCATGTGCCATCACCATCATTGCACCTGTGCCAAAATGTTAATTTATTTACAATGCCTATGACATTCCCATCAGCAAGGGATTAAAGGTTAATGCACAAACTGCACTTGCCAAATTCTAAAATGGATATTTATACAGTACACACTCATTTATCTAGGGCATTACGCTTCTTAATCAACAAATTATTTGTTAGTTTAAAGGATTGTTTATATTTTGTAGACATAAAAGTTCATTTTCAAGAAAAAATAAAGCTCAAATGTTATTGCTAAAGTTAGCTAAAACACTTTAAACCTTTTAAAGGGCAGTGTCCATTTATATTTCTAGACCTAATTTTATGTGGAGAGGGGAGTGTTTATTCTTTACACAGTTTTATGTTTCCTAGGTAAACACAGACCTCCTATCTGCTTCTCTTCCATAAGGATTGTCATGTATGCACTACGACCACAGTGCTGACATATGATGTCCTATCTCTTGTTTTTACTTGCCAACCCCCCTAGGATATTGTATTGCGAAATTATTTACATGTAGACATTTTGTATTATCACTGAAACATTAGCTATAAAGCAATATTAGATCCTGCTAATTCTATCACCTGCTTGCTGTACCATATTTTAAATTCAACAGATTTGTAAGTGATTCCTTTAAAGAGACCATCCACCAAAAGGTTGAGCTTGGCGGTATGATTCAGTTCTAAGTTTTGCATACTCCACAAATGAGATATCCCTGCCAAAATTCCCAACTCTCTTTTTATCTACCCAGGAGTTTGGGATGTCCCCCTCTTCATTTCTGTTCCTCCTGTCATCATAATATAAAATATATTTTAAAAATCTAACGGGAAGAGTGGGAACCCCTCAATTTGTTAAGCAGGTGAGCAGAACAGGACACCCAGCTTAGCAATATCAATAGATGACATTGTCAGGTAATTAAAATCTAAAAAAAAAACTGACATATCAGTTTTGGCAAGAATGAGCCTTCTTCCAAGTCACATGAGGCATTGTAAGGCTGACAGTTACAAGCATGACTCCGAAAGGCAGAGGCATGATGGGACTTTTAGTTCCACAACAGCTGGAAGGCTACAGATTGATGCTTTAGGGCCTGCTAAAATTAATTATTTAAATTTATAGAGAGTTACCTGTTTTCTGACAGGTCCGTCCCGACCCATAGACTTGTATTAAGAAAGAGGATCAGTGAAGACCAGCTACTGCGTAGGAATACTAGACACGAAGCAATGAAAAGATAGGGCTGCTTTCATGTACTTATATTTTTATAAAATATATCAGTTACTTAAAAATATTTTTTAATAATTATGCTCATTTCATTTTTCTACATTATGCATCTCTATCTTTTTGCTCCCCTCCAAGTCTCTGAGTCAATTTCATCTTAATAATCTCTTTCCAAAACTGGTACACAATTGCTTGTATAATATAGTTTTCTTTCGCTAGAAAAATATGCCAGTCATAAATAGAAATAAAGTATTATGATCTACTAAAAGCCACACTTGTAAAGTGTAGCACCCTCGGCAATATGGTTTATTTCACACTATAAATTAGACTAGTAGACCATTTTTATGGCCATTTATTCCATTAAATAACTGTCTCCAGGGTAGGAAATCTGACCATCACTGAAAATAAGGTAAGGCAGGCATTTTTCACCTAAGGTGAGAGAAGGACTACCAGTTTTGTAATGACCACCCATAAATGTTGGGTGAATTTGTACCCCCTCACCTAGTCACTCTTTTCATAAGGTTGATCGATTTCACTGGACGTGTCTGAACCCCTCTCCTCCATCACTCAACATTACCACAGAGTACCTGTGTGCAGTGTCTACTACCTGCTACCTTTGGTATCCTCACTTGTACCCACAAATACCATAGTAGTATTGGCCAACAGTTTAAACTACTATCAAGGAAAAATTCCCCAGTCAATGTCAGTTGACATTTTTTTGTAGATAATAGTGGCTGTGGACATGTTACTGTAGACAAAAAAAAAAAACATTAAAGTGAGCAGTGCTTAGTGGATATGGGAAATCCTATTATTAGTAATATTTTCTTCTTATTATTATTGTATAATCTTATATTAATAGAGTTAACAATATTGTAATTATTGTGCAAAGAAAGTAGCACTTTTTTGTGGAATGTTTCTGTATATTTATAGTATATAATATATATTTAAATATATGTTAGTATTACAAACATTTTGATTAAACTGAAGGCAAACATTTTATTTTGTTTTGGATAGAGTGGCGAAGTGTTTAAACCTCTGTCCAGTTTTAACACCAGCTGTGTACCCATAGGGGAGGTTCCCCCTCACTTCCTGCCAGGACAGTAAATAATGTGACATCTCTCCAATGGCAGCACAAATACACATTTGGAGTGAGGAAGGGTGGATGAGCATTTTTGATGTTATATATTTTTTTTTCCAACCGTGCCTTCATTTTCTTGTGACAACCACACCCTTTATTTTTTGAATCACGGGGGGCAGAAAGTGAGGGAGAAGGTCCCCCAATAGGGTCAAAGACAGGAAGTAGCCTAAAAGAATCATTAGCTCCTCCCCATTTCCAAAACTTTAAATGTATGCTAATTTGGCGCAGCCTACATTTTACCCCAGCACACTCAGTTCCCTACTCAATTATTACTCTAGATACTGGTCTCTCAAGACTTCTCTGAGTAACATGCAGTTGTAGGAATGTTTCTAATTCTTGGTGATCTGCTGACATACACACCAGCACACATAATGGATTCAATACAGAATAACAATACATCCTCTAATGACTCCTCACAGTCAATAACGTGGAATTCGACGTCAAGTCTGAGGAGAAGAAGGAGATGGAAGCAGAGGATTTAACGAAAAATGGGCCGAAGCAGATTCTGCCATACAGCTCCATGTTCATCTTCAGCTCCACCAACCCGTGAGTGCTTTCGAATTGCCAATACATTCACCATCATCCCTCAATTGTCATTGCTAGCCCTCATCTGTGTTGCAGGAAGGCTGGGTCACTTTGTCATATGAACAATTTCTGTCAGCAGTCCATTTCATCCCGAGGACATTTGCGTCAGACTTTAGCTTAGTTGTTGAAAAATGATTTGACAGGAGCTTCATCAAACAGAGGAAGAATTTAGTGTGTGGAAGGCATGTGTGGTAGTAAAGACAAAGCGCCTGATGGTTTTCCTTCTTGCTTTCCTGACAGAGTCCGCCGCCTGTGTCACTACATTGTCAACCTACGCTATTTTGAGATGGTCATCCTGGTAGTCATTGCCCTTAGCAGCATTGCACTGGCTGCGGAAGACCCCGTACAGGCCGATGCCCCTCACAACGATGTAAGCAACCCTGAGGGTCCAGATTGTTTTTTTTACACCAATCTACAAGGATTTCAAAATCTGAAATGGAAAGTTAAAAGAGAATGTGGTTTTGTTTGTTTTCTTTATTATAGTCAAGATTAAAACATTTTTTTTAAATATTTGTTGTTTTATTAGTCTAACACATAATAAATAATTTATGCCTACTCATTTTCAGAGAGAAGGTGGAGCTTTAGGGTTCTTTTCTTGTAAATAACACATTGTTTACAGACCACAGTAGTTCAAACTGAAATTTAAACAAACACAAATTCATGAAATGGGTTGATTACTAAAACTGGAGTGTGCAAAATCTGATGCAGCTGTGCATGCCAGCCTGCTTCTAACTTCATCTTGTTCAATTTAGCTTTGACAAGAAAACCTGAAAACTGACTGGTTTCTATGCAGAGCGGCACCAACTTTTACACTCTCCGGTTTAAGTAAATAAACCCCAAGGACTTCTTCCACTCTTTCAGTACAGCTCTGTCTGAGGTTTCAGTCAGAGACAGCGTGCCTGAAAGGTAATAACTACAGCTTGGCTTTCCCTTTAGAAAGCCCATTGTGCAGTGTAAATTCATAGCCTCATATAACGTGTTTGAGAAATATGTTGAATGTGCATGAACAGGTAAACACAAATGCAAAGAAGCATCTCAGTGTTTACAGAAGTACAGCCATTCACTTGTATGACAGGCTTTAATTGATTTACCATGGGTATACCTGAACTGCCAGAACCAGATTGTAGTTTGACAGCCAGGTCTTGATTTCTTGTTACACTTTTAAAAAACGTCCAGTTCACACCTCATGTAGTCCAGTGCGTTTTTTTTTTTCTGTACCAAAAATGCATGAAAAGTAGGTTATATGGTTTCCATGGCATAGTTCACAACAGTAAGAAAGCAGCACCAGCTTAGTGAAGCATAAGGTTTATTAATACAAAAAACACGTAGTAACTTACTCTTAGGTAAGTAAAGGCCGGTAGGGTAGGTGAATGGAATCATCCATCTTCTTGTCCTGGATACCGTTGCAGAAAGGAGGGGTGCAGGGTGCCGGTAGTGCATGGAGGCTGTTGTCTGGCAGCCTGTCTGATGGTGCTGTGGTTGTGGGGGACTCTCAGTGGGGCCCCACTTCCTACTTCCAGTCAGCCTGACATCACTTCCTGTGAGGCGGAGGGAAAGATGGGCATTGCTAGCTTTCAGAGCATCCTAATGAAACAAGAGTAAGTTACTACGTGTTTTTTGTATTAATAAACCTTATGCTTCACTAAGCTGGCGCTGCTTTCTTTCTGTTTATTCTTCTCAGAGCCTCTCCTTGCTCCAGCTGGCAGCCACTTTTCGTGGGCCCCCTCCCCCTCCCCGTTCCACCTTATCCTTTTTTATATTTTTCTACCCATTTTTTACTTTCTATATTTTTACCTCTTTACCTCATGGTATGCCACCCACTAACATCAGAGAGCGCCATGTGATCATTGACTTTATAGTTCACAACAGTGCTGTCAGTTTCAGGGCATTCCAGTTTCAGAAACAAAAAGTAAAACTTGCTGCAATTTTCCTGCACTGGACTGTACTGGAACATAGTAAAACGTATCAAAAACTAACCAGAATGCAATGAAATGCATCCAAAATGCACCCGATACCAGTACAGTGAAAAAATAAACGGGAAGAAAAAAAAGAACAAAAAAAACACCTAGAATGCATCTGGAAATCAAAAATGCACCAGAACACATTAAAAACGTGCACGCAGGAACGGATCTGGAGTGCGTTTTTGTGTTGTGAACCAGCCCTTATTTACTTTTAGTTTTTACTTTCCTTTGATCCGCACATAGGGGTTGATTTACTAAAGGCAGATAGGCTGTAAACTTTGCAAAGTGTGGTTGCACTATGCAAGTGCAGTTGCTCCAGAGCTTAGTAAATGAGGTAAAGCTTCACTTTACAAAGAATACCCAATCACATGCAAGAAAAAAAAAAAAACAGCATTTTTTCTTGAACATGATTGGACGATGGAAGTCAGCAGAGCTTCTGCTCATTTACTAAGCTCTGGAGCAAATGCACTTGCAGAGTGCAACTGCACTTTGCAAAGTGCAGTCTTTTTCCCTTTAGTAAATCAACCCCATAATGTCAACTGAAAAGTGTTTTTATTGTTATTTTTTAAACCCTATTTAGCTGGCATTGTTTCAGATGAATTTTATTTATCTAATTATTTTCCTATCTTTATTAATTTACCTTTTAGATTTCCATTCATATTACATCAAATTTGGAAAAAAAAATGTTTTTTCAATCTGTAATAAGACTAGGAGGCCTGCTGGAAAAAAAAACACTCAAGCATTCACACAACCATCACAAATAACCTCCATCATTAGTATAATATGTTTACTTCGTATGATTATAGTTTCACTTTAAAGTAGACCTGAACCCAAAAGGGAAGGTTTGGAACTTTATAGGAAGCATTTAGAATTTAATTGTTCCTAAGCATTTCCTTGAATATTATACCCTTTTTCTTGAATTCCCTCTGAAAAACAGCTGTACCTTTCCTGATATTTGACTAGGCACACCACTGCTTATAGCCTTATAACTGTATATCTGCACTGTGAGATCTAAGATGCTGCTGCCTCTGACTGCTAGTCTCATGAGATTTGTAGTGAGATCTTCTTGGAGGCTCTGAGATCAGCAAAGCTCTACCATTATCAAGATGGTCGCCACCAGAAAGAGACACTGTGAAGAAGGCATGGTAAGTCAGTAATGAGGGAAAGATCAGCTTCAGGGAGACCACAGGCAATACTGTTAACTAGTCCTTTGCACTGCCTCCAGGGATCAGTTCCTCTGGACAAAGGGTCCTAAAAAAATAATTGCAAAGCCATTGTTTTTTGATTTGCTACTCTTACCTTTAGTTTTTATTTTTCCTATCTGTTGGTAACAGTTTTTGGATATCCTTGTGATTGCAGGTGCTGAAATACATGGATTATATTTTCACAGGGGTCTTCACTTTTGAGATGGTGATAAAGGTAAGTGTAACCACTACATGAGTTTAGTTTACTACCCACAGTCCATAGGTGAAAGGTTTCTATCTTGCATAATAATATGCAGTTGTCTGTTAATCAAGTCAAATGTATACCGTTTATTAGTTGACTATACAATACCAGTCTTAGTTGCCAAACATTGCCTGAAAGTTGGAATTAGGCTTGTAGTAGAAGACTTTTCCGCAGCTGAGCGGGCAGATGACAGGTCTGTGTCCGCTCAGTTTATGCAGAGCAAACACAGACAGAGCCCGCTCTGCTCTATGGGCTGCTGGTTTAAATGGACTTTGCTGTCTGCTTACAACTGACTACCTTGATCTGATCTGCCTAAATAGGGGGGGGGGGGGCGGATTGAATCTGAGGTAGGCAAGTGTAAATGGACCCCCTAGTCCATAGGGGTGAATGGACCGTCTGATCAGGTCCGCTTGAATAACTGACAGGCGGAACTGATCAGAATGTGTGAAAGAGGTCTAAATCACGAGAGGAAAAAGAGAAGGTCAGTTGTTACCCTATTACTGGAAGTATTTTCAAGGGTTAAGGCAGGTGAATGGAGCAGCAAGGAAGTGTGCTAAAATTGAGTACCAGCTGAAAAGAAGAATGGGCTATCAAGGCCACCTTTCATTTTGTCAAGAATGGTGAAGTGACAGGTGTACTTTAAAGGTTACACCTCTTTGTGACATCACCATAAAAAAAACACATCTAGAGAGCCTGCAAGTGTATATTATATATATATAAATACACAGTATTTCTCAAGTCATAAAAGTCTATGTATTAAGAGACCATTCCTTTATTTTATCCTTCAGCTTGGCTTGACTCATTAATGTCTCTAGTATACATATAATAAATGAAAAAAAGGCATTACAACATTAGTATTTGGGTCACAGTTTTCCCCTTGCTTGGTTTTGTTTTGGGTTTTTCTAATCCATTATAGAAAAACACACTCTACTGATATTACTCAACAGTTCCTGTGCTGTGAAGCCACACAGAGCCTCCTTTACAGTGTTTTCCGTAGACTTCCAACAAAATCTAATTAATATTAGCTGTGTCATTTCTGTGCACTAATTAAAAGCTTGGCCGTTCTGAGAAGGCGCTTCTCTATTCATTTGCTAATTAAAATATGGAAAGTTCTAAGATTAGTCAGCGTTTGGGACTGGGAAACACACCCACCTGAAAACTCATATCATGTGCCTAAGATCACGCCAGGACATTCAATAAACCCAATAACAGTGGACCAGCATCATCCATTTCTTGCAGTTTTAAAAGTCTGTTGTGTAGCAATGCATTTGCAACTGGGTCTTGCAATAGTTATGTCCATTTTCCCTCCAAACTTTGAGTGGTTGACCTGAAACAAAAATACAGGTAAGGTCTTCTAACTTGCCTCTTGTTCCAGATCAGTAACTTAAAATACATAATCCATAAGATTGGGAATGGCACTTCTTACTTCTTTTTCTTTCTGTTTTTGTATATATTAAAAAATAAATAAGGAATAAAAAAAAGGAGTAAAAAAAAAAATCCACCCGATCAGCATAATAGCCAGCAATACACATTTTCACACAGAATCCCTATAGTACAGGTTTACTTTGAAACCTAACTCTAGTTTTGGACAGTAAGAAAGACATAAAACCTATGTAAGACCTTTATTTTCAGACTTGTGGGGATTACCCTGCTCTTCTTGTCAGAAGATGGAAAATCACTCCCTACATTGCACCAAAATACTTTTGCAAAATGGGTAAGGGTTAGTACATCTATCAGGTTAATAATATTAAATGGGTCTTCCTGTGCCATTGACAACCTCTTCCCTCTTTTCTTGTCCTTCTGTCAAGAGGTGAAGTCTCCCCAAAAGAGACACAGACAGCAATATAAAGTTTAACTGATACTATACTGATAATGTTATACAGAAAACATGGCAACTGTGCTAAAGACAGAAAGCAGGTTTTCCCCAGTGCTACTGAACAAAGCTAGAGCCTTGCCACTGATTCTTATATAAGAATTGCAACTCTTTCCATGAGTAGTTCCTGTAGACTGCAGTAAGAGTTGGACATAGTATACATAAATGTAAAGAAACTATAAATACAATCCAATAATATGATGTTATGCTCACTTCTTTAAAATATAATAAATAAATAACAAAACAATTAATAAATATGCATGTGATAGTGATGCAGTGATAAATAAACCATATAGCACATAAAAGTGATAAGAAGTGCGTTAAATGAACATCCTTGTAAATATATAGTTCATTAATGTGGACAGTGTAATAAAATCGTGAATAATCAAAGGTTATGATCAAGTGAACAGATAAATAAGTGACTCCAGCACAGAGTGATAGAAGAAATAAATCAAACACTCTTCTGGGTGTGCTACACCCTTACCTTACTGCTGTAAGGTAACAGCATGTACTGGATCTCTGACAATCCTGAAGTAAATCTGGGGTGGGGGCTGTGACGTCCTGAGATCTCCAATTTAAACAGAGTACACACAAGAGAGATCTCAGGTCTCCACAGCCCCCACCCCAGATTTACTTGAGGATTGTCAGAGATCCATTACATGCTGTTACCTTACAGCAGTAAGGTAAGGGTGAAGCACACCCGGAAATGTGTTTGATTTATTTCTTCTATCACTCGGTGCTGGAGTCACTTATTTATCTGTTCACGTGATCATAACCTTTGATCATTCACGGTTTTATTACACTATCCACATTAATGGACTATATATTTACAAGGATGTTCATTTAATGTACTTCTTATCACTTTTATGTGCTATATGGTTTATTTATCACTGCAGCACTATCACATGCATCTTTATTTATTGTTTTATTTGTTTTATTTATTATATTTTATAGAAGTGAGCATAACATCATATTATTGGATTGTATTTATATTTTCTTCACATTTATGTATACCAAGTTTTTTTCACCTATTTAGTCACAGCAGATTTTTAATGTATTTATTGCCTTTATAAGCGCAGCTCCACATTTTATTCTATTTTATTCATTTGATCCAGCTTTGGTAAGGCTTAACAGGCAGCTGCAGCTATGCTTCATCTTATATACCATTCTTACCTGATAGCGCAGGGGTCCTATCCATACCTACCTAAGAGTAGGACATAGTCATGAAAATGTTTAATTTTTTTAATTGGCGTGATCAATTTGAACCCATCTAGGCAGCACTAAAGACATGCATAATTACATTATAGAGAGGCTCTGATGAATTAAGTTGAATGCCTATATTGCAAAGTCACAGCCTCAGGAATTAGTGTTCTTAGAAAATGATGACCAAAGGGTTTTGCAGAGTAATTTGGCCTAGTCTGTATGACTAAAACCAGAAAATGAAAGTCCTCTCATTCTAATGTTGCACTTTGAATGGGAAGTTCCTTTAAATGCAGTTGGAGGCATTTGGTATCTCATTCTGCTTTGACATACACACAGAGTTTTAAGCTGTTGCTGAGTCATGATTTTGGAGTCATGCATATGTGTAGGTGGTATATTGGGATCACTTTATCTTGGATAGGATTGAATTAGCCATGGGGAAGTTGTGACAGGTGGGAGGGTTTAAGAGAGCTTGACCATTGCTGTTAATTGGGGCCCCAGAGCTCAAATGCTGAACTGCCATAAGGTAGGGTGTGGAATTTTTGAGCAGTAGCCTACTATTCCCTTGAGATAAAAACAATTAGAAAAGGAAAGCATGTTGGTGGCAGGATTGATACCCAACATTAAATTGTATTGTCCCTTATAAGACTTTATTTATTTATTTTTTTGTCCGCAGATGATTGATTTGGGTCTTCTCCTTCATTCTGGTTCATATTTCCGGGACCTCTGGAATATTTTAGATTTTATTGTGGTCAGTGGTGCCTTGGTGGCTTTTGCCTTCTCGTAAGTATCATCTACCTAAAAACCAATATAAATACAGGTGGTGAACAGCATGAATATTTGTTTTAGTGTTTTTTTTTTTTTTGTTTTTTTTTTTTGTGTGTACATTGATTTAGTGATATTTTCAAAGTCTTTTGTAAATTAGTTTATATAATGTAACCTAATAAAAATGATGATGATGGGTTATATTAGTGTAAGTTCATTTTTAGCTTAGTTTAGTTGGACAAATGAAACATAAATCATTTCATTTATTAGATGTCGTATTTACATAATCTATTATGTCAGTGATTTCCAAAGGTATCCCCAAGTCCCACTAGCAATTCAGGTTTTTTTGGATATCCACCACACTGCTCACTAACTAAATCACATTGTTGAGACAGGATTATCTGTGTAAAGTTGTTTGCAAAACACATGTTGTTGGTGGGATTGAAAATAGGTTTTCGGAAATACTGTATCCAGTTATTTCAGACTCCAAAGACCTAGTAGTGCTCTCCTTGCTCTTTTGCCATCTTGTTTTTTAAACTTCTTAATTCTGCAAATTGTAAGAATGAAGAGAAGAACAGCTTACTCAAACCCACCTTGGATCCTACCAATAGGAAACATCTGGGGGTTCTACTGCTAGACATAGCAGAAGCCACTCTTTCTGCTGGAACTATAACTAGATCAAGGTGGACTTTCCTGGATATCACAGCAAAACCTCCCCGGTAACTACCAACAGCATTACCCACTAGCCATTAAATCTCACCAGTACACCTAGCTGGACACCCCAGGAGCTTACCAGTAAAGCAGATTACCTTGTATTCTACCACTAGACTGAGGATTACCACATCGGTTCCTTCATCTAGACCTTTTAGTCCACTATAGCCCTAGTAGGACCCTACTATAGCCTGTTTTAGGGATAACAAGAAGACACAGAATAACACTGCTAATCCTAGCCGACCACTCTGCATCCTACCACTGAACCTAACAGGATGACCATGGAGCTATCATTTAGACGTAGCAGTTCTCCAGGGATGGTACAACGAAACCTAGTAGGAATTACATAAATCCAATTTCTAGTGATATGAGCTAACCTTCCAGTTACATTGCTAGATATAACAGGGCTGCCCTTGATTCATCTTGAACATCTAACAAAGCATCCTTGATTCTACCAGTATACCTAGCAGTTACACCATAGATCCTGGGACTAGATTTAGCATGGCTATCCCGTATAAAAACACTAGGAATTGGAGGACCCCCATAGATCCTGTTAGTAGACCCTGGAGGGCTACCTTGAAACACTTGTTCACTAGAGAAGAAACATCTTATGTCCTGTGACAACTCGATTTGACACCCATACACACTGCCAACCAAATGTAACATATGAGAACAAAAAAATATTTGGTAAATCTTAGTGAATTCCATCTAAATACAATTTGTTGTAGGTGAGGTACATTTAAATATTGGCTATCAAATCCAGTTTGATAATTAAGAAATGCATATAAAATATATGAAAGTGTATTCTAAAAAAACATGGAGAAAAGGTCAGAAAATACTAATGTATAATACAGTTGACTGATGAAAATACATTTGGCCAGGAAGTGATTATTGTTCCAGTACATACTGCCATCTGTAGGAGAGTTACAGTGCAATTACCTCCAAAAATTTGTAGTTAATACTTAATATGATTTTTTTTTTTCAGAAGATTACTCATTTATTTGGAGGCTTCTTAGTAAAGTGTATAGCTATCTTTAGGAAGGAGGGAATTAAAGGACAGGAACTGTGTACAGATGTTGACTTTATGTTAAAGGCATTGTTGACTTTGTTGTTGCTTTGTGGCTTTATGTAGTGTGCTTGTACACTGATTTTACGCTTTCTCTTTGTCTCTCCATGGCCGGATTCTCTTTTTCTGTCTCTAGGAGTTTTGTTGGGTAAATGCAATATAATTTCTACACATACAGGAAGGTCCTGTATGTGTCCCCCAATTCTTGTTTCTGTGCCCTATAATCTTAGAACCATTGTAACAACACCAACCTTTTCTTTTTGTCATCCTGTACCACAATGTAGAATTAGCTACAACCATCTCATTATTTCATTGAATGAACTGCAGATGAAGGTTTAAGTAAACCTTGGAGGCATTATTAGACAATGCACTCCTAGGGGCTAATTTTGAAAGCTGATTCAGAGGCTGTTAGATATTACAGCCTACTTCAGCGCATGCGCTCGTCATATAAAATCCACCACATGCATTGACCCCAGCTAACTAAGATTTTTACTGTACTGTAAGATGGCCAAGAGATTTTGTACACCTTACAGCAGGCTTAGGCAACCTGTGGGACGTTTTACTCCTAGTAGTACTACAGCCTTATGTGTCACATATTGCCTAAGCCTGCCACCCAAGATAACCTTGGATCACATCTAATGATTTGTCATTCTGCACCTGTGACGTACTTAGTTTACCTGTGCTGTGCTGGTTTGAATGTTTTATATCTTGTAAATATAAATCAGATGAGTACAGAAGCCTTTCATACTCATCTAAACCTTCTCCAGTATTTTCCCCCTCCCTTTGCAAACTAGTGGTGCACTTCTGCAGCGTAAGGATTTCTAGCACTGTAGCCAGCTCCTCATCCCTAAAAACAGGATTTCAGAAAGTGTGTACTTAAATTTAAAGAAATCCTCTAGTCAGGAGAAAATAATCAGTAAAACCATTTAGAATATATTATATGTACTACTTTTTTCTATAAGCAAGCTTCAAAAGTATCTTTAAATGAGGGATAAAAAGTTTTATTTGGCAGCATCTAATAAATAAATGCAACAACATGTATGAGGGTCCTCTGCATGCTCAAGATAAACCAAGCACAGACAAATTAGGGATCTCAGACTATGGAATAAAAAAAAAATCCAGAACACTATTCTAGGCTTTGTCATACATACAGCCTATAGCTTGACTGAGGTCAGGGCTATAATACCATCTTTTGTAGATTCACAATTGGAAAGCTTTTTTCTACTTCACTGCCTAGTGGTACTTTCAAGAAACAAAAACAGACAGCTCTTTACATATTTAGAACTAAAGTTTGAGTTTTGACTGGAGTTCATTATGAATTTCACACTTTATGATTACTGGCAATGTTAACAACAGGAACTTTTAAATGCTAGTAGTGTGGGTTTGAGTGCCCCCAAACCTCTGCATTCCATTATGCAAATCCAGTCTAGGGCTAGTAAGATAAATTTCAGGCCCACCTTCTGTGACTTGCTATTGGCTGCTTCAAGTCTAATGACTTGCATCTTTGACCTATGGTGAGGTGGAGGAGGCAAGAAAGATCTCAACCTTGCAAGCACTGGTCACGTTTTCTATAAGATAGCTTTAGAATTGAGGGATCCAGGGTGCTCATTTATGGATGTATCTGTTTCCTCTGGAAATGAGCATTGTGGAAGGTAAAAGGTTTGCGGTTTGTGGAAGGTATGGTGATGCCAGGCCAGTTTCTGCAGGTGCCCAAGCACTGGCTTGTCCTGGCCTCAAACAAACCCAGTTCCTGGTCATTACAGATAATGTATTTTACTTGGCTAAGGTAGTAATGAGATATTTAAAAGGTGTAAACTACTGAACAACATTTGTTGTTTATAGTTTGGCAAAACCCATTTCAGGCAAAATGGCAGTCATTATGCATACTGCTGGTCCATCTCTATCACTTACAATTGGAAATTAACCTGCTGATGGTCAAGGGATGGAAATGACAAAAAATTAAAAATAATATGTTTCCTGGTATATTTTTTTCCTGCCTGTGTAACCCCTATGATGATGATCGTGTAATCCCCAGTATGATCACCACTAATGGAAAGGTTGTTAAATAATCCACATGGGGTTAGGGCTCTGTAGCAGAAAGACAGCACAGCACAGGTATGAAACCCAATCGGGTATGCATGACTAACCAAGGTGCATGATGGATGAAGCATGCTCTGCATCTGGGAGTCCCCACTGGATGCTGTGGCCCCTCCCCATTCCTAAGGAATGGTAATGTTAACGGAGCCCTGGTTAATATCTTACAGCAACAATTCTGTTATCAGGGTATCTGCATACATTTTTATACCATCCTGACATAACACAGAGAATTCCTTGTCCAAAGATTGTCCTACTTCTGAAACTATATTCTGTTTTCCTCCAAAGAATGTTGGTGGTACCTCATTAAAGAGAACTCAGTATAAGGCCAACCGAAAAGGGTCCAAATAGTGTAAATAAGAAGAAACACAAATCAGACTGGATAATCATTCTCAGGCTCAAAACTGTCTTCTGTTGCATTGTGACCATTGGATTGAGTGCAAAGAAAATTCGGTCAAATGTTGTCCCCAAAGTGGCATTTATTTGTATTGTAACAAACGTATTTGTTGCAAACATGTAAAAAGTTATCTTCAATAATTTTGATTTGAAATAGAACAACCATAAAGTAAGAAGGTAGGCTCAAATCTGAAAAACCATTTAAATCATATGCTGGAGCCCACATGCAAATAGTCATATTAAAGTATATCCAAAGGCTTGGTGTCTGTGTACCTATTAGGTAGAATCACAGATTTAATTTTTCCTGGAGACCATTATTTAGGAAGTAAAAGACAATACCACATTTTGAGTTGTCAGAAAGACAGGAGTTAAGGAAAATCTACCAATGGGACATGGTAGTTCTGGTGACTACCAGGGCTTTCTCTAATTTTCAAGTGATTTCCTTACTTCCTGTTGTTGCTATGGACAGGAAGTGAAGGGACATCTCATCAATGTGCAAAAAAAGCCTGACAGGGGTTATAACTCCCCTTTATTCTATTCAGAATAATAAAAAAAAAAATGTGCCTTTAGTTCTACTTTAAGCTTACAGCAGGCCAGTGCAGGTTTCCTTTAAGATAAATCAGGTCAGTTGTCCTTTCCATGAGTGATATTATAAGGTATTTCTCTGTGTTATAAGAAGAGATGTCTAAAAAAAAAAATGAAAGCGCAGCCCTGATAAGAGTGACCCAGATTCTGGGAAAAGCATTGTGAGAGGTAAAGCATGAATCTGATCCTCGGGGTGAAGACGCTCACGCTGGGTGCCATCTTGTAACATTTGACTGACGCTATCTCTTTGTGTATCCTCTGTAGAGGGAACAAAGGGAAAGATCTAAACACCATCAAATCCCTGCGAGTCCTCAGGGTTCTGCGGCCTTTGAAAACCATTAAGCGGCTGCCTAAGCTCAAGGTTTGTTTTCTTATCTGTCTGTCTTCTAAGGCTTCATTTACCGCCTTGTTTTCTGACTTATTATATGTGTTTACAGCATGTTTGCAGCTAAACAGCTAAAATCCCAGCTGAAGTACATCTATATTGACTGTTTTATCTGTCATCATATTTATTATTCCGCCAGCTTCATGACGCAGGCCTACTACCCTCCATCACTGGCAAAGTGACACAGCTCTTTGTATTTGCAGCATATTGACACGGCTGGAGTCCTTCTCTTGCTTTATTCCTTTCCCCCTGTAACCTGCTGAAAAGCCTCCCTCTTCCAGGCCACAGTGCCTGAAACATGTTTATTGGCAGCACTGTACAGTGCAGTGCTTTGTGGTTCACAGTGTACAACTTTAAAAATAGATCTATCTCAGTCATTAATATTAGCAGCCTTTTCAAATCCATTTACTGACTTCTTTATGAATATGTAACTGGACTAAAGGATCCTTTTTTTTATTTCCCCAGAATGTAAAATCAATTTAAAATAAATTGGTGACCTGCTAATTGCATCTGAGAAACAATTGCAGATGTTTTCCCGGAAAAAATGTAGTGCTCTTTAAATTTCAAACAGTTTTTATGTGTTTTCAGATGGCCTCTCCACCAGAATGCAGCCTCTTCCTATTCATACTGTAGTTTTCTGTATAACCCAAGACCTGTATCTATTAGCATATATTCCTATTTGTGGATTATGTATGGAGTTCAGCAAGGGTGTAATTCTCTGGATTCGCAGATTTAGAATTGGGAAGTGCTTCTTGCATGAAAAATTACTTTCTGACTTGCCCATCTGTGTTAATAAGCAAAATATGTAAAACTGTTACCTAGGTTTAATTTATTGTGTAGAGAACCTGGCTGCTGCCAAGTTATAATTTGCCTCGGCATCACCAAAAAAATATTCCTGAACTCCGCTGGTCTGCTGGTCACATGATGAGTGGAAAAATAAAAAGGTGTACAAGAACATCCAAAACTTCCAGGTGGGCAAAAACAGAAATATGCAAATCCTCACTCAGCCCCCCTGCTCCCCCCCATAACTAAAATACACATTTTAGGTGAACTGGCAATTTGACCTGAAATGAGACATTATCTACAGGTATCCTTTAGTGTAATCATTATGCTAGTTTTGCTCTAAAAAGTTGAGTTGTTGGTGAGGCCCCATATTCTTCCTCTTATGGTCACTGTTTCCCCAGGCGGTTTTCGACTGTGTAGTGAATTCACTGAAGAATGTACTCAACATCCTCATCGTTTATATGCTCTTCATGTTCATATTTGCCGTCATTGCTGTTCAGCTCTTCAAGGGCAAGTTTTTCTACTGTACAGATGAATCAAAAGATCTGGAGAAAGATTGCCGGTAAGTGTCGGAAAGAGGAAAATTACAACCTCAAGATCATAAAACTCTCTACTGATGATCTTTCTGCTTTGTCTAGGGGGGAATATCTTAATTATGAAAATGATGATGTGAGGGCACAGCCCAGGGAATGGAAGAAATATGAATTCCACTACGACAATGTCCTTTGGGCTCTCCTGACTCTCTTTACGGTTTCAACTGGGGAAGGGTGGCCCAAGTAAGTGCTCTCTACTCTGACTACCATACAGTAAAAGTATATCCAGTAACAACGAAAAATTACTTATTACTAATATTACTTATTTAGCAAGATAGTGGTAGAGACACACAATGGATAAATGCTGTTCGGCTTGTTCAAGTACTATACAAATGCTTGTTCAAGTACTATATACATATCACCCATCATGGCTGTTTGAAGTGAACCTATCAACTGTTTTAAATTTGTAAAGAGAATGTGCTTATTAACCACTGTGGTGCAAAATTCAACAAACATGCCTAACAGAAAAAAAAGTTGCAAAAAAAGAAAAAACGGAAAATTCCTATCATACTTACCGTAATTTTCCTTTCCTGATAGTCTCCATGGCAGCCTACGTGTGGGTTAACCCCGCCTCCACTCCAAGGGTATAGGACCCCCCTCCCATAAATTTCAGCTCTCAGGTACAGCAGGTGTTCCATATCTTAGCCGAATCCAAGACGAGAGGGTGGGTACTCCGGCTGCCATGGAGACTATCAGGAAAGGAAAATTACGGTAAGTATGATAGGAATTTTCCGTTTTCCTGTTTGTCTCCATGGCAGCCTACGTGTGGGAAATAACTAGCTCACTCCACACGGGTGGGAATGCTTTAGCAAAGAAAATTTTAATTCATGCTATTTGCAGACAAAACAGTCAAACCAAAATTAACTGAGGACAGAGAAGCAGGCTCTACACAATAGTGGGTCATAAAAGTATTGACTGATGACCACGAAGCCGCTCTGCAAATCACATCTGGAGCCACGTGCCGCGAAGCCGCCCAGGAAGTAGAGATACTCCTTGTAGAGTGCGCCGTCACCGCCTCCGGAGGAGCCAGCCCCTCCGCTCTATAGGCCTGTTGGATAGCTGCCACTATCCATGAAGCGATAGTCCTAGATGAAGCAGGTTTACCTCTGTTCTTTCCCCAGAACAGGACAAAGAGGTTGTCAGACTGCCTGAATGGTGCAGTTGCTTGAAGATAGGCTTTTAAGGATTCTCCTACATCCAACGGATGAGGATTGGACTCATTAGATGACCGGAAAGTAGGCAGGACAATCTCCTGATTCTGGTGAAACACCGGGGTGACTTTCGGATTTGAATTCAGCCTGGGTATTAGTACTACCCGATCCGGGAAAAAAGTCAAGAATGGTTCCTTACATCCGAGAGAACTTAATTCAGAGACCCTTTTAGCCGAAGTAATGGCTACCAGGAAGACAGTTCGGATGGTCAGGTCCTTGATAGAAGAAGAGGAATCTATGCCCGATTTGGAGAGGGCATTTAGGACAAGAGGTAGATCCCATTTTGGGAACCTAGGTCTTCTCTGAGGATTGAGCCTGACTGCTCCTTTGAAGAATTGTTGAATTAGTGGGTGTTGGGCCCACATTACCCCGGAGAAGGCCGACAAGGCCGAAACTTGAACTCTAAGAGTTGCCACTGAAAGGGGCATATCCAGACCAGCCTGAAGAAAACTTAGTATTTCTTGAATCCCAGGGACTGAGGAAGACATACCTTCAGGATATGCAGACTCCATGAATCTTGCCCAGATTCTACAGTATACTTTATTAGTACTTGGTCGTCTAGCATTCATCAAGGTGGAAATGGCTGTAGATGGGCAGCCGAGCAATTCCAACCTTTCCCTCTCAAGAACCAGACCGTCAACCGGAGAATTGCAGGACAGGGGTGCACTGATGTTCTCTGAAGAAGCAAGTCTGGTCTGAGGGGAAGAGGTACCGGGTCCCGGTAACTCAGTTGTAGGAGTAGCGGAAACCATGGCCTGTTCGGCCAGAAAGGCGCCACCATCACTATCTCCACATCTTCCGCTTGAAGTCTTTGCAGGAATTTGAGAATGATGGGTACTGGAGGAAAGGCGTAAGCCCTGCTGAACTCCCACCTGTCGGTTAGTGCATCTGTCCCGTAAGCTTGAGGACACTTGCCTCTCGTGACATACTTCTCCAACTTGTGGTTGCAAGGGGAGGCGAACAGATCAACTTCGGGAGATACTCCCAACGACAGAATCCATTTGAACGACTCCACATGGAGAGACCATTCTTTGTGGTTCAACTGGACCCTGGACAGAAAATCCGCTTGAACATTCTGTGAACCTGGAATGTAAACTGCCGAGATGTTCATCAGGTGAGTCTGGGCCCAGGACATGATCGGGTCTAATTCTCGTAGCAGAGAGAGACTCCGTGTCCCACCTTGTCTCTTCACATAAGACACTGCCGTGGTGTTGTCCATCCGAATCATTACAGATTTCCCCTCTAGCAGGTGTTGGAAAGATCGAAGACCCTGGTAGGCTGCTCGGAGTTCCAGTATATTGGAGACTGGAGTGTGTCTCTGAAAAGACCATCTCCCCTGTGTCATCTCTGTCAGACAATGAGCCCCCCAACCTGAGTTGCTGGCGTCTGTTGTGGTTATAGTCCATGAGACTGGAACCAGAGAATGACAGTTGAGCAGATTCCTGCGTTGCAGCCACCAAAGAAGACTGGATCTCATGCTGGAGGAGATATGAATGTACTGATCTTTCTCTTCTGTGTTCCATTGTTGTAGGAACCCTTTTTGGAAGGGCCTCATATGCCAGAGAGCCCATTTGACCATTGGAGCCGTGGACACCATGGTGCCAATGATTTTGAGGCACTGAGAGGCTTTCAGGCGAGGAGAGGAAAGAGCCGGAAGGATTCTCTCCCTCACTACCGGTATCTTCTCTAATGGGAGAGAGATTGAATTCTCGACGGTGTCGAATTGCGCCCCAAGATAGACTAGGCGCTGAGTGGGCTCCAGCTGACTCTTTTGTAGGTTTAGCAGCCAGCCAAACTCTTTGAGGGTCGATATGACCTGATCTCTGTGTGCCAATAACTGATCCTTTTCTTGAGACAGAAGCAGAAGATCGTCTAAGTAATGATATAGACGTATACCTTTCAATCTTATGAAGGCTACCACTGCTAGAAGAACTTTGGTGAATACTCTGGGTGAGGTAGATAGGCCGAAGGGTAGGCAAATGAATTGCAGATGCTGATTCTGAAAACAGAAGCGAAGATATTTGTGGAAGTCGGTTGCCACAGGTACATGAAAGTACGCATCTTTCAAATCTTTTGAGGCGAGCCAATCTCCCGGCAGTACTGCCCTTTGAATAGTTGAGAGTGTTTCCATCTTGAATTTTTCGTTCTTTATGAACTTGTTCAGGTATGTGAGATCTATAACAGGCCTCCAGGCCCCGTTCTTCTTCTGGACTAAGAAGAGGGGTGAGTAAACCCCTTGAAATTTTTCTTGTTCCGGAACCGGAGCTACCGCTCCTTGAGCCACCAAAGCGTCTACATAGGCGAGCAAGACTTCTCTTCTCTCTTCTAGACAGGGTAAATGAGTTGAGATGAATCTTGGAACTGGATCTGCCAGAAATGACCATCTGTGGCCTGTAGAGACCGTCCTGACGGTCCAAAAGTCCGTGATTGAGGCCGCCCAGACATGCTGAAAATGGAGAAGATGTGCCCCCACCTGACATGCCTGGACGGGCCCAATCTCAAAAAGATTTAGTGGAATCTTGTCCAGCAGGCGCTGGATTTTTTGATGACCTCCGAGTAGAGGATTGACCACCTCTCCAGTTTCTTCGGAAATCTCTATTAGGCTTGTAAGAGCGTGCATCTCTAGATCTCTCCGTGTATTGCCTCCTAGGTTGAGGCTTCTTCTGACCAAATAGTCGTCTGTCTTGCGGGAGGAAACCTGACTTTCCGCCAGTAGCCTTGGCAATGGCGCTGTCTAGTTTGTTTCCAAAAAGGGAAGTACCCTCAAAAGGGATCTTACACCATGCCTGTTTAGAAGCTGGATCTGCAAGCCACAAGGCTCTCTTTGCTGTTACTGAGGATAGCATCGATCTGGACAGAAGACGCAGAACATCGATAGATGCTTCTCCTAAAAACACTGAAGCCAGCTTGAGTTCGTGAATAGGGGAACTTTCTACGGCTTCTTCCGAGAGACTTCCAAGTTTGGATTCTATATCGGAAACCCAGACTTCCATGGCTTTAGACATTGTTGCTAATGCCATCACAGGTTTGCAGGCCGCGCCGGCCGTCACAAAGATCCTCTTTAGGTCCAGATCTATCTTCCTATCCAAAGGGTCTTTGAAAGAGACCGCGTCATCTAGTGGCAAAGTGACATGCTTTGCTAATCTTGTAACTGCCGCATCCACAAGAGGAGCAGATTCAAGACGGGCGACATCTTCAGGTTTAAAGGGATATAATTTCCCAAGTTTGGAGGATAAGGAAGACTTACTATCCCCTTTACTCCATTCTTCAGTAATCACCTCTTGTAATTCAGAGAGGGAAGGGAAGTTGATACGCTCCTTACCAAGGTGCTTGAAGAACTTCCGCTGCTTTTTCTGAGGAGACACAGGATCCTCCCATCTGAGAGCTTCTTTAATGGCTCTGATCAGGGGTGAAACTAGGGCGAACTCAAAGCCGCCTACAGCCCCTTCTTCTTCCGAATCACTGTCAGATGATTTTGCAGAAGTAATGCTCGGTTGAGAGGGGCCTTGATCTTCCTGCACTTCCGCTGGAGAACTAGATGTGGTGGGACCAGGTGGTGGGACTGTACCCCATTCTTTCAGGGACTGTTGTACTATTCTCTTCACTAGAGATTCCAATCCTTGATCCTTTTGCCCCCTGTCACCGGCTGCATGAGCAAAACATGGCTCACATAGGGACTTGTCCTCCGGGACATGCGCCCCACAACCCCAACAGGCTCTCTGGTGTGTGCGGTGACTCTGGTATTGTGTATGGTGTCTGGGGGAGGAATTAGAGCGTCTCCCTTGCTGCCTACTCCCTGATGGAGATTCACGGCGTTTAGATCTGGAGGATGAACTCCCACGAGGTCTGACAGGGTCTCTTTCTTGTGGTAAATCAGGCCTGGAAGAGCTGATGGAAAAAGAGAAAATCGGGGAGACACTGGATTTAGCCATGACCTAGGGACCAGCAAGCCCTCCCCGCCCCCCCCCTCTGAAAAATGCCAGCACCCACCTGTTGTGAGAGGGCTGGCCACAGGAGGGCGGTGACGCAGGATCCATACTTCAGGACAAACAACCAGACTGATAAAGAAAGGTAATACATATCAGACACCATGTCAGTGATACATTGTGAGGTGACAACCCTCCGCCCCCCCCCCCCCCCCTCTGCAGTCAAGTCTCCATTGCACATACCTGTAGCAAGGAATCCAGAGACACTGGGAAGCTGCCGCAACGCCCACAGTACATTCCCAAAGTACAGGGGAATCGTCAGCTGTTTAAATCTCCCGCCGGAATGACGTCAGCGGTGATGCGGCCGCGATCGCTAATGCGCATGTGCGAACCAAGCCTCGACTTCGCTCGCGGCGCACTGCGCATGTGCGGGACCACGAAGCGTCTACCGATTGGACGCTAGAAGCAGAGGAGGAAGAGGAAGGGTTTGTTGGAACGCAGGAAGGGTTTGCTGGAACGCAGGAAGCGTTCCATAGCCATTGGGCCAAACAAACATATTGTACAGTGATAGGAAAAGAGACAGACAAAGTGCACATAAATAACAAATACCGCTGCCATGAAGGGAAGCAATGCGAATCTTCAGACCCATGTCAGAGAATGCCGATCAAGCTTCAGTCAACCGCAGAGAGCAGGGGATTTTAAATGTCACTCACCCGCCCGTGGCTGGGCTCTGGACATGCAGACACCATCCAAAGTATCCTAAGGTAAGCTGCACGTAGTAAGACATCAGAAGTGTAGGTCCTTGGAGGAGGACAAAAAATGAACACCTGCTGTACCTGAGAGTTGAAATTTATGGGAGGGGGGTCCTATACCCTTGGAGTGGAGGCGGGGTTAACCCACACGTAGGCTGCCATGGAGACAAACAGGAAAAACTTATTTTACACCCTTAGGAAAATGTGAAGTCACATCAGCTGCTTTTTTGAATTCTAGATAAGACTTTTGTCATTTTGATTATTCCACTGACACTATTTGTTATTAATCTTGGAGAGTCTTACCTGAACCTTCCTATTTATGCACAGGCTCTTATGTATGTATAGGAAGCTTTCTGCAGTATATTTGCATCATAACTGAGCAATCATTGTAATATCAAGGGTTACTTTTCCTTTTCAGCGTCCTCAAACACTCGGTGGATGCAACCTACGAGGATCAGGGCCCCACTCCTGGCTTTCGCATGGAAATGTCCATCTTCTATGTGGTCTATTTTGTGGTCTTTCCTTTCTTCTTTGTCAACATCTTTGTGGCTCTAATTATCATCACTTTCCAGGAGCAGGGAGACAAGGTCATGTCGGAGTGCAGTCTTGAGAAGAATGAGGTAGGGAGAATGAGATGGAGCCAGTTGTATCATGTACTGCTTCTCTGCATACCATCACTTCTAACACCTTTAGGAAGGAGTGTGGCCATTGTCATCTATGTCTCTTTGCCATGCTATTTATATAATAACAGAAGGGAGGGACAATGAAGAGACAAAGAACGAGGTCAGAACACCTACAGATCCTCCTGATATTAGTCAGGGACTCCTTTGTATCTCAAAGCCATCAATGTTTGGATATTGCACTGGGGGAATGACTCACTGTTTTCTGTTAAGTCCTGTTATGCTTAGAGAAACCAAAAGGGGAAATTGTTTTGCGGTAACATTTTTTATATACTGTAGCACATTGACTCTCCCATTATTCTCCTTGCAGAGGGCCTGCATAGACTTTGTCATCAGTGCCAAGCCCCTAACGCGATACATGCCTCAGAACCGTCAATCATTCCAGTATAAAATGTGGCGGTTTGTGGTGTCTCCTCCATTTGAGTATTTCATCATGGTGATGATTGCGCTCAACACCATTGTGTTGATGATGAAGGTAAGGCTCAACTGAGATAAGGTGTGCTATTATAATTTACACAAAACACAATGACATGACACCTATACTATACACATATGTGAAAAAGTTTATTATCAATATATTCTCACTTAATGTCAAAACATAATAAGAGGTTTGGTTCTGATAGGCTCTTAAGCATGTTCTGTATATCTAAAATTGTGAAAAGGATGCGCTAGCCAAGCTGGTGGATAGCAGCACCTAGAACTCCCTGAACCCTGGAAGGAAAAATGTAATAGTGAAAAAAGACCAGTGCGCTATCTAAGCAAATAAAATGAGATAATAAAAAATATCCATGAAAAATATAACTAAAAATCTACATAAATGCATGATAAAAATTAAATGAAAAAAAGTGTGCAGAAGAAAACACAAATTTACACCAATGTGAATGTAACAGTGGTAAAAAAATTATGTAAATAAAAAACTGTCACTTGTGAAAAAATTCCATAAATATGACATAGTCATTAAACATAAAAATTAATAGATAGTGCCCAGCAAACAATTTCTTGAATAAAAGGAAAAAATTCCGCCACAGATAATGCCAAGTGCTGCATGCAACCTCAACGGGAACAAAAAAAATGGGTGGCTGCTTACCAGAGGCACACAATCTCAAAGCCTGTAAAGCATAAGCTCTAGGATATCGCTTGTCCCAACAGACAATGGAATCCCTATGGAATCGACAATCCACGGATAGAGGTGTCAAAACCATGGAGGATTTGAGGGATCATACACACCCCGAACTTTCCAGAGATCTCCACTCAATAAAAAGAGAGTCTAATAGTGCATTACCTCTTTTAAAAACACATTTTTTTAAAAAATTGCACTTACATGGAGCTTGACAGAACACAGCTTTGCGAGTGTGCACGGCCACCTGCAATGCAATCCGTGCGTGGTGACGACACGTCTGACTCCACCCGACGCGTTTCCTCTCAGAACGCGTCAGTTGGGATTGGAGTACAATCCCAGCGCATTAGTCTTTTTTCATTATTATGTTCTATATATCACCTCGTGGCTATGCAAGCCTTAAAGGAGTTGTAAAGTCAGAAGGTTTTTTATCTTAATGCATTCTATGCATTAAGATAAAAAGCCTTCTGTGTGCAGCAGCCCTCCTCGGCACCCCTAACACTTATCTGAGGTCCCTCTCTATCCAGCGATGTCTACGATGTCTCAGAGCGGTGAGCGGTGTCTCAGCTGTCCGAGATTATCACTCCTAAACGGCTGCCACTGCTGTCAAAGTCAGCTAGCCAATCAGGAGAGAGAGGGGACGGGGCTCCACATCTGAACAGACACAGGGAGCTGTGACTCGGCTCGGGTGCCCCCATAGCAATCTGCTTGCTCTGTGGGCACTGAACAGGAGGGAGGGGCCAGGAGCACAGAAGAGAGACCAGAGAAAAGGAGGATCTGAGCTGCTCTGTGCAAATCCACTGCACAGAGGAGGTAAGCATAACATGTTTGTTATTTTTATGTGAAAAAAAAAATGAGACTTTACAATAATTTTAACTTGGATAAGTGCGGGAGCATTTTGTTATACAGTCACCTCTTTTCTTTCCTTGTGCTAGTTCTTGAGATAAACTCTGGCCGCACAACTTATTTGGAGATTTATGTAAAAAAGGAAAGGCCTTTTTTTTTTTTTTTTAGAAGCCATGTTATACAGAGGTACTAAATTTGTACAATTTTAATAGTGTGAACTGTGTGCCTAAAATTATAGCTCTCCATGCATGTAAAATAATTTGCTCAGTCCTTGCTATCACTACTACTGGCAAAGAAAGTACAACCCCTTATGCAAACCAATGGTGTTTCCTGTCTGTCTGCATTAAATCTCAGCTTTTTCAGGGGCCCAGGAGGTACAAGTGTTGCACTCAGCCCCCCTGCAAGCAGCCATTGAAAATCTATCACAGGCTGAAATAAAGTGGGTATAGAAAAGAATCAACCCCTTTAAAATTATCAAATTTTGTTGCTTTGCAGCCTGAAAAGAAGATAGACACAGTTTTTGTTTTATCTAGCTGTATTTACTCAGTGCAACTTATAACATCCAAATGAAAGATATAACACCAACATGTCAGAAAAAAACAAATTCAAAAACAAATTCAAAAACACTGTTTTTGGAAAAAGTTGAGTTGGAAAAGGGATCCCCCCACTCTTAAAAATTACCTGTAAACTCAATTAGGTGTAGCCAACCACCTTCTCAATAGCACACAAAGCCATTTAACAGCCATCAGCTGTGGTGATTTTTATTAGCTCAGTACGAAAAGGGCTTTCCTGGAGCATTTCAGTCTCTGGTAGTGCGATTTAAAGTGGATGTAAACCCCCACATATACTCAGTGAAGTGAACAGCCTCAGATGATACACAGGGATGAAACAAATCTCCCTACATACGTTTTACATGTATATCTGCTGTCTTCAGCTTGCTAAATTCTTTAGAAAGTGAACATTGTGTTACAATTTGTTCTTCCTGTTTCAGCTTTTGGAGTAGAGTCCTGGCATACACTGTGTGACAGCTGATTGGAGGAAAGGCACACCCCCTCACATAGGCAGAAGAATGAAGATACTTGCAGAACTGTGCTGTGAATAGAACAGCTCTCTGCTAATCTATTTATAGCACCCACCCCAACACAAGTTTCCAGCTGCTTTTATTTTCAGTGTCGGAGAACTTGTCAGAAGGTATCATGCTATAACACAAGAATGAAGCAGCAGTAGTGCTTTTAAGAGAGATAAGTAAACAGTACAGATGTGCCCAGGTAAAATTTCATGAATCATTTTTACATCCACTTTAAGCAAACAATCAACTGGGTGGCAAGGCAATGTCAAAATATCTCCGGGTTAAAGTTGTGGACAGGCACAAGTCAGGAGATGGATACAAAAAAAATTAAAAGGCTTTATCAATGCCTACAAGCACAGTAAAATCTATTATTAACCTCCCTGGCGGTATTCCAGAGTGTGGCTCGGGTGGAATTTCAGTGCCATTAGCGGTAACCCCGAGCCACACTCGGGGTACCGCTAGGGAAAAATCCCTGGATCCTGGAAGAGGTTACTTACCTTGTCCCCAGGATCCCACGATGTATTCCAGCAGTGTACAGCGGCCGGATCTCTGCCTGATGCTGTGATGCTGCGTTCCCTGCGAGCGTCGCATCGCAGGGGGGTGGAACCGGCGGCAAACTCTAAAAAGTAAAACACACAAACACACTGATATATTGTAATCCTATTGGATTACATTAATAAATAAAATAAATTGACCTTAGCTTGCCCCCCAGTGCCCTTGCCTGCAGTTTTACTGTAATATATATATATATATATATATATATATATATATATATATATAGTAAAACCTTGGATTGCGAGCATAATTCGTTCTGGAAACATGCTTGTAATCCAAAGCACTCTTATATCAATGCAAATTTCCCCATAAGAAATAATGGAAACTCAGATGATTCGTTCCACAAGTCCTTCCACAAGTTTATAGTCTATATACAAAGATTATAGCAATGTGATAGGTTGTGTAACCATAAAATGTCCATCCACAATATGCAGCCTTCCCAAGGGGATTAGAAGCAAAATCTAGCAGAGCTACAGAAAATAAGAGAGATGAAAGGCGCCTCTAAGTGTAGCAATATGGTTACATTTAATGAAGGTTCAACATTTAGCAACTCACATGGTTGATAATTAAAATAGGCACACCTAAGTATGCAGGCATCCGGGGTAAAGCTGTCCACATAGACCATCTTTTGAACCACCGGCTCTCACCACTGTCAGTGACCGGGAAGAATAGCCTGCAGTAGAGTGATCTGAAAGTGAGGCTTTGAATCACTCGTGGAGTGCAGCGGGGAAGGGATGCTGAAGATGGCTGTGCAGAGAATATGGTCTATGTGGACAGCTTTACCCCAGATGCCTGCATACTTAGATGTGCCTGTTTTGATCATCAACCATGTGAGTTGCTAAATATTGAACCTTCATTAAATGTAACCATATTGCTACACTTTAGAGGCTCCTCTCTTCTTTTTTATACATGACGCTACTTGTATATCAAGACATCGCTTGTATATCAAGTCAAAATTTATTTAAAAAATTTGCTTGTCTTGCAAAGCGCTCTTAAACCAATTTACTCTCAAACCAAGGTTTTACTGTATATATATATATATATATATATATATATATATATATATATATATATATGTATATATATATGTATATATGTATATATATATATATATATATATATATATATGTACTTTAGCTTATTTATAGTTATTATGATTTTGTGTTTCAAACTTTATCATACCCGAGATGTTATAAAGAAGAACGCACAGTAAAAAAAAATCATATGTAAATAGTTGGTTTGGGCTGCTTGTCCTTAAGAATTACATGCAAAATAATGGTACTGCTTTCACCACCTAAAATCTGAAATAATCATACCGCCAGGGAGGTTAAAAAGTGGAAGGTATTTGGTACAACACAGATCCTCCCTTGATCAGGACGTCACTCCAAACTGAATGAAGGAGCTAGGAGGAAACTGGTCAGAGTGGCTGCCAAGAGGCCTACAGCAACTCTGAAGCAGTTGAAGAAATTTATGACAAAGAGTGGCCATTGTTTGCATGTGACAACAATATCACAAATTCTCAACAAAGGCCACATGCAGTCATGGCTGAGCTTGGCCAAAATGCACCTTGAAGATTCTGAGGCCACATGGAAAAGGTGTTATGGTCAGATGAGACTAAAATTCAATTACTTGGCTTCAACACCAAACAATATGTCTGGCGGAAATCCACTACAGCTCACCATCCAAATAACACCTTTCCTACAATAAAGAGGGAGTAATATCCTGTTGTGGGGGTGTTTCTCTGCATCAGGGACTGGAGCACTTGTCAGGATAAAAGGAAAAATGGATGGGGCAAAATACCATCAAATTCTTAAGGAAATACTGCTGCCTTCTGACAGAAAGTTGTCAATGAGAAGAAAGTTTACCTTTCAACATGACAATGACCCAAAGCACACAACAAAAATGAGCATACAGTGGCTAGGACACTACTGGGTTAATTATCCGCCCTTGACCTCTTTCTTATGGTAAGAGGCCAATCCCTATCCAGGTGGTGGAACCATTGCACCTTCACAGTTTATCCAATACACGTTTGTGGACTGTATTATTTGTGTGGGATTTTGGGACTTGTGTACCCCCCAGGGGTGTATATACACTTTAGGTGGTTCACACTGAAGTTTTGGACTTTATTTTGCATTATTTGTGAAGCACCATTTGATTATGTTGTTATTATCACATTGAAAATTATTACTTCATCCATCACCTTTTATTTGTCAGCACCAGGGTTTCTGGTAATACCATACACCCTCTTAGTACACAACAAAAATGAGCATACAGTGGTTGAAGGACAAAAAGGTGAATGTCCTTTCATGGCCTAGTCATAGCCCAGACTTAAACCCTATTGAAAATCTGTGGAATGACTTGAAGACTGCAGATCACAATTGTCACCATCAAATTTAACTGAACTTGAGCAGTTCTGCAAAGAAGAGTGGGCAAATATTGCAAAGTGTAGATTTGCAAAGTTAGTAGAAACATATCCCAATAGACTAAAGGCTGTAATTAAAGCAAAAGGTGGTTCAACAAAATGCTGACACAAGGGGGTTATTCTGTTTTTGAATTTTTTTTTTTCTGACATGTCGGTGTTATAGCTTTCACATGGATGTAAATAAAGCTGGATAAAACAAAAACTGTGTCTGTCTTTATTTTAGGCTGCAAAGCAACACAATGTGATTATTTATTTTAGCCTGCAATCGATTTTCAATGGCTGCTGTCCTGATTGGCCCGGAGGAGAAGCAGGAAGACAATAGCGAATGTTAATTTGCTAATGTCCCAAGGGACGCAGTGCACTGTACCTGAGCCCAACCTTTTTGAAGCTAGTTAGAGTCTCAGGCTTTAATCATGTGGTTTAAAAAAAAAAGCTTGTAGAAATCTTTGCGTCCGGTGCCCCACATGGAGATTAGGAGGGTGGTGCCCCTGTGCCCCTTGCGGATCGGCTACCGCTGACCTGCAGTCTAGATGCTGGAGATTGACAAGGAAGTTGACAATTGTGTAAAGGGAAGAGAGATTGCATTATTCTCAGGTTACTTACTGAGACATTATGTAATAGGAGCACAGGGAAGATTGAGTAGCAGCTACAGCTCAGTGTTACTAGCAGTGTATCACTTTGAGATAACACAGAAGACAATATGTTAGGTGTAGGAGGTAGTATTCTAATGACACTTTAGCGGCATGGGAGAAGAAGGCAGGGGAGCTACAGTTCAGTACTGCTAAATATCATCCAAAGATAGCCAACGCAGTGGCCATCCAGTCCAGCCTGAGGAGGAGAAAGAGAATGCTGAAGTATTTGCTTTATGGCTACAGTTCAATTCAGTATCACTCACTATATAAAAGCCGGTAGATGTTCTTTTCCTGCAAAGTGGCTTCATTTTACGTTTCCATTCCTGTCATTATACTGGCACTCACTGCCAAATAAAATCACTAATTAAAATCAGGTATCTTGCCTATCACAGCTCATCTTTCCCTGGATTGTGTAAATAGAATTGCATACAATTCCACCTATAATTTGCTGGCTCACTCTTGCTTTTTCAGTTCTATGGAGCGTCGAGTACCTATGAAGAAATGTTGCGGGGCCTCAATATTATCTTCACGTCAATGTTCTCACTGGAATGTATCCTGAAAATCATTGCCTTTGGTGTTCTGGTATGAAACATAAATCTGATATTTTCCTATGTTTTAAAGCAAAGTCTACATTTTTTAATGGTCCAATCAGCACAATATGACAGACTTGGCATTGAAACCGAGCCTTCAAGTGCTGACATCACTAATTTCTTCCATCTTCACCCGATCTTCTTTCTGGCCATTTGACTGGCAGGGCTGTGATGATTTCACTCCTGCACATAAGCACGAGTCCCCGTCGCGGCACAGATCTCTCTACAATCAGGGCACACTCCGTGTGTCGTGAATGCAGAAGCTACTGAGCAAGTGCCGGTGAAGTCATTGGTTGCAGCCAATGTGATTATCTTCTAATTGGCGCACATTTAAAAGATATTCTGGGTACCTACAGGTAAAACTTTATAAATAATTAGTAAATAAATAAAGGGTTTACTATTGTCTTAACTGTTGTGGAAAGTTTTAAATATGTTTTGGCCAAAAATACAACCCCAACTTCAAAAAATTTGATGCTTTTTAAAAATATCCATAAAAACAGAATGCAATGATCAATCAATTTAAAAATTACCTATTTTTCTTTAAATTATACGTTTTCTCTGTTTAAACATTTGATATGTTTTCTACTGTGAATAAAATATTGGTTTATGAGATTTGCAAACCATTGCATTCTGTTTTTATGTAGATTTTACAAAGCGTCCCAACTTTTTTTGGAACTGTTATTGTAAAGAATTCTGAAAAATGTATCCCACCACTAAAAACTAGGAAGCCAGCTCCTCATTTTGTGTGTGGTCACTGAACAGGAACTGAGACAGTGGGAAAAAAAAACTGGTTATAACTCATTCCCTCCCTACCCAAAAATCAAGTAAAACAAAATTTTGGCTGGAGTTACATGTTCCCAGAACCCATTTCTCTCTAACCACTTCTGGACCGGAAGGATTTACCCCCTTAATGACCAGGCCATTTTTTGCAATACGGCACTGCGTTAATTTAACTGACAATTGGGCGGTCGTGCGACGCTGTACCCAAATACAACTAATGTGCTTTTTTTCCCACAAATAGAGCTATCTTTTGGTGGTATTTAATCACCTCTGCGATTTTTATTTTTTGCGCTATAAACAAAAAAATAGCGACAATTGTGAAAAAGAAAAAAAAAAACAATATTTTTTACTTTCTGCTATATTACATTACACATTTAAAAAATGTAAAAATCAAATTTTTTCATTATTTTAGGCCAATTTGTATTCTGCTACATATTTTTGGTAAAAAAAAATCGCAATAAGTGTATATTGAGTGGTTTGTGCAAAAATTATCGCTTCTACAAACTAGGGGAAAGATTTATGTCATTTTTATTTATTTATTTATTTTACTAGTAATGGCGGCGATCAGCTTTTTTATAGCGGGACTGCGACATTGTGGCAGACAGATCGGATACCTAACTTACATTTTTGACACTTTCGGGGGGACCAGTGACATTACTACATTAATCAGTGGTAAAAATATGCACTGTTACTGTACTAATGACACTGGCAGGGAAGGGGTTAACACCAGGGGTGATTAAAGGGTTAAATGTGCCTCGAGGGGGTGCTTTATAATTGTGGGGGGGGGGGAGTGGGCTTGCTGTATTAACACAGATGTTCATAAATAAGAGGAACACAGGATCCCTGTGTTCATTACTGATAGAACAGCGGTCTGCAGTGTTTACAATGGCAGACCGCCGTTCTGTCTCCATGTGGAGCGATCGGGGGTGCTCCGCGGCAATCGCGGCCGTCGGACCCGCTGATTGGCTCCCCCCCGCTAGCGGTCCTGCGAAGCGACATACAGGTACGTAATTTTGTGGGACAGAGCCAACCTGCCGCCATAAAACTACGTTGGCTGGTTGGCAAGCGGTTGATTAGCTTAATTCCTTTACCAGTAAGCAAGTGCACCAGAATGTCCTTTCTCAATGTACAGAATG